>NC_068284.1:42377253-42729753 GCF_025860055.1 Xyrauchen texanus
ACGGGCAGCTCGATCCCTCACACCCACAGCCGAACTGCAGGAGATGTTCGGTGGAATGGACCAGGTGAGTGATGTGGTGACCACTCTTTTAGAGTAGCAAGGTTGTTGTAGTTTTGAATTTCATTTTTCTTTTTTTCTTTTTCTACGTGTCCTTTCAATTTTGTTAGTTTTAGTTTTTTTTTTTTTTTTTTCAGTGTTTTTGGTTTCAGTATATTTAGTTTTTATTTCAGTTTTAATATTTTTGCGCATACGTTTACTGATTAAATTTTTCAGGGCTGTCTTGTGTTATTATCTAGTGGCATTTTCATGGTAAATGAAGGTGGGTTGTAAAAGTAATTTATTATTATTTTTTAATAAGTTTTATTTTTATGTCCTTTCCAATTGTTATATTTTTTTATTTCAGTTAATATTTTTTATTAAATTTTTTTAAATTAACAATAATAAAACTGAATGGTTTGTAAACTACTAGATTAATTTGGTAAGTTACATATTTTAATTTCAGGTGAAGTTTATGAAAAGGATAGCTGAAATGGCTGATCTCACATCAGTTTTGAGGACACTTCCCAGGATAAAGAGACACCTGTTCAATCCAGAAACCATGAGGTAAACAACAGCATGATTTAAACAACAATAAAAGAAACAAGTAGCAACACAGCATGAGGTAAATAACAACAATTAATAATAAACAAAACATTGGAGGTATCTACAATTTATTAGAAACACTACCATCAATAAGACTTACATTTCTTTCTCCTCCTAGACTGATTGTTATTAGTTATGCAAGTATTCGTGTAGTCAGTGCATTTTTTTAAATCAGACTTTGACCTTTTTAATGTTATGAATCGTGATGTCATAATTTCAGGTGTGCAGTGAATGCCACTCCCCAGAAAATGTCTGATGCCGCTGGCGAAGTCGAGCAGTTTATTGGTAATATAGCAGCAAATAGGAAGGAGCGGAAACCTGTCAGGCCAACCATTGTCGAGGTGAGATGTCAGACATCAGTGACTAACTCATGAACTTAAACTGTTTTTATTACTGTAAAAACACTACTATTAGTGATCGGATGATATTTGGCCATTTTGAGTATCAACATCGGCTGAGAACCATGTCTGCGCTTAACCAATTTAAAAGAAGTGTTCCTTGTGTCAGTTCCAAAATCAGATTTGTCAATAAATAATGTCCAATTTCTGTTCAAGTTTTTTTAATAGATATTTTAGTCTGAATAATAAAAATTATTTCTGCATATAACTTTGCTTAGATTGTATATACCTATATCATACATATCGGTATTGTATCAGCCATTAGCAACCCAGCTAACTAGTTATTGGTATGGCATCGATAAAAAAACAATTTTGTTGTATTTTGTATGGTTCATTTTAATTTCTTGCAGAGAGAACATTCTGAGATATTTGTAAAGGATTTTTTTATTCATTTAAATGAGGAATCATGGTTTACGTCAAATATAATCACATATTTGTGCATTTATCCACAGAGGTCACTGGATCCTCAAGCTGGATCAGCTGCAAGTAGGAAACTCATTTCAGTAAGTGTAGTTATACAACATTATCGTAACATTCATAACACTGACATCTTTTCAGACTATGTAAGATGTTTCTCTCCTATTCATCCTCCCAGGAGCCTCATTTTAAACCCTGTCAGATGAAGACGTATTTCCAGCTTCCCTTTCCTGTGAATTTTGTCAGTGAGTGTGTACGCACAGTCCCGTTCTCACACGCTGATTACGCCAGGTACAACACAAACACACACTGACTTCTATAAATATAAGTTCATTACACTCGCTAACAGTGTGTGTGTTTTTTTTTTCTCTGTCGCAATCTCTCAGTCTGTGTATTTTAGGAAGGATGATGACTGCAAAATTCTTGCATGGAGAGATCAGAGAAAAGGGTGGAGCTTATGGAGGCGGGGCTAGAATGGGAGGCGGTGGCCTGTTCTCATTTTATTCTTATAGGTATGTCCAATACATTTATTGTAGACTACAGATCTTCAATACATTTACAGCCTACAAGCTCTACAACATTCTATTTAGTTTGTGGTTGGTTTCTTTGTATATAGATTAATGTTCGCTCATGTTTTGTCTTGTTGTCATGACAATCTCTCAGGGATCCTAACTCCACACAGACGTTATCAGCATTCCGTGGCGGAGTAGATTGGGCACGAGCGGGAAAGTTTACCCAGCAGGATATTGATGAGGCAAAGCTCTCTGTTTTTTCTGCTGTTGATGCACCTGTTGCCCCCTCAGATAAAGGTCAGGAATTTACAGTAATGTTTCTCCCTGTCTCTGTAATATTTCTGTAGTTCAAATTGTTGTTTATTTAGATGTTTGGATGTGTGGGTGTTTATGTTTGTTGTTTAAATTTTGTAATTGTTTATTTGGATGTGTGGGTATTTTTATGTTTGATGTTTCCATTCAAGAGATAAACAACGGCAGCGGTGTTACACCGTATTCTGCGATACAACTTTCAATGGTGGAAAACCAGACTTTTAAATATTACATTTTGTAAATGCAATGACAGGAATTGTTCAGTTGAAGGGGATACCAAACTGTGAATCCTGAAACAGTTTGGTGAATACATGTTTACACATTAACTTCCACTCAGCTGGAAAGCAATGAAAGTAGCTAGTTCACTATAAGCTCATTGCCACAGAGTAAAAGATGGACTTTATTTACTTTCTAACTTTGCGTCTCACCATATAGGTAACAATGTAGCGTAAAATCAACACTCAACAGACACAATCCATCACCGCACCGTTGTCTGCTGAGCTGCAAAAAGATGTTCTGACAAACTATACCTGGCAAACAGCAAAAAGATGTGATAAACATGAGTGACATATTTGTCAGGGACAGGGTTAATTTTATATTAGTTGTATTGAAAAGTGATAATGATGGGGTCATTGTTTAGTATGTATTTCACAAACTAGTTAGCAACTTAATGAGAAGACACTGTCTGCAGAACCACAAACTACGTTTCCATCTAAGGATTTTTAGCGAAAAAAGTTTTAGCGCATCAAAATAAAGCTGATGGAAACGCACATTATCGCTAAAGTGTCACAAATGTCGACATCATAGTTTTCCATTTAACTCAAGCGCATAAACTCCGTCGATACATCAAATGTTGCGAAAAAATGGTTTGGAAACACTGTAGATAAAATGGGCTATTAACGCAAAAATTGTGTGTCACATGACAGAGTTTGCAGCAATCGTCAGCCTGTGTTATCATGACAACAGTATTGAAAGCCAATTTATTGTACATGATCATGGATTGATCTTTATGGCATATAGATCCGATGCTGCAAACATGACACTTCCAGGAGTGCCAACACAAATATCTCGTGCACATTGAACAAAATAATGTTTTGCTTTTTCAAACCATTCAAAATAATAGATCACTGAATTAGCCCACAATAAAATAAAAAATATAATTTCTGTGCACAATATAAAAAAATAAATGCACAATACTAGGAGAAATTTTTTTTTTTTGGAATGCTTACAGCCCAATTCTATTAATTTATTGTTTAGCTTACTTTTGAAAAAATGCCGGCAAAATTCTCTGTATTAAATAAAATTAATTACCAAATGAGAAGCATTAATTAAAAAAAAAAATACCAAATGAAAAAAATATATATTTTTCAACCTATATTTTACATTTGGCAGATGCTTTTATCCAAAGCGACTTACAGTGCACTTATTACAGGGACAATCCCCCCAGAGCAACCTGGAGTTAAGTGCCTTGCTCAAGGGCCCAACAGTGGCATCTTGGTGGTGCTGGGGCTTGAACCCCTGCCCTTCTGGTCAGTAACCCTGAGCCTCAACCACTGAGCCACCACTGCCTCTCTCTCTTATGACCCCGTCAGTTGTGATTGGTATACTCTGTGCAGAGATTGTTGGAAACGGAACGCCCATCACCATTAATGATTATGGCTTGTTAAGTGTTGAAAATTAGATCATAGCCCAAAGTTCGGTGGTAAACACCCAATCAGTTATTGTTTGCGTTAGCCCAACGCATAAACATATTGGTAAAGCACTGCATTACTACAAGTTATTGCTCTATTCTTTATGACAACTCCAATAACATCGACAAACATTTCACATATTTAAAAAGAATTGACATTGGAGACCTAGAAGCTGCGTTGAGCGTAACGTTACACAACACACACAAATACTTATTAAGCATGCTAAAAAACACATAAAAGCAACAATTATTAATAATACAGTTTGTGATTCGGAGGAAGCTGATCCAAATAAACTTGGTACTGAACCTTCCTTCAGTATCAACCGGCTTGCGAATCCACACTTGAAAGCATTCATGTTCGTAAAGCAATCGTCATTAAAATGACGCGAACACAGCACAAGGTTCGGGCTATACTTGTGTGGTATAGTTGTAAATATAAACTCTAGCCACTGATTCTTCACATGCTCGTCCCTGGGCAGTGAAAAAAAGGTCTCTTTTGATATGCACTTCAGAACACAGCGTCTTGTTGTCGACATGATGTTTTCAAGTTTTCCCTGGTGTCTGCGCGCGCAATGAGTGGGCGCGTCTTGACGTCACAACGAAAAGGAAAATGACTAAATTGATTAAATTGACTCAGAGTCGGTTTAGATGTAACAAACGAGATTTGTTTAAATGTACAAATATTTGTTCATTTAGATGTTTGAATATGTGTGATTTATGTTTGGTGTTTAAATGTTCAAACTGTTTATGGAGATGTTTAGATACTTGTTTGTTTAGATGTGTAGGAGTGTTTGTTGAAATGTTCAGATTTTTGTATGTTTAGGTTCTGGGATGTGTTTGACTGTTCTGTTTGTAAATGGTCAAGTTGTTGTGTGCTTGAATATTACACTCTGATTCACAATGACGTCATCACTGTGTTGCAGGTTTGGGTCGTTTTCTAAATGGCATTACAGATGAAATGAAGCAAAGGCATAGAGAGAGACTGTTCGCCGTAACTGATAAAAACCTGATCGACGTTGCTGGCAGGTAAAGAGAGGCTTAAAGGAGTATTCCAGGTTCAATACAAGTTAAACTCAATCAACAGCATTTGTGGCATGATGTTGATTACCGCAAAAAATTATTTACACTCGTTCCTCCTTTTCTTTAAATAAAAGGAAAAATCGAGGTTCCAGTGAGGCACTTACAATGGAAGTCAATGGTCGCCAATTTTTTAACATTAAAATACTCACTTTTTCGAAAGTATAACCACAAGTCATAAAGGACATGTGTGTAAACATGATTTTAGTGTGATAAAATCACTTGCAAATCTTTTCTTTGTGAAGTCATAGCCAATTTTACAACTTTGTTACCACGACGATGGAATGTCAACCAACCCTAAAAATGACAATTCAGACAACTTTACAGCTCAAATAATAATACAGTTTTAACAGAAGAATTAATGTATGTGCTTTAAAAACACATTTCTGTGTTTTAAACCCTCCATAAATTGGCCATGTTCACTTTTATTGTCCCCATTCACTTCAGTTGTAAGTCCTTTTTTTTTTTTTTTTTAAAGAAAAGGAGGAATGAATTGAAATACATTTTTGTGGTAATCAACATTATGCCACAAATGCTTTCAATTGAGCTTAAATAATAAACTCTTAGTATTCATGTTTTCAGAAACTCTTTACAATAAGATTGTTATATACATTAGTAAATACATTAGGTTTCATAAACGAACTATAAACAATATTTTTACATCATTAAATCTTGGTTAATATTAATTTATATCAATACAGTTGTTCATTGTTAGTTCATGTGTAGTTTATAATGCATTAACTCATGTTAATTTATACAAATTTACATTTAAAAAATATGTGTTAAAATTAACCAAAACTGTTGTTCATTGTTAGTTCATGTTAGCTAATGTTAATGTATTGTAAGATATTATAAAAATGTTATGCTTTTTATTTATATTTAAACAGGTATCTGGGTATGGGCCAGCAGACGTGCGGTGTGGCTATTTTAGGCCCAGAAAATGAAAGCATCAGAAAAGACCCATCCTGGGTGGTTAAATAACATCTTTTATTTCTCATTTCCTGTTATTTGGAATGAGAAAGTCATGCACACGCTCCAGGAATACGCACAAATAATTTTGACATTCTGGTTCCAGTAGAAAACAGACTCTCCATTTATCGAACAGAACAGCTCCTGAATAGTAATAAGATTTAATTATTCAAGTGCTTTATGAAGCTGCCTGATTCAGAGCATAACTCTTATGTTGACTTTTTCAGCACATTGTGTTAATTGATCATGCTGACCTTTACAGTATTATTATAGTTTTTTTTACAGTAATTTAAAAATCAGCACAATTCTGCAGGTTTTGTGATTGAGAGTCAAAGATATGTGAAATGGTAAGATTATTTATGGGATGTATCGAGTTATAATGACACCAGGTTTAAGTAGAATGAAGTTTTAAAAAAATTGTTTTGTTTTTTATCCTAGAAAATGAGCTTTATATTATTTTAATTTCAAATAATCAATAAACGTGCAATGTGGATTGTTTTTATATTACATTGTCTAAATCGAAGCAACTATGATCTCTTAATAAACTCATAAATGACAAGCCACACTGATTACATTTCTAAAGGGAGTTTATGCATCATTGGTGGCTTACACACAAAAACATCATACAAAAAACACTATAACATCTGCTTTGGTGTGAAGTGCCAGTACTAAACAGAACAGAAAACACAGCACAGCAGCTTGGACGGAAGACTCAATGGAATTGATGCTCCACAAACACATCTCTTAAATGGCGTAACATCACTGAAAGCCAGAAGAGCAGGACCATTTCTACAGATTTCCATATTCACTGAAAATAAGCTGTAAATTAATTAATAACTATTCAAATGATTGAATATTCACAAAATATACCACTTGCCCCAGTAAACAGGGTTGACTAGCTAACTGCTTGAGCATATGGATCATCAATTGATATCATTACAATACACTGTTCTAACATTTAAGGATGAACCTCTTGGTTTTATGTCTATGGTCAGTTTCATGTGAACCAATTATATATATATATATATATATGATTGTTAAGGTCAATACAGATAACTATAGATCTGGTGGGGGATGCTAGAACATGTCCTCACCTTAATAAATAAAGCTATACTTGCAAGATTGTATGGTTTACACAGCTGATTTTAAATAGCAGAGTTGTCTTTAGCTCTCAGACGGACAATGTGTTCTAGCTGGCCTGAATCGGACACGTCGTAGCTGGTCTTGTACTTGGCCAGAATCTTCATAAGGGGACGCAGTTTGAGCCACCACTGTTCCTTTGGGATCCTGTGACTGCAAAAAAAAAAAAAAACAAGCTGCAAAAATGTAGAGATTTATAAATCATGATATTGATGTCACAACCATGAGAGCATAAACATGCCACCCACATTTATGGCTGTTTAGCATTTTGGAAATTGTCTGATGAACGGTTAAAGGTTAACCAATCATAATAGAGGTCATTTGCATAGTGACATTAAAGATACAGCAGCAAAAACAGCTTGTTTAAGGTCACATCCACACAAATAAGTTTTCAGTTTCCCTAAATTGTCGTTGTCCAAAGTATAATGGGAGAGCTTTTTCAAATGCTCTGTTTTTGGTAGAGGAAAATTAAGATTAAGATTCAATTTTATTGTCATTGTGCAGAGTAAAGAGCCAATGAAATGCAGTTGTTTTCACATATCCCAACTAAGCTGGGGTCAGAGCGCAGGGTCAGCCATGAAACAGTGCCCCTGGAGCAGATAGGGTCAAGGGCCCAACAGTGGTATCATGGCGGTGCTGGGGCTTGAACCCCCAACCTTTTGGTCAGTAACCCAGCACCTTAACCGCTGAGCCACCACTGGCTGAAAATGGCATTCTAGTGAGAATGAGAGATGTAAATGTAGCCAAAGTAAGGTGTTTACAGACAAAAACGTATTACTGTGGATGTGGCAAATAGGGTCAGATAGAGAACAGAAAAAGGTCAAGGTCAAACAAAATTACTAAATGAGTAATATTACAATTTATAAGTGGACTTCATGAAAAATGTTTTATATAAGTGTAGAATATGGGCACTTTTAATATTTAATTCACTCTGTTTAGGATCTTATGGGAAAACAAAACAAATGTAATTAATTACTAAAATCATTATATTATCCATGATTATAGAATCAGCTTTGGGAATGTGTTTGCATCTGTATGTTGTCTTACACGAAATCTGTCTCATCCTTGAGTTGTACAACGGGCTGAAAGACCAGAGCCCTGCGACGCATCCCCAACAAACACGCAGAATCCTCAGTGTTTGCGAACACATGGCCTACAAAATACGAACAAACAGTAAATAAGTGACTTTAAAAAATTGCCAATTAGAGTTATATCCAAAACATCCACAGATACAAATTCTTAGAGATGTAAACAATTTACCATCAGCTGAACCAACCAAGGAAAGCAGAATACAAAGAGCAAAAGAAAATAATTAACTTGAGTCACAAAAAATCTGGGAACGTTTACAAACATTGTTCACTGAAACCTGTGGAAACTACGTATGGAAAATTACTTGACTAAAATTGTAATTCGATGTAATAATGATTACTTAATTGAAAAAGTAATCTCATTACTAATTACTTTAAAGTTACTTTCTAAACCCTTTTTATTCCAAAAGAATATATTTCCTACTTTTTCATTGCTGCATACAAGTCAGATGAAAATATGAAAATAATTCAGTTTTTCTTTTTTTATACATTCTACATAATATTTTAGAAATGTGTAACCAAATGAATGTACTTAAAATCAATTGACTTAGCTGAAAGTCAATAACTGTAATCTGATTACAAGAATTTAGAATGTTTATTTACTTTTTTCTTACTTAAAAATAATTAGAATACAGTAATTAACTTCTTTATCATCGGAGTACTCCCAACACTGGACAGGAGAATGGAACTGAAAAAGTTAATTCAGCTTGCAAGCTTCAGGTTTTCTGACACTTATGGCAGAAAATCAAGAGTGATTTCTCTCTACCTTCTCTGTAAAACTCTTTGAGCTTCTTGGAGATCCACTGCATGGCTTTAGCTGCAATCTTGGTGCCAAAGTTCCTGTCAAATGGGGATGGAGCACCACCCTACAGGACATATAACATGGCAGATTATAGCAATAATTAAAACTACGTGTGTGCATTTATGCTAATGTGTGTGTGTGTACCTGCTGCATGTGTCCCAGGACATTCTTTCTGCAGTCAAATACTCCTTTGCCTTCTTCAGAGTACAGCTGGTAGATGAAGTCAGTGGTGTAGTTCTCACTGCTGTTCTCATTCCTGTACAACACATAAACATACACATTTTCAAGACATTCTTTAATAATGCAAGGGTGGACAGACAGGCAGTCAGACAGACAGATAGATAGAGCATTACATGTATGTAGAATCATACCTGAGCACTAATCCTCTCTGGATGCAGGTCTTCATCTTCTCAGTTAAATGTTCCACATTAGACTGAAAAAATAGAGCATTCATAAAAAAACAGGAGATGACGCTTGCTCTCACTCTCTCTTTCCTTAAATAGTACACACTGCTAAATATTTCCCCCTGTGTTTGGGACAGAGGACGGGAAGGTGAGAAGACTATAAATCCTATGTCTAACTGAAAGGGGCAAACTTGACCCTTGATCCCTCACTAGCCAAAGTCACTGGTTTGTGTAAATGTGTGAATTGTCCAGTTGTATGTAAATGTTCAAATGTAAATACGAAAAGATCTGAGCATATGTAACTGGGGCCAGCTGGTAAATAGCTGTGCAGTGTGTAAACCTCACTCTCCTGACCTCAAGAGGTGCACTAGCGACTAATGCTAGAAACTGTAGCCTTTAGCCTCCTTGTTATAGCACACGCCAGAGACGCCGGTACGAGTCCCGTCAAAACTGAGTTTGGAATGTTGGACACTTCAAGCACTCAGCGCTAGTGGCTTGTCGTATGTAGCAAAAGGGGATGAGTTACCAGTCTATGTTGTTGATCTGACAAAACAATTGTAAATAATGGAGAATATAGCAATTAGTATAACAAATGTAAGTTGATTTACCATCACCCCACGCTTTATGCATATGTACATGTACATTGTTCGAAATACAAGTGTTGAATTGAGGTTGGCTAAAGCAATATTTTGTTGGACCATCTTTAGCTTTGATTATGGCGTGCATTCGCCGTGTTTCGACAACCTTATGCAACGTCACAACATTTCATTCCATCCAGAGTTGCATTCATTTTTGGTTGAGATCTTGTATTGATGACGGAAGAGTAGAACCACTCCGTAAAGTATTTTCCTGCACATCCCAAAGACTTTCAGTGGGATTACTCTGTAGTGGCCAATTCGTGTGTAAAAATTATTTCTCATGCTTCCTGAACCACTCTTTCACAATTTGAGCCCAATGAATCTTGGCATTGTCATCCTGGAGTATGCCTCTGCTGTCAGAGAAGAAAAACTCCATTGATGGGATAACCTGGTCATTCAGTACACTGATACCTCAGTCAGCTGACTTCATTTTATTCCCACATAACGTTAATGAGCCTAGACCTGACCAATTGAAGCAACCCCAGATCATAACACTGCCTCCAGAGGCTTGTACAGTGGGCACTATGCATGATGGGTGCATCGCTTCATGCACTTGCCTTCTTACCCTGATGTGCCCATCGCTTTGAATAGGGTAAATCTGGACTCATCAGACCACATGACCGTTTTCCATTGCTCCACAATCTTTATGCTCCCTAGCAAATTAGCAAAAGTTTTTTCCAATTAGCCTCAATAACAAGTGGCTTTCTTGTGGCCACACAGCTGTTTAGTCACTGTCATTGCATTGTGCATGTGGAAGTGCTCTTACTTTCACTATTAAACATAGCCGTGAGTTCTACTGTCGATTTTTTACGATGTGACTTCAAGCGTTTTAGTGATCCCCGATCGTGATCATTCAAGATTTTTTTCCAACCACATTTCTTCTGTGAAGCTGACGGTTCACCACTATCATTCCAGGTTTTAATAATGCATTAGATGGTTCTTAACCCAATTCCAGAGTTTTCAGCAATCTCCTTAGTTGTTTTCTTTGATTGATGCAGCCCAATAATTTGCCAATTCTGAAACACAGTAAAATCTTTTCCACGACCATGGGATATGTCTTCAGACATGTTTATTTTTTAAGAAATAAGAAGCTACACACTGCATCAGTTAGGGTTAAATTAATTGTTGCCAGCTGAAACATATTAATCACTGCAATAATGATCCAATAATAGTCTCTTAAGTATCTGCTTATTTAAATCCAAACAGCGACTTTTCTTTGGCCAGGCAGTTACACTATATTCTTACCATGATATTATTAGTAATTCAATAATGCCATGGTAATTTTTGGTACAATTAAGTGGTGTATATGTGAGAATCTAGGTTGTGAACTGGATTTATATTCAGTTCGGCGTAGAGCTATAATCAACGCCTAAGTACTTTTTTGGAAACAATTCAGATAACACATAGCAGTGAATATAGACACAAATAAAAGCTTTCTCCCTCACCTGAAGGTCTCGGATGTCAAATGGCTCTTCGTAGATATATGCTGCATCAGCTCCGGCCGCCAGCCCCCCCACAGTGGCCAGGTAACCACAGTAACCACCCATAGTCTCAATGATGAACACACGATGCTTCGTACCGCTGGCTGACTGCTTTATACGATCACACGTCTAAGACGCACACAAATGCTTTAAAATAAAACACATCTTTACTGTTTTTCTATCACACTTATGACCACACACTGCACACACACAATGTATAGGCCACTGTCAGACTTGCAGTATTCTGTATAGCAGCAGTTCTGACAAGCCATATACAATGAGTCATACAGGATGTTACACATGTTATAAAGATATTATACTGACATCACAGTGCACTAACAAGACAGAGCACACACAATATAAGTTCACTACAACAAAGAACATGCATGTGGTCCCTGTGAATTTGTTTAACTTATACAATTAGAGTGCTTTTTTGTGATCAGCCATGGTTGCCACGCATCTTGAGATAATAGCACACGAAAAACTATAATAACACTTTTTGGGCATGTTATAAGCATAGTTATTGTACAATAACAAATGCTCCTGAGCATTAAAGGTATAGTTCACCCAAAAAGGTCAATTCTTTCAACACATACCCACCCTCATGTCCTCCCAGATGTCTATGACTTACTTTCTTCTTCTGAACACAAAGGTTTTTGGTAAAAATATCTCAGCTCAGCATATGAAGGCAGAATAAAAGTAATCCATACGACTCCAGTGGTTAAATCCATATCTTCAGAAGCTATTTGATAGGTGTGGGTGAGAAACAGATACATTTTTAAGTCCTTTTTAACTACCAATCTCCACTTTCACATTCTTTTTGTGTTTGGCAAATCGCATTCTTTTTGGATGTCGCCACCTACTGGGCAGGAAGGAGAACTTATAGTAAAAAATTGACTTGAATATTGATCTGTATCAAATAGCTTCTAAAGATATGGATTTAACCACTGGAGTCATATGGATTACTTTTATGCTGCCTTTATATGCTTTTTAGACATTCAAATTTCTGGCCACCATTTACTTACATTGTATGGGACCCTACAGAGCCTTTTTAAAATCATTGTGTTCAGCATAAGAAAGAAAATCATACACATCTGGGATTGCATGAGGGTGAGTAAATGATGAGAGAATTTTCAATTTTGGGTGAAATATCCCTTTAAATAGGGACAAAACAAATTTACATGTAAACCCTAGAAAAACATTTTCTTTATGACTTCCTCAATACAACTCCCTGGTATGCATTAAATTAAAACTATAATAATATATAATATTCTTTTCAGTTTTGTATAATATATCATTCTAATGTATAATATGTGATATATATCTAATTATAAATAAATACATTAACTTTACATACTTCATCCTACTATTCTAACTGTTCTACTGAAACTGGTACTTGCTTGTATGATCAAATTTTGTAAATACTTTATGCATCTTTAAGGTGCACTATGTAATTCTTTCCATGTGAGCATGATGCTACATCCATGCCGACAGAGTCAGTGTAAAATCCAAGAACACTGATTGTCGTATCAGTTGTTAGACTAATAGGAGTCAGGTAAACATGAACAAAAAAGCACTTAGTGCACTTTAAAGATACAGGCAAAAATTTTACTGTATGTTTACAACTCATATCTGCTGTGCTATTCCTTATGGTAACATCTAGGCATTTCGGGGAGCGGGGTGGGGGTGTCTTACCTCCACTATGGCATTGAGTGAGGTGTCAGCACCGATGCTGAGGTCAGTGCCGGCTACATTATTACTGATGGTGGCGGGCACCATGCACATGGGCACACAGAACTCCTCATAGCTGCTGCGGGCATCAACCAGCTGCAGCAAACTTTCAAAAGCCTGCAGCAGTGCACATGCATTAGAACCGCGGCTCATTTATGACAGACACCCTGGCGGGCTACATAATGTGGATGTGATGTGAGTCACTTGTAAACGTGATGCTAGAGTTTTAAAGTAGAACAAATAGATGGAATAATTTGGTTCTGAAGGTTTCAATAGGGGGGATTTATTTTTATTTTTTTAGGTGTGCAATGCAGAGAACCTCAAGTGCCTTTTAATTTTTTCAGTGCCTCAGGAGGACCAGGTCAAACATATAGTTACCCAACAGAAGGAACTCCAACTTGTGATGAGGGCATGGCATTCAAATGACTGAATGGTGTCAGAGGTATGTAATTTAGCTAGCCTCAGTGTGAACGTCTCAACACACCTGCGCAATCAGACTAAACACCAGCACAACCAGGCCCTGAATCACACACGTGCTGACAGAAAAACAAAAGATCAGGCCGGGTCCAAAACAGCATGCTATAAATTGCACATAAATTGAACTTGATGAAAGATTGAAGGACTATTATGGGTCAATAGCAACCAAATGTGTTTAAGCTGCATTTGTGTCATAATGTAAACAGACCCCCCCATGAAATCGACAGCATGGCACAAATGCTAGTTTATGTGTGCGTTTATAAGTGGTTATAATTAACATTTTGTGATGGACCAGACCTTCCATGTAAACACAAATACACATACGTAAATTGTGCAAACATATAAAAAGCAAAAGTCAGGTTCAAGACTGGGGACCAGGTTGTGCTGTATGACCACATGCTTTGACTCAAGACACAACAATACAGTCAGGGTGCAATGACAGCCAACCTCATTTCCACCAAACACAGCTCTACTTCACCTACCAAATGCAGCTCTACCTCACCTAAGCAAATACAGAAATACAGCTCAATCTTAACTAACTGAATATAGCTCTAGTTCGCCTAACCAAATACAGCTCTACCTCATCTACCAAATACAGCTCTACCTCATCTACCAAATCCAGCTCTACCTCATCTACCAAATATAACTCTACCTCATCTACCAAATACAGCTCTACCTCATCTACCAAATACAGCTCTACCTCATCTACCAAATACAGCTCTACCGTAGCTAACTAAATACAGCTCTACCTCATCTACCAAATACAGCTCTACCTCATCTACCAAATACAGCTCTACCTCATCTACCAAATACAGCTCTACCGTAGCTAACTAAATACAGCTCTACCTCATCTACCAAATACAGGTCTACCTCATCTACCAAATATAGCTCTACCTCATCTACCAAATACAGCTCTACCTCATCTACCACATACAGCTCTACCTCATCTACCAAATACAGCTCTACCTCATCTACCAAATACAGCTCTACCGTAGCTAACTAAATACAGCTCTACCTCATCTACCACATACAGCTCTACCTCATCTACCAAATACAGCTCTACCTCATCTACCAAATACAGGTCTACCTCATCTACCAAATATAGCTCTACCTCATCTACCAAATACAGCTCTACCTCATCTACCACATACAGCTCTACCTCATCTACCAAATACAGCTCTACCTCATCTACCAAATATAGCTCTACCTCATCTACCAAATACAGCTCTACCTCATCTACCACATACAGCTCTACCTCATCTACCAAATACAGCTCTACCTCATCTACCAAATACAGCTCTACCTCATCTACCAAATACAGCTCTACCGTAGCTAACTAAATACAGCTCTACCTCATCTACCAAATATAGCTCTACCTCATCTACCAAATATAGCTCTACCTCCTCTACCACATACAGCTCTACCTCATCTACCAAATACAGCTCTACCTCATCTACCAAATACAGCTCTACCTCATCTACCAAATACAGCTCTACCTCATCTACCAAATACAGCTCTACTTTAACCCTTTTGCACTGTTAGGTCATTTTTGAACAAAATAAATATTGTTTCTTTAATTAAAAAGTGGCTCAAGGCTTGTATACTTTTCCTACATTTGCCATCTGAACTCATCAAACAAAATGTAACTGTATTCTATGAGCTTAGGCCATGCAGAAAATATCAGCTGTGTTGTTTGCGGTAAAATTTGACCCACCATATGAAATTAATTGCTGAGACTATAACACAGAGCAATTTGTTTTGGAATTTGTAAAGTAAAAAATGCAGAACACACAAATATAGAAATGAAGGGGTGAGAAAATAACAATATTTCTCTTCTTTATTTATTTATTTATTTATATTTTGCACCAGATGGCAGCAATATGTCCTCAATGCATGACACATTTTCATGTTTTCTTCATGTTTCAAATTATAGAATTGTGGGTTTTTACTGTACTGAAATTACCTTATTTGCATGTCCAAATGAATGGTGTAATTGAGAAATTTAAGTTAGATAATATAAAATCCCCCCAAAAATGCACTACTTTAGAGTTTGTACATTACCGAAGTTGCTGTTATTACATTTCTTTCATAAAAATAAAAATAAATTTCACGTTTATTATTTTTTGGTCAAATTTGGCCATGAGGAATTCAAGTGTGAGTGCACAAGGGTTAACTAACTACAGCTCTATCTTTACTAACTAAATATAGCTCTATATTAAAAACTAAACTAATCTAATCTCAGCCACCTCTATCAAATGCAGCTCTACCTTAACTAACTAAATACAGATCTACCTCATGTACCAAATGCAGCACTACCTCAACTAATCAAATACAGATCTACCTTAACTAACAAAATATAGCTCAACATTATTTAATTAAATAGAGCTCTACCTCAAGTACCAAATTCAGCAGTGAGGTTGTCCATCATTCGGCAGCTCTGACCAGTCAGCATACAGTTTCTTAAAGACACAACAGTGCACTTGACAGACAAACGCACATGCCCACCACCCAACACAAACACACACTCTGACACAAGTGTGTGATGTCTTACATCCGTGATGGCATTGAGGGCAGTGTCTGCCCCAATACTCAGATCTGAACCAGGTATATTGTTGGACACAGTGGCCGGGACCATCACCATGGGAACACAAAGCTCTGCGTGTTCGGAACGAGCTGCTTGCAGCTCCATCAACCCCAGATATGCCTGCAGTCAGAGCAAGGTCTTATGGGTCACTGGCCAGAATTATGGGTTAATTATAAGAGAGGGGAGTGGCAAAGATCCATGCCCACTTTGATTATGAGAGTAAGTGAGAAGAGGACACTGAAGGTACAGTATTTCTGTAGTCTGTTGATTCATTATTGTAAGATTGTGAAATTAGGCTACATGAATGTTAAGATGCAGATGAATGTTAAGAATGTTAAGAAGTGATAAGAATGAGCAAAAGACCAAAGATGTGACAATTTGACAGCGTAAACAGTATATAGTGACAAGTTTGAGGGCCTGAGGCAGGATTCTGACATCAGATGACACTGGAAATTTGGAAAGTTGACCTTCCCAAAACAAATGACATATTTTATAGACAAATGGCATCTGAGAGATGTTTAGCTGCCAAGCATATAATATAAAATGCTACATCTAAAAAATATAATCATAAAATTCTTTCATTATAAAAAGATAATAACGAGATGCCCAAAATCATGAGATTTTATGTCTTTGAATTATTAATTTTGGTTGCAGAATCTTGTACAGTATAACAGCAAACTAAGGAATATCCAAAAGCAAAATGTTGTTGTTGATTTTTACCTGTAAATGACAAATTTTAATATATTAAATAATATAAACAGTAATAGCATTAAGTAGTAAAAGAACAGGCATATTATAATGGCATGTTATACTGAACAAAGTCAGGGGAGGGAAGAGTTGATAGCAATATAGCTAGATATTTTCAGCAGATTCCTGATATGTCAAGTCAATATATATGTATGTTATCCGTTTAAAACCATATTTAAATAATTGAAAACTTTACAGCTGTTATGGAAACAATTCCTTATAATATTTAACTTAATTATCTATTTTAATTCTGATTTTACAGTAAAATTGTAGTGCAACTACAACTGTAATGGAGTAAATCTAAAAAAAGACAAATTCTGTAAATAATAACTATTAATTTACAGTACATACCTCAAATCCTCCAATAACCAGTAAAGCATTGATGTTGTGAATCCTCATTTGTTCTGCAATTTTATCAACGTGTTTTGCTGGAAGAGTTCTGTAAATGTTGTTTCAGGATTTTAGAAACATTATTCATTACTATATAGGGTTGCACATTTTAAGAAATGTTCTTAATAGACAATATTTAATGTTAATTAATTAAAAATGCATTAACAAATCAATTAATCATTAACAATAACAAAAGATGAATATTTTTCTTAATTTATACAAAGTTTGATTTCTAACCAACCAACTGTTCTAATGCAAACTTGAAAACTTCAACATTGTATCAGAGAAAAAATTACTTTCTGTACAAGGAAACATGAAACAGTCACCGATATATGTGCATGTGCCTACTGTTTAAATATAATTTAAATAAATACATTTAAGAAATGCGATGTAAAGGGATTAATGGAAAGGAGGAGGCGAGATCCGGCTTGACGATATAAATAATATTTTAATGAAGAACTTAAACGAAAAGACAAACACACAATGGTGTAGTCTTCCAGCCCTTGACGGACGGTCCGCCCCGCCGCGTTATCGGGAAACAGAAGGGGTCTCCCCTGCCCCTGGCAGCAGTTCTCCCACTCCAGGCGGTCGGCCAGGAGCCCCTTCCAGCTTGCGGTCGTTGGTCTCATACCCCGCCACGTTTTAGCAGCTGGTAGGGGTCTCCTCCGCCCCTTGCAGCAGCCCTGACCACTCCAGGCGGTCGGTTAGGGGCCACTTCTCCCTTCGCGGTCAGCGGCTGTTTGTCCGCTCTCAGGCGGCCGGACTCCTCCATCCTTTGGATGGCCGCGGCTGCTCTGTTGGGGTGGATGGTAGTGGCGAGGACTCTACTACGGTGTATCCCTCCTCCTTCCCAGATTTCGGCACCAGTGTAAAGGGATTAATGGAAAGGAGGAGGTGAGAACCAGCTTAACGATATAAATAATAGTTTAATGAAGAACTAAACAAAAAGACAAACACACAAAGGTGTTGGACAGCTGCCCGTAAATCTTTCTCTCTCTGTCCCACTGCAGTCTCCAGTCGGACTTTATCCCTCTCTGAGGCTTCATTAGCCTGATTAGGGACCGGGTATGTAGCATCACGAACCGGCCCCGCCCTCCGCCATGTCACATGCGAGTAATGCTATTTTCCTTTTAATAATTTTTCAGTTCAGTGTATTTTTATATATTCAGGCCGGCGGGGCTTGGGTAGTAGCTCAACGAGTACTGATGGTGACTACCACCCCTGGAGTCGCAAGTTCAAATCCAGAGTATGCTGTGTGACTCCAGCCAGGTCTCCTAAGCAACCAAATTGCTCCGGTTGCTAGGGAGTGTAGAGTCACATGGGGTAAACTCCTAGTGGTCAGGATTAGTGGTTCTTGCGCTCAATGGGGCATGTGGTAAATTGTGCATGGATCACGGCGATTAGCATGAGCCTCCACATGCTGGGAGTCTCCGCGATGTCATGCACAACAAGCCACGTGATAAGATGTGCGGATTGACTGTCTCAGAGGCGGAGGCAACTGGGACTTGTCCTCCGCCACCTGGATTTAGGTGAGTAATCGCACCACCACGAGGACCTACCAAGTAGTTGAATATTGGTATTCCAAATTGGGAAGAAAAGGGGATAACATTTTTATAAATACATAAAAATACATTCAGGCCATATTTTAATTAATTTATATAAATGAATATTTCATGTATTACTGTTAATAATAACTTGTATAGAAGATACAGATGAAGTTTATTAAACCTTCACGTTGAAGATTGTGGGATATTTCAGACCTTACCTTTTTTATTCGAAATTAAGTTAAATACAACACGCTGTTAATATTAACATACCTGTACACTGGTGATTTCCGATGTCAGAGACAGGGCCAGGACTAAGATGTGATCTTTGGAGGGGCATTTTGATTTTATGGGTGGGCAAGTTGTTGTCTCTTCATCAGACTGGGTAGGGAATTTAGCCCCCCTTTAGACCCAGCCATGCAGGGAGACCGACGGACCAACAGTGCTTATTGTCATGTTGTACTTTAACACACTATCACGGTTCATGCAAACGTAGTTTTACCTATAGAGAAACGCTCCATGACTGCCTCCATGCTTCATCTTTACAAGCTGTATTTTATATTCTTTGTCATTGACAGCACGTGACATGCAATGCACAAACGGCAGTGCGTCCTCTAGTGGTGGATGACCGTAAAGACAGTGTTTTCTTTATCTGCTGGCATGATTACTGAATGCATTTGTGCTGAAATTAATTAATCGATGATCAATAAGCTTAATTGATCACATCAGTTAATATGTAAATCTATGCATATCAGTGTTTGCTTTATTGAACATATCTGGTTATATTTATAATCTCACCTTTTTGTTCCTAGCAGGGACCCGCCCTGGCCTGTCCAGCCCCCAACATCACCCCATTTAATTTCTTTTATCTGAGAGGAAGGGATGAACAGAGCAAAGAAAGTGTAGAGGTAAGAATTGAATCATATCATCAGCATCTCTGCTGAAATTATTACAGAATTTTCTTATTTGGTTGAATTATCCATTTAAGGAAATCCATGCATCAGTGCCACTTCTCTTCTGAAAGATGAAAGTGGCATGATGTGGATCTGTGATGCCACACTGGGTTAAAAATGGCACTGACCACAATGCAGCAAAGGATTGTGGGAGGGAATAATGGGCTTACTGTAATCATGCCTGTTTATCTCATTTGACAAGGGATTCATTCAAATACACACGCACACATATACTATCCACACAGTGTTACACAGACCATGAGCGCTTTGCAATATGGTGAGGCCCATTTCTTTCTCTTTTTTTAATTTGCAACAGATGATGTCCATTAAAGTAATGAAAATCTAAAAGCATAAGAGAATCATGCCTAATAATCGTAGTATGATCCCCTCTGTGGAATATTTCTGCGATAGAGTTACGAGTATTCTAGTTTACCAATTATGGGATTATGGAACATTTCTGCAAAGGCGTGGCTCCAAAATTCAATAATAGACATTTTTGGGCATAAATATGGTCATTTAGTTTGCCTTTACTGAGTTGGACTACACCTGTAAGCATGCATGTTTAATCAAATGCAGACTTCAAGTGAGTTAAGTTGTGTTAGGTTTGCATTAGAATGTGTGCAGTGTTACCTGCCCCTTGTAGAAGCCCTCAAAACCATCATTAACAGCAAACATGGTGTGGCCCTCTGTGATCCCCACCCTCACAGCCGAACGCACAGCCGCATTCATGCCGGCTGCAGGAGCGCCAACATTCAATATGGCCACATTAAAGGAACTCTGGAGAAAAAAAAAATGTTATCTCACGCACATAAATAACAAAATACGGTACACACACAATATTTCTCAATGTAGGCTGCATGAGGCATGCAGGAAATGTTTGTAAAATAGAACAGCATAAAGTCTAATCTGATCCAAAATACAAACAAATGGATTAAGCTGCATTTGTGAGTACCTCAGAAAAACCTCTGTAATCCATGAGTCTTATGTCTGAGGTTATGTGCCACTGTTCATTTCTGACTAGTAATACCTGTTCACATTTTCATCAAAGGTGTAATAACAAGTTGGAAACTTAAAATGTTACGAAAGCTTTGGCTTTACTAAACCTAACGTTGTTAAAGGTAACTGGTACCTTTATACATATTTTAGCTGGTAATGTAATTTTACTATAGCCAGTGCAACATGTATGTGATTTCTTTTCATTTGCAAGAGAATACAGAGGTGAAGTGATGGAGAAAATATTTTATTTACAGTGAACAGCTCAAGTTGATCTCCAGAAAATAATATTATATTATATAGATTATTAACATTACAGTACATAATAGTATTTGTTTTCTACACTTTTGTTTTATTCTATTTTATTCCATGTACATACATGACAATGGCCTTTATCCTTTCCATCCTCATCACCCCAAGAATAAATAAACAAATTCAGTGGTTAGTGTCATTTGAAAAAGACTAAATCAGAGCCAACATGCTGTACACATACAACGGCATGAGCATTTCTCCATCATTTAAACTGACTTACATGTGGAAGTTCAGCATCAGATTTGCGATAAGACAAGAGTTTGTAGGTGTTCAGGTTGTTTTCGAAACTTCTAAAACGTTTCAAAGACAAACAAAAGAAGAATTTAAAAGCCATTTCCTGTTGTGTTTATATAAAATATATTTTTCTACAAGACTTTATGGTGCTGTTATTAGGGGTGGGTAAAAATATATTTTTTGCCGATGCATCACAATCTGCATTTGAACGATTTTGATATCTAATCTTAAATCCCAAGATCGATCTATTACTCTATGTGCAACCCTCCACTACAATGAGAGAAATGTATATATTTGGCAAATGGCTGGTAAATGTTTAGAATTTATTTACCAGTAATTGTGTAGTATATTGTTATTCAGCAGCGAGATCCTTTTTTCCGTGTAATGTGTGTCCAAAAACGAGATCCACATATCTTATTTATAATAATGTATCTTTTCTTTACAGTCAGTTGTTGATCAAAAAATTAAAAAATAATAATTAATTTCTAATCAGGCATTCTCTCTTATTAACATGCACTCATTTACAGACACTCTTTAAAGAACCGCCGATTTTCCTAAAGAGATA
Source organism: Xyrauchen texanus (assembly GCF_025860055.1). Taxonomy (NCBI): domain Eukaryota; kingdom Metazoa; phylum Chordata; class Actinopteri; order Cypriniformes; family Catostomidae; genus Xyrauchen; species Xyrauchen texanus. The sequence continues at coordinate 42,399,354 of NC_068284.1, forward strand.
GTCCCGGTTTTTAACACGTGTTCAACAAATTAATGTAAATACCTGTAAATAGTACAATTTATCTTATTAAATAATAAGAATAATTTATGCAATATTTTATCATATTTATTGATTGAATACCTGAACTTGTTCATTTTTAAAAAGCTAAAATGTGACCAAAATTATACAAAAAATAAGTAATTGGTCAAATTTCTATTTTCATAGCTGGGAGAGAATTTCTTTCATATGTTAGAAAAGGGACATTACAACTGAAATATACCTATACTAATCGATATCGAATCTAAATCAAAATCGAATCGAGAGCTTGTGAATCAGAATTGAATCAGGAAATCTGTATCAATACCCAGCCCTAAATGTAATATAGACCCACTGACACCTGCTTAAACGATTAAATCATAATTGTTATGGCTTACCTGCCACGCAGCTTTACTGCTTCTTCAAACCTCTTTTCATCCATGGCCTTCTGTACCTCCTGGGTCTAAAGCATGACAAACAATGAATAAAACAGCTAAACCAAGTAAACCATTAAACCAAATACAACAAAATTCCATATTGGGCAATCATTATCTTATGGTAGAAACCAAACATTTGATAGACTGGTCCAACTAATTATTCAAAGCTGCATGGTTCTTGTACATGTACATACAGAAGCACTAGTAGTAGTCTTGAACTTCATACTGATACATATCACTGTATCGATGTTACAGATGATCTTAGAGATGTAGATATGCCCTATTCGCATGCATTTATCGCCCGTTTTTTATTTGTTTGTTTTAAAGTAAAACAATGCTTTCAGACAGTAGCCTGTTATTTCTCCCTGGAATAAAATTCTTGCATTACTTTCTCACCATCTGAACACACTCCATCAGAGGTACCCTGACTGCTTGGTTCCCACACAGAGACACCACACAAGCTGGGGTACCAGGAGACGCTTCTAACAGCGCCAACACAGCTTCCACACCCATACGACTCGCCTACAGAGGAAGAGTGAAGATAGCGAACTAAAGAGAGTCAATACAATATCATTACATTTGATCATCAAAGTCAGGATTACTTAAGTTAGGATCATACCAAAATCCTGTCGAAAGCAGAGGGCGTTCCTCCCCTCTGGACGTGACCTAGAATGGTGACTCGTGTGTCAAATCCCAAACACCCGACCACCAGCTGCAGAAGAGGGTCAATGCATCATCATAACTTCAACAGAAAATACAGTATCTATATCGGATTATTCTAAAGACAAGCTCAGCAAGACATGCATAACCACAGACATGCATGCATCGTATGAGAGAAAATATGCGTGATTAAAATGAAGACATTTCAGTAAACTGCACCATGAACAATCAAAAATCACACGAAAACACACAATTTACCAAAAATCAAATCTAAAAAATGGATTAAATAAACGAAGAACATTCAATAAATTACACAATGAACAAAACAGATATAATTATAAATAAATCAGGGTAACAATCATATGCAAACACACAATTTACCAAAAATATAATAATATTTTGATGAGAATGGTTAATCAACCCTACATTCAGAAAAGTGCATGCTGGGAAACTGCAGTCCAACAGCAGGGAGCACATTAGGATGCTGCAAGATCAGGTCAGATCATCATAAAATAAAATACTGTTACTCTACAAACGTTGTTTAGGGGTTTTTCAAAATACCTAAACAAAGACCAACATTCTGACTGTATCTCCTCCTAGAGCTTTCAAGCTACATCCACCTCAGACTGTTCTGGAATAGTGTGTTATGTTTTTTTCAAACTGATCTGACATATGGTTTTCGCACAGTTAACGATCAAATAAGGGGAAAATCCCAAAGACTTATGTTGGCGGAATGTCCAAATGGGCCAACGGAATGCTCATAATTCAAACTTCAATTATAAGCAATTCAAATGTAAACAAACTCACAAAAGGCATTTGATCGGCATTAAGTCAAAGTCTTTCAGGCAAGTCAGTCCACTGTCGGCCATCTTTGGAATGCTCTCGGCAGGCTATTTCCAGTCATGCCAGTGCAGCTCCTATCTACTTGAATTTGTATAGTCAAAATCAATAAATAATGCTATTTTAACTAAAAAGAAGTACAAAACCAGTTCTAATTACTAAAAATCTAATTATCAAAAAGATGTAGTTATAATATATTCATAATGAGAGATTTTTAATGGGCCAGATATTTTTGACCGGGAACACCACAAATGTGAGATTAAAAAAAAAAAAGATTTTCAATTTAAACATTAAAAAAAAGTAGTGTGGTAAACAGGACAGAAAATTGTATGTATGGTATTTAATTTAGTAAATTAAAATTTTTAATGCAAAACTTTTGTTGCATTAGCTCAGGTAATTTAGGCCTATTTACAATCGATTCCGAATAGAGGTACAAAACCTGTTCTAGTTACTAGAAATCAAGTTAAAAAAAGATCTAATGCAATATTTAACAATAATATATGGGTTATGTGAGATTTATAAACCATTTAAATGGGTCGGTCATTCTGACCCGGGAACACAAGGAGTGGTAGCCAACTAGTGCAAACTTTCGGGCAAGGTTTTATCAGGTCAACATCAAAGCTTCACTTGATAAACTTTACCTATTTAGTTAACTGCTAATCTAACATTTACTTCATACCTTATCCAAAGTGATTACAGTTATACTTATTACAGGGGCAACTGTAATTTTCTCCTGATGTGGTTTCAAACCTACAACCTTTCCGCCCTGATCTTTAACAATTAAACTCCAACATCCGTGCTCAGCAATATGCTTTCATGAAAACGATCGCTCCAGTTATCACTCCAGTCTCCCAGCATACTCTCTGCTCTCAGACTTTAGCATACCAGTATTCTGAAATTGTGTGTTGAGAGTGGAGGAGTGCAGTTAAAAGGCAAATCAGGTACACGGAGAAGCTCATTTTTCATGTTGCATATGCATGATTATGGCAGAAAGGGCAGTAGTGCTGTAGATGTGCATTACTCACGTCCTTTATGTAATCTGTGGTTATGGGTTTGTTCTTTTGGTCTATTGCACCTTCAGCTACTATGATGATGTTAAGCCGTTTCTTATCAGCACGATTCTACAAGGAAAAAGAAATGCACACACACCCATATACACACACATACACACTTGTATGAATGAGAGGAGATACTTACGTCCTTCACTGCATTAGAGCTGATACGGTGTCCATGTCTGTCTCGGCCCCGTTCGGCCACAATGATTATATTAAGACTAGAACCTCGCAAATGACTCTGCACAACAGGACACACACTGGAGCACTGAAATACTCTGTGTGTGTTTGTGCAATGGAATGTGTGCATGAGTTTGTGTATTTGTGGCTGTGTTTGAGCAAGTATTTACATGAACTGTGGCCCCAAAAAGTATCTGGACACTTTTGGCCAATCAAGTAACACTGAAAGGAATAGTTCACCCAAAAAGAATGACTCTCTTATCATTTAGTCATCTTTATGCCATCTCAAACACATATTACTTTCTTCTGCAGAACACAGAACACAAACAAAGATATTTTTATGGTGTTTTTGTCCATAAAAGTCAATGGGGTCCAACACTTTCAAGCTCCAATATGGACATAAAGGCAGCATACATCCATAATACTGCAGTTGTTTAATCCATGTCTTCTGAAGTAATACAATCGGTTTCTGTTAAAAAAAAAAAGACAGTGTACGGCGCTCTGTGCATGCTTGAAGCCTGAGGAAGTGTAATCAAGCTTCAAATCATGATTGCCAAGGAGACTGCAGATATCAAGATTTATTGGATTCTCATTTTTGTCTATTTCTCATCAAAAACTGATCATATTTCTTAAGAAGACATGGATTAAACCACTCAAGTTGTATGGATTGCCTTTCTGCTGCCTTCATGTCCTTTTGGAGATTGAACGTTTTGGACCACATTGGCTTGCATTGAATGGGCAAAAACACCTCTTATCTCATCAAAATATCTTAATTTGTGTTGCGCAGAAGAAAGAAAGTCATACAAGTTTGAGATGGGATAAATGTGAGTAAATGATGACAGAACTTTCATTTTTGGGGTGAACAGTTTATTTTGTTGCCTTATTACTACAGTTTTCAAAAGAACCACAAAATGAAATATGTGAAATAAAAATTAAATACAACCATCTTTTTTTATACACCCATCACTGGTGCTGTAAGCACCAAATAGCTAAAAATTGTATCTCTGCTTTTACCAGTTTTCTAAACAATTTGCCATTTTTTTACTTGTCTGTGAGCTTGATAATAATCCAATGTTATATCATGGATATCTTTTCCAGAACAAAATATGCGGTCCAGCAGGAAAAGTATGCTAAACAATTTGTCAGAAATATATGTTATTGACTATTGATGATAAAAATACATTATCTCAAAGGAGAGGATCTTAGCTTTCTAATGACAACTAGATTAAGCTTCTAGTCCACTCAGAGGCCAAGATATTTGATGAAACAATGGGGGTGGTGCGTGAACTGAAAATTAGACTGAATGTCTATGGACAAGTACATCTGTGAGGGCAAAAACATGTTATAGCCTCACATATATTACAGATCGTCATATTGTGATGCAAGGTGATAGAGGAAAACATATTTTTTTATTCTCAAACAAAGTTCTATCCATCATAAGATTGTAAACATATAAAATATTATTTATGAATAATTTGAGTCTGAGAAAATGAGACCAATTTTTGGCAATTAGTCCACAGTATGTTTAAATAGTGAGCTTTTAAACTTGAGTGTGAAAAATGGAAGGCGGCAGCTCAAAAATGCCTCAGAGTTGTTATAATAAAACTTTTATTATACTAAGATTAAATAGAAAACCTCTTATTGCAACATTTTATTTTACAGGAAGATAAGGGTTATGTTGTGCACACCTGTTATAAAATTACTTTGTTCTGCCATCTTAAACTTTGCAGCTGTCTCGTTGAATAAACTGTCCCCACTGTGAATAATGTATGATGCATCTGCAGTGTTTACACACAGAATAATAATAACTATTGCCACATAAACTTCTTCCTCTTTTTAGCACTACTCTAAGGTAGGTATGTGGCAATTGTCATTGGCTTTTTAACCCGTAGATATCTGCAAATTGGAAACACGGCCCTACAACATCATTCCAAAACAGTATGAATCACTTAAGTAGGCACAGTCAATGTACAATCATTTCAGTTACCTGGCAGAACTTTGACTTATAATTCTGTGTGTCCTTGCAGCAAACCAGGTAAACAAAACTGAGTGAACAATGACTGAAGCTAACAATGTGTCTAATGTCTACTTTTGTAATCAGGCAATAAAGAAGTTCATACAGGTTTGGAATAATATGAGGGTGAGTAAATGATGACAGAACTTTCCTTTTTGGTTGAACAATGCTTGCTTTGGGTGGCTGTATGCTTGTGTGTATGTATTTGTATGTTTGTGTGTGTGTGTGTATGTGTGTATGTGTGTGTGTGTGTGTGTGTGTGTGTGTGTGTGTGTGTGTGTGTGTGTGTGTGTGCGTGTTTTTATCACTTTGTGGGGACCAAATGTCCCCATAAGGATAGTAAAACCCGAAATGTTTGACCTTGTGGGGACATTTTGTCGGCCCCCATGAGGAAAACAGCTTATAAATCATACTAAATTATGTTTTTTGAAAATTTTAAAATGCAGAAAGTTTTCTGTGAGGGTTAGGTTTAGGGGTAGGGTTAGGTTTAGGGGATAGAATATAAAGTTTGTACAGTATAAAAACCATTATGTCTATGGAAAGTCCCCATAAAACATGGAAAAACAACAAGTGTGTGTGTGTGTGTGTGTGTGTGTGTGTGTGTGTGTGTGTGTTACCTCTGATAGTTTATGACACATCTGTTCCTCCCAGCCATCTTTGGGAGGCTTTTCTGGAATCAGCACCCAGTCAGCACCACACGCAAGCGCACTGACTAAAGCTAGATACCTACACACACATGTACATGCATGCGCAAACACACACACAAGCCACAGATTAATACTAATTTAAATATGATCGTTCTTGTTTATTTTTTTTATGTATTGTTTTTTTTTCTGTTTTTAAATGGTGGGTCTTACCCGCAGTGTCTCCCCATGACCTCCAGTACAAACGTCCTCTGATGGCTATAAGACAAACAACTTGAAAATACTCTACAATTTATCTTTTATAAAAGGGTTTTAAGTGTTCAAACCCATATTCATGTGGTATAATGTATTTGATCCTCAAAATGTTTGCAAATATATTTTGATTGAAATGACTGGGATTTGCTTTAGGGATGGGAGGGTAAAAATAAGTGGTGTTCTCTGCAGTATAAGAAAGTGGATGGTGGGGTGGGTGGGTGGTTTTTGTATATACACCTCTGTGCAGTGGTCATTATTGCGTCCACCACTTCGATGATCCTGTGCAGTGCCGAGTCAGTGCCGATGGTCATATCGGTCCCACAGAAATCATTGTCTATAGAACCCACCATCCCAACAATATGCAGTGCAGAATGAGTCTGGGCCGCCTCTTCACTGATTTGACCTTGGAGACAGAGGGAAAGATAGAGAGAGATACATTGGCAAAAGGGATGAAAAGAGAAGAGGGACATGTGGAGAAATAGCAATATGCTATTAGACACCGTAAAACAAATTCTAAAAATTGTTCCCACTTCTAGGCTCCTCCTACTTTGTTACCTGATTGGACAAGCTCATCCAATAGACCACTCCACTCCTCCCTGAAGAGATTAGCCCCAGTCAAACTGCCATCTCCACCAATCACACACAAGTTCGTGATGCCGCGCTGCACCAGGTTTAAAGCTGCACGCAAACGTCCCTCATGGGAGCGAAAATCCTTACATCGTGCACTGCCAATCACAGTGCCACCCTGTTCATCCAGAATAATGATTGCCTTACTTTTAGGCAGCACAAAGAATATACTGATGAATGCAGTTAATCTGTATGAATTTATTTTGGGAATAATACAACAATATTGCAGTGCATCTCCTGTGTTTAAACCGACAATTTGCTTACCACTTGTAACATACTGGAAACACTTTCCCATGATGCCTCTTTGATGTTGTTGTCACCTCCATCCACCATGCCCTGGTAACCCTGAGAAAGAACCCATTTATTTTAACATCATAAAAAGACGAAATTCCTTTTTCCATGGTAACCACAGAGTGGACACGTTTTTATATGTCAGAGGCTTTCATGTGTGTCCCTTGAAATCCTCAAAGACAAAGTAGCTTGTTGGAATAGTGATAACACTACCTTTTATCATGCAAACATCACAGATGATTAGGGATGGGAGGATATGATTATCTCTCAATTCGATTTGATATATGATATGAGGTTCACGATTCCATATAATCTCGATTCGAAAAAACAACACTTTTACAACAATAATTTTATTTTTTATTTTGTGCAAACGTGCATCTCAGATCCCCTTTCCACCTGGTGTGTTTCAGGTGATCCGAACACGTGTTCAGCCCTAAATACAGGTCTAAACGGGGTCTAAATCGTTTTGTGATCTTAACACAGAAACAACATAAACACCTGAAGCTCCTTTAATACAGGTAATACGTTAAAATAATGGATAATTCTGCTTTTGTTGCGTTTTTAATTTAAATTTCAACCGCATCTGGGAGAAACAGTGCGGCATTTTATTTTTTCATGCTTTCTTTGTCTTTTCTGACTTTATTGCGCTTTATTATCATGCAGTAACACACTGACAGTGATTAATGTATGTTGTCGTGAAACAGAGACCAGTACTTACATTTCTAAAAGCTAAATTCAAGCACTTAAAGCATTTCAAGGACCTTGTGCGAACCCTGTAAACGGTGTAGAAAAATAAAGCGCAGTAGGGGTAAAATCAAGTGATAGAGAGATTATGATGTTTGAAAGGTCATTTAATTTGTGATCACATGGACAGAAAACAATGTTGCAATTTTCGAAATATATAGAGTTTTGTCTTGATATGGTTCGTAATTTATTTATTTTTTTATATATGGAAATTCAATATTTCAGATGTTTAAATATACCCTAGCTCAATATGCAGAGACAAATATAAGTAAACTATTAGCAAGCTGAACACTGTGGCTCTGTGATGCTTTCAAAACATTGCTCTGTTTGTTTGAGCATCCCAGCCAGCCCGATGTAGCAACATATGTTTTTTATTACCATTGGGCCGAACGGTTCTAGGCACGTAGGAAAACATTTCCAGTAGCATTTCCACTACAACTACAAATCATTCCTGGCCTGGAATTTTCAGTGACTCTTTTGCCCAGTCAGTCCATTCTAATCCTGATTCCGCAACATGAACCGTTCAGCCCGATGGTGGAAAAGAGCCTATTGACTAATGATGTCCAATTCTTGAACGAAACATTCTTTTGAGCCGATTCTCAGCAAGTAACCGGTCGAGCCGGTTCACAAAATCGAACTGAATCGAACTTTAGTTCTGGGTTTATGACGCAAGACACACAGCTGAAGTAAATGTACTGGCTGCCCAGTACACCGAACTGTCCAACTCAAAAAGAACCGATTGAGCTGGTCCCACTGACTGTCCAAGTTTTACAGAGGATTACCAAGGATTTGCAATGCGTTGAGACGTTAATAGTATCCAAATAAAACATTTTTTAAACAAATAAAACGGATTTATAAAATAAAAAATATATAAAAAAGTTTTCTAGTTGTATTTTTTTTTATTAGACTTTTAGACTTTTAATTTAGACATTAATTGTGTAGCTAATTATGATGGACATTTTCAAGAAACTGAATTTCATGAATTAAATGTAGATGACTAGTAGCCTGACTCCGAGTTCGAAATGAACGAGTTGGAATCATACAGGCAGGTGACGCTTACGAATTACTAGACCGGTTATTGAACCAAAGTACATGTTCGAAATTAAGGAATCGAAAGTCAGCTCTTTAGTCATCTGCCGACTCAAAAGGAACCGAAAGAGCCGGTCCACAAACTGTCGAAGTTTGGCGAGGATTACCGAGGAGTCTGATGAGTGAGCTGCTGATCCTATGAGCATGCATGTACCGAGGACATGAACGAGCATGGAGCGAACAGTTCCTTTAATGACAACCAAAACATCCTAGAAATATTTTTATGACTAGTGTTGTTGAATAAAATTTAAGACACTTAAAACATATCCATGTTTGTGCACAGTGTCTGTACTGGGTGCTTTAAGTTTAATGTAGGAAACTTATCCAAGATGTAATCAATATCAGCTGTATTCGAAATGCAGGATCACAGAATGAAACACTGATGACAGGAAATGGCATTATTATCATAACTTAATTAAATAAAAGGTAATAATCGGCAATGTGCATTCACATATGGCTTTATTTAAATGTTTGAGCGTGAAAACCATGACTCCGGGATGTTAGAATTATGACTAGAGACATCATTACATGGTGACGTCAAAGAACCGCTGAATCGCTTTTTGAACCAGTTCATGGAAACGAACTGTCCGAAAGAACTGGTTCGTGGAAACTAATTTGACTTCCCATCATTACTATTGACTCAATCAATAAAGTGATTTTGGACCGGGGCTATTTGTTCATCTGATCAATGTTAGATGGGGGAAGTGTTCAGAGACACCTGTTTGAAAGCAGATATTTTTGCAATTCCTTTTGGTGACACGAGTGGCGCCACTTTAAAATGACACACTTCACCTTTAAAGAATATATGGGATTCTAAACATTCAGATCTGAGTTATTCGGACTCACCTCATGAATGAAATAAACTTTGGCTCCCACATAGATCCCCATTCTGACCACTGCCCTCACAGCAGCATTCATACCTGCAGGAGAGAGTGATAACAACACAAAAAAGTAAGAGCGAGACAGACATAAAGAGATTGTAAGGGTGATATTCATGTATCAACTAGTCAAATTCATTGATTTTAAAAACAAAAATCTCCCATAGGCTTATAAAGTGGCATAATACAGAACATGTGCATGCATGGCACACAAACATACACAAATAAGGCGTGTGCTTGTTTGGGGGTCATATACATACACTGTAAAAAATGTCTGTAATATTAATGGTAAAAGACTGTAAAAATGCTACATAAAAAAAATGTTTAATTGATTAACAAGTATTATCTATAAAATATACAGAACATTTTTTTTTAGATATTTAAAAAGACAATAACTTAAATTATTATTATTCAATGATTTTCATGTATAATTAATGGTAAAAATGTACATTATGTTTAACAAGAGAGTACATGTACTTTTTACAGTAAATTATTGTTAAAATTACAGTAAAAAAAAATACTCTGGCATTCCCACAATTCCCTGCGTGACCCATCATAATTCATTATATTTCATGGGAATAGTTATGTTTCTTCTTATTTTTAATATCAGTTACGTACACTGGGGTGTTCTGTTTTATATTTAATGTAGTTTAGTTCATTAATTTACCCGGATGGTGTTTAGTGTTTTTGAGTGACACTGAGCACTGTCTCTACATGTTTATTGGTCATTGCTCCTGAAAAAGAGCCACTTTAGGTGAATTCATTCTGGCATAGTCGTTGATGTTGGAAGGGTTGAGGAGGCCGATTGCACCACCATTGAGCCACCGGCATCCCCCTTTACATCATGAAACACTTTGTGACCAGAAATTTCCATTACACTTCAAATTCCATGTCCGTCTCTGTCTGTACATGGAAACATAGTTTTTTTTTGTGGTTTCTTGTTCTGTCTTGGGATTCATCTCTTTAACAATTGTTTAGCCCTTTAACAGTCTCTCCAGCTCTTAAAAAGAGATGTCTGATGTTTCCAGTCCATCAGTCAGGCAAGATGCAGGACAAAGCATCGCATGACAATAATATATATCAAGCATCTCTGTGCACAAATAATAAAAGCATGCACTAAAAACTGGAAGGAATGCGCATCCTCCGGCCTCTGACCCCTCTCTTCATGGGGATGCAGACCGGGTTTTCCCCCACGTGATCACGACATCATAGGAGTCAGAGTCAGCTCTCGCGCAGCTACTTGCCTGCCATCACGTAGGCACGAGCTCGCATATTTCAACATGGCATGCACGTACCACGACACACTGAAGAGATGCGAAAGATGCAAACCGAGTGAGGAGGGGAAAAAACACGGAGAACGACTTTTCATAAATTATTTCCCAGTGTAGCCTAACAATGCCAATGCGAGCATGAAGTTAGGAAAAACGACACGCATTATTACGCAAGGTTTTTGCTGCGTCATGTGTCTGTGACGTAGTTGTATTCCAGTTGGTATTGAGCCGCTCGAGCGTTGTCATGTTGGGCGCGCTCATGGAGCGCGAGATGGAGACTGCGCATTGCAGCGAAATAAGTTAATAGTCGTTTAATTATATTATCTATAAACTATTGATTCCAATGTATGTGATATTTTAACCACATCTATTAAAGTATTCATAAACACGTTTCAAATCATATTCGGACGCCGTTATCCGAGTTTATTTATCAGGTGCATTTCGGAATTCACACTATGAAAGTGTCGATGCAGTAATTTTAATGCCGGTTTTAATGCCTGGCACTGGGTGTTATTTGTGTTTTATCATCTGTTGCACTGGTTTCGTTTTGCTTAAATGCTTAATTATAAAGAAAATCAAAAGATGCAAATTGAATGTTTCGTCTGTCACTTTAAGGTTGAAGAAACATCATTGAAATCGGCGCGTCTATTATAATATAAAAAATATAATAATTAGTAGCCTACCTTGCGCATCTCCACCGCTTGTCAGGACGCCAATAGACTTCCCTGATCCAGAGAGGTTCTCGAAGAATTTTTTAGTGTCCGGCATTATTCCACGGATAGCCTATCTTCCCAAACAGACTATTAGCTTTAATGCCAAGGTGAGGAATGCAAGATTCTCCAAAGCAAGCTGTCACGCCTATAGAGGATAAAAGGCTCCACTGATCAACTTCTCCTCCGGTGTCGGACGTGCGCTTCGCCTCCTCCCACGGTCCGGTAGGCTGTCAGATGCCGCCCCATTCTGGATTGACAGCATTATAAGGCAATAAGCCTGCAGATCACGTCTCATCTGCACATATTTAGACCAATTGCTATCCAATATTTGGATTAATGAAGTAACAAATACCTGTTGGCTGCTGTCTACCTTTATTAAGTTTTGACTTATTGAAACAATACATTATATTATATGTAAAATCCATCTCTTTTATATGACTTGAATGGCAAATATAAGCAGACACAGTTACAATCAATAAGAAAACAGCTCAATGTTAAGAGCTATACGTAGAATACGTATTAGTTAATGACAATGCAACAGGATCAATATGTGTGCATTGTATGGCCTATATAAGCAGCTACTATAGATCACCATAGAAACATTTATCCTTTAACAAAAGGTAATCATGCTATGGCAATTCTAAGCATGTGTAACCCTATATCCTATATAGAGTGGAATTATTGAAGCCATTTATACCCAGCTAGAATGACTGACAAATGACCTTAGTGCATTACAGTATGTTTGTTATTATGTGTGTATGTGTGTTGAGGTGATAAATATGAGATATATTTTCAAAATCTAGTTTAAATAAAGTGTCAAGTTTGTAGAAATGTCATCTTTGAGTCCATGTTGATTCATTAGATTTTTGAAAAATATTTATAGCATTTTCTTTAAAAAAAAAAAAAATCAAATAAAAATATTTTGATTTTAAAAATGTCATCTGGCATAACCATCAAGTAAAATTAAAAGGTATAAAATAGCCCTACTTTGCACCTGGACAAAATGAGTGACACAACTTAAGTTAAGCTCAATCTTCAGCATTTGTGAAATAATATTAATTTCCGCAAAAAATTATGTTGGCTCAGCAGAATTGGTGAGGCACTTACAATGGAAGTGAATGGGGCCAATATGTAAACATTAAAATACTCACTGTTTCAAAAGTACAGCCACAAGACATAGACGATAGTTGTGTAAACATGATTTTACTGTGATAAAATCGCTTACTTTTGTGCAAAGTTATAGCCAATTTTACATTGCCATAATGATATAATGTCAACAAACCCTAAAACTATTGTAAAAATTACGATTTTAAACAACTTAACAGCTCGAATAATACATGAGTTTTAACAGAAGAATTAATGTTAGTGATTTTATAATATTTTAAGCTTCACATTTCTGCTTTTAATCTCTCAAAAAATTGGCTCCATTCACTTCCATTGTAAGGGACACACTGTAACCTTTTTTTTTTTTTTTTTTAAAGGAGGGACAAGTCAAATATTTGTTTTGGTAATCAACATTATGCCACAAATACTGTTGATTGATCTTAAGTATTTATGGTAAAATATACAAATATCAAGATCATATTTTTTATATATCATGAATGTTTGAGTCACAAATATCAAGACATTTTCTGTTTAACTCCATCAAACCTGATTTATTATAAAATATACATATATATATATATATATATATATACAGTGCTGGGTATTAATGGATTACTTTGAATCTAGATTACAAAATGAGATTACAAAATCAAGTACTTGTAATTGGATTAAATTACATTTTTAAAATACTTGTAATCAGACTATAGTTACTTCTTATAGATTACATGATTACATATTAACAAGGCACCGGCAGTAATCTGCTAATCATTTATTGATCATTTTCATATAAAAATCATCATATTCTTACCCCGAATCACAATAGTCTCACAAATGAACATTTTGAGCATGTGCTTCTTTTATGTCACAACAGTAGGATATGCACCTCAGATAAGGAATAGGGGGTGGACGGTTAAAAATAAGAGTGTCAGAGTTTTGAGCTGTTAGCTGTGGCCTAGCAATGTCAATGCTGTTGATTTCAGGTTCATTATTGTTTGTTCATGTAATGTTTTATTACTTAAAATGAACTAGATATGTTTTAAATATATATATATATTTGTTATTACCTCACCAATGGTGTGCAACGCACACTTTGAACTTAATTGCAAGAACTAGAAAATGTTGTTCAAATTCATATTCCAGGTTCAAAAGTTAAGCTCAATCAACAACATGTTGATTACCACAAAAATTATTTTGACTCGTCCCTCCTTTTCGAGGTTACAGTGTGTCCCTTACAATGGAAGTGAATGGGGCCAATATTTTGAGGGTTTAAAAGCAGAAATGTTAAACTTAAAATGTTATTAAATCACTTACATTAATTCTTCTTTTAAAACTTGTGCATTATTTGAGCTGTAAATTTGTTTAAATTGTTATTTTTGCGGACCACTGTTCTAGGTGGATGTACTTGTTATTTGTCACTGATGTTAGCTCAGATGTAATTGGCTATAACTGTACACAGAAAAGATTTGTAAGCGATTTTGTCACTCTAAAATCATGTTAAGATGCATATTTTTTAGGTCTTGTTGCTATAATTTTGAAAAAGTGAGTATTTTAACATTTACAGCTTGGCCCCGTTCACTACCATTGTAAGTTCAGAGTTTAGCATGTCACTGCTTGACTTATCGTTTCAGCTGCCGATTGAAGAGGTTTATTAATACTTTGACCCTTGTTTACTATGAGAGTATAAGGCTTGTGTAAAGAAAGAAAAATGGATAGTGTTACGGGTGTGTCAGTGTGTGTGGATATGCATTCTCTTTTATCCTTATCTGCCCTACCTTGCATGCTTTGCATGCCCCCTAAGTGTGGTATGTCTGTCTCCAAAACAAGACTGACCAGCACACAACACACAGAGATAGGGAGAGAGAGAGGTGATACATGACATGTCTGACAGTTGCTGTAGGTTAAACTGCGAGAGGGAAGAAATCCTGGTGAACAGAGGCCAACAATGTGCCGCATGAAACAGATTCATCCATTCAGTAAACTACCTCCTCCAGCATTGTACATATATTTTACACATTTAATGTCATGCTCAGCTTATTTTATTTTTGCATCCTTATGGTAGTTAGAGAGAAAAACATACACATGCATACATTTTCCACAGATATCTCAACAGACAGTTGTTGGAATTAGAGAAATGTGTTTGTCGACCTCTGCTGGTGAAAAGATATATCATGGCCGTTCACTCTCAGAAGTCCTGAAAATATCAGGCCCTGGAAAACTAATAAAATGTCTACAGTGACTATGTGTTTTTCTTTTTATGCTCTGCTTTAAGGATACTTCAGGTCTTCATAATTTTTTTGGAGTTATGTCCACACCTCTTAAGCATTCCTAAAATAATCTTTCTCTTCTGAATAGTGTAAAAAACATGTTTTATAAACCAGAGTTATGTAATAGTGTCATTTTTTCATAAATGTAGATGTATGATTATTTAAAATATATTTCTTACTCAAGGTGGCGCTGATATGATACGCTCAGTGATTGACTTGATTTAAATTTGACATTGCTATTTGATGAAGAAGCAAAGTGGAAGTAAACTATAGCAAGTAAAACACACGAACAATACGATTTGGCTATTTTTATTTGGCTACACATTGTTCTTTGAGCAATGGGGAAATTTTGCCCCAGTCAAATGTTCAGGACGTTTCTGTCTTATTGCATTTACAACTTGCAATTGCAATTGACAAAACCATGTCAACTTATATAATAATATATTTAAACCCAAAAAAATATAATGAAATTACGAAAAGGATATGTGGCCAGTACGGGTATCGAACCCGCGACCTTGGCGTTATTAGCACCACGCTCTAACCAACTGAGCTAACCGGCCATATGTCTTCGCTGCATCTTTAATGTCTTATTACTTTAAAAAAAAGTTCAACCTTGTTTTTATATTTAGTCAATATAAAAAGGGATGTATTCTTAGATATTCATTGTGTCTGCATTTAATACATACATTACATACATAATATTCACGTAATCAGACGTATACTGACATATAGCCGCAGTGTAACCAAAGTCAGAACCGACCTCGTGGCGCAACGGTAGCGCGTCTGACTCCAGATCAGAAGGTTGCGTGTTCAAATCACGTCGGGGTCAAAATTGTTTTCTCTTCGTTGCCAAATATTTTATCCTGTGACTTGCAGTGAAGGTATAAGGACCGAGGTATAAGGCAAGTGACTCTTCCAAAGCAGAGAGTATCATACGACACTTTAAGCAGCTTTTGATAAATCTTATTTTATCAAAACTTATTTTGTTACATTATACTTTTTGAAGAAGTATTTTTGTTTTGACTTCGACTGTCAAATCTGGATGGTCGCGTGTTTATTGCACCTTACGGGGCGCTGTACATGTAAGGAATGATGTTTGTTGACTGTGTTGATGTCAATGATCTCCATGAGCGTTGAGTTTTGGTTCAAATGTTTCCACACATTCATTTAAACTTATCGGACAGAGAATTTAAATGTCAAAAAAATAAACTTTAATAATTCAGGGCTCGTCCGGGATTTGAACCCGGGACCTCTCGCACCCTAAGCGAGAATCATACCCCTAGACCAACGAGCCAGCACACTTCATGCATTGTTATATTAGTATACATATTAGTATTAAGTACAAGATTGAATATTATATATTATGTGTACTTTTGCTGCACGTTTTCAGACACTGTTTTAACTAAGGTTAACCTATTTAACATATTTGAATAATCCCGGCGGGTCCAAAGTTTGCTCTGATATGCATTTTCAGCTGTGAGACCTAATATAGACAGGTGTGTACCCAGTGGTTAAATTGGCTTTTGTAGGGAGGCGGAGCCCTTATTTACCGTGAATGGTCATCATTCAAAATTTCGCCGTAAAATGACTTAGGGTTTTTACACCAATGGGGCTCTTTTTCCAGTATTAATGTGTAAGGTAGGGTTGAGTAGTTATTCAAACAAAGACAAATACTTTACAATTCACTTATTTTATTATAATTTTTTATCTTGAATGTTAACAGGCAGGCAACGGATTTCACCCTCGTAAAATGTATGAAAGGAACATGTTTGAAATATTGCAAGCCAGAGACGAATATGTAAATGTATTTTTTATTTGTACAATTTAGAAACGTTGAAGTCCCTTCGCACCTGTATGTAAATGTAACTCTTGCAGTAATTATTTATCATATTCATGCAGCCTGTGTTATTCTGTTGAGTGTTGAAAAACCATCGAGGAGAAACGCATCATGACACTTTTAGCATGTAAACGGGTAAAGAAGAAAAAAAAAAGTAAACTCGCCCGCTTTGCAAAGAAACATTAAACGTTCTATAAAGTTTTTTTTTTATTATTAGTAAAACTGAATAACAAATTAACAGGGAAGTAGAGTTGGAAAAAAAATTATAATCTCCGCCTTTATTGAGTTTTGTAATGCCTGATAGAAAAGTATCTATCTTTGAGAGCAATAAAATACTTTAGGCAATTGCAGAATAGTCCCATTAGTCACAGATACACTTCAGAAAATTGAGTACACAACTATTTCTGGGCTTAAAAGTTACAAAAACCAATAATAATTAATAATTACACACATCACCTTTACAAATTTGTTTCAGGATTTTACAGTAAAAGGAACTGTTATATTTTGACAAAATATTTCAGTTTCAAATGAAATAATCTAAAGGTAACATTTATTAGACATCAACAGTGGCACTTTAAAGTTTCAAGATGTGTTTCAGCTAGTAATTATTTTTCATAAATACATTCATTTATTATTATTATTACTATTATTTAAGACTAGCACACTGACCTAACCATGGTAATGAGGAGCCTTTCCTTCTGTGTAATATGTGTATAAATATTAGGTAACAAATGGGATAATAATGGGCTCATATAAGTACAAACAGTAGCAGTCTGGCGTCACTGTCGTGCACCTACAGTATATGCAAACTGTTAAAAATCAATATGACTTTAAATGCTCACGCAGCTGATGTTATTCTTCATTTAGTAGTTCATTTAACATGTAAACTAACATGCTTTAGTTATATAACATGTTCTAGCTACATGCTATTTTTATATTCGATCGCTCTAGCCGTTAGCAGGATTCCATGGTAACGTCGCTGTCTTGTGACAGTTTTCCCTTGATGGTTGTGGGCGGGGTGCTGAACCAGCGATTAATGCATTTATGACGTCTGATAATTCCATGTAGCCTGGGTGTCTCTGTGTAGTCTTGCTAATTATTCAGTCTCATATGCCATGTATTTGCCAGGAGTCAGGAGATGAAAAATAATTTAAGTGGAATAACAATATTTGGTGCTGAAGGAGACGGAGCTGAGCTCCGGCAGGGTGTGTTGTGGACCTGAGGAGGCGGAGCTGCGCTCCGGTGCGCTCCGGCCCAATTTAACCTCTGTGTGTACCTTTCCATGTCATGTCCAATCAATTGAATTTGCCTCAGGTGGACTCTCAAAGATGATCCAGAGAAATGGGATGAACCGTTTTTTTTTTCGTTTTAATAAATTTGTTATCCAAAGTGATCAAATATTGGGTTTTTCCTTTGTCATTATGGGGTAGATTGATGTGGAAAAAGCATTTTATCACAAGACTGCAACATAACAAAATGTGAAAAAAGTGAAGGGGTCTGAATACTTTCTGAATGCTCTGTATGATATTTGTGCAGTGATGGGAAGTAACGGATTACATCTAATTACATGATTACATATTCCATTTTAAATCAGCTGACAGCTGAGTTCTTAGAATGTTTTCGAATTGGGGTGGAATTGCACACACAGACCTGACACTAGCCATCAGCCATAATTACACTGAGGATGGAGTGGCAATCCACCCAGAAATGCTGAAATGTATGCAGAAAGATAGTTTTAGATTAGTTTGACAAAAATGTACATTAATGCACCTTTGCTTTGGTTGCCACACACATATGGCATTTATAATGCTAACACTTACACATCTCCATAATTCTCTAAAGTGTCTAATAATTAATAATTTCATAAATATATTCTCTGTATGTTCAGTAGTTTCAAAGAGATAGAACTATAACCAACCTATAAGCCTGTTACTTTGAGCAAGGCTCTGACTATCTGTCAGGCACATGGCTGACCCTGACTCTGACCCAGCTTAGCTGGGATATGAAAATACATATTCACCATGTGTAGTATAATGTGTGACATTGGTCAAATTAAATAAATTTATAGACTATTTTCTAAAGCCTGTGCATCATTAACATAATTAACATTTAGCTGATAATCTCTTTGTCTGCAATGAACTAAATGTCTGCTTCCACCTGGTGGACGATTCTGGACATTACTTGATGGAAAAATGTTTTTTACAAATTTTCAAAAAATGCACGTTTTTTTTTTATGTGAAATCTTTACTAATTTAAGTAAATTCAAAGTAAAAGTGACAGTAATTATTATATTGTGACTTATATTTTATAATTAGTATTTGCAACTTGTGCTTGGATGAAAGTTTGTAATATATATATATATATATATATATATATATATATATATATATATATATATATATATATATATATATATATATATATACATATATATAAGTTGAACTCCAGTTATCAAATATGATACAACAGGCTTTTGAGGTATATCTTTCAATCACCATTACATTACATTCATGCCCACTATAAAAATAAAAAATAATCATAGAGCTTTGAAAATTACTTTTAATAAGATATTTGTAAAGTGTGAACTAATTTTCTTATATGCACCCTGCTCTGTTTTGATACAGATCTCATTATTTTACATTACAAGCTATTATGATGTCATCTTACCATAAGTTCCTGAGACCAGCGCATAAGTTTTACACTTTCCCTTTTTTAAATGTCAATATAGTGTTTGGTGCATACGATAAAAATTGTTTATTGAAAAAATAATATTTTATTCATAATGTATTTGATGTGCTGAATTGAACTGATACATTTCAATCCATGTTTATAGACCAAGAAGACAAAGATGTCATGGCCAAACTCACAAACATTTGGTATCTCAGAAAAGCCCAGTGAGTCCTCTGATAATACCCCTAGATTTAACACGGTAGCATGTTTGGTCTAAGAACAACTTAAATAGCAAATGTTCTACACAAAAATGAATTGTTGGGCCTCAGGAGGATAATGACCTTTAAAGCTTTTAAAGCCTATGTGTTACATTTTAAGATTTTTTTTTCTATAGTTTGTCTCATGGTACTAAAAATGTGATTTTCTGACAATTCTTTCATAAGTCAGGTTTACAAGATTAATGATAAAAACACTGGAAAACATTACAATTTCTTGTAGGATAAAAAGCTAAATATCTAGTGTATACTCCAAAACAAAGTTGATACTATAAAAACCTTTTGAATTATGGGATGTTTTTATGTATATTTGATTGGGAACATGTTTTTGTTTATTTCTGTTTTTGCCCATGAATTGGGTGAAAATAGACATAATTGGCAAACGAACCCAAGTAGTATTTCATTAGATTACAATACTTAAGATGAAGTATATAAGAAACAAATCTTTTTACATAAAAGGCTTCAACATATGTCTTTTTATCTGCTCAGTGAGCTAACACAAGCGGACACACACATTTACATCAATTTATATATAAAAGTTCAATTAAAACACTCACATACACAAGTCTGCTTGGCTTTTTCTCAAACACACACACACACACACACATGCATACACACACACACTCTCTTTCTCTTAATTTCTAGGGCATGATAATTGTATTGAAATGAGAAATTTGTGTAGATTAGAAAGTAATATGAAACAGGCCAAAAAAACTAGTATGCATGATTATATAAATGAAAATATCAGGTATGAAATAATAACATATATTCTCTTCAAGTCTTTGTTTCTAGAGGATACTAACATTATGACATGATCACAAAACGAATGAGTCCATCATTTCTTGAATGCAGTTGTCATTTTTTTTATCAGCCTCGGTCTGGGTTTCCCTATCCATGTCTTGAGTGTTATAGGAGAAATCACAAATTTCATGTGGGACCTGCCATCAATTATGATGATCATCAATGATACACATGCTGCAATTATCAGAGATAGTGGAAGGGAAAATAAAGAGAAATAGATGGGAACTGAGACACATAACATCTTCCTAAGAGGCTGTGAACTTTCTGAGTGTGATAACAATGAGAGCAAGAAGAACAGAGACTCCGAGAAACACAGCGATGACAATAGCCGTGATGGCACCTGGCCCCAACACACCTGCAGACAGAGAAAAACCAGCAGCTGTTAATCCACCTTAAGAGGAAAGTTCATATTACCATTGCACTCCTCCAGCAATGAGATTTGCATTCTTTATAAAATGGACGTAAGATTTATGCTTGATTATATTATATTGTTATTATATTGCATTTACATGCATCAGGTTTCATCAGTTAGGGAGTACACTTTGAAATATGGTAAATATTTAAAGGAACATTTATGGTTCAAAACAAGTTTAGCTTAATCGACAGCATTTATGGCTTAATGTTTACCACAAACATTAATTTCGACTTACTCCTCTTCTTAAAAAAGCAAAGGTTAGTAAGTGAAATGTAACTATATCCAATTTTACTGCATACTTGCCAAGATGGCATGATGCCGTAAACCATTTAATCCATGTAAATGACAATTTAAATAACTTCACAGCTCAAATAAAACATGAGTTTTAACAGAAGAACTAATAAAGAACTAAGAATGATCAGCTTCACATTTCTGCCTTTAAACCCTCAACACAAAAGAAATGGCCCCATTCACTTCCATTGTAAAGGCCTCACTGTATATAATAATTATAATTACTTAATAAATTAATAACCACTTACATGATCTGAACAAAGTCGTTTTTATAGCTTAGAATCTGGACTTTACAATGCATATAGCTGATCCTACCAATTCTTAAATAATGCTTTTTACTTAGTTGACAAATTGGAAATGTTTCGTTCTCATCAATTGTAAATGAGTTATCACAACAATTATATTCATAGTTGGTAAAACCATAAAAAAGATGAGATAGCCATGTTTTATATGTCGTTGGAAGGGTCTCAATTTTTAGAATTTGTTTCACTCAGAGGCCAAACTGCAGTGAGTATTAGTATGTGAAATTACCACAGACACACATAAACATAATAAACAGAAGTGTCTTTATGTCACATTTTTCCTTATTACTTTACAAAACATACTTATAGCATAGACAATGATATCGTAACTTACAGTAGACTAACCTGATTCAAATGAGCCCAAATGCAAAATAAATGATCAGTAGATCATATTCCTCAAAGAGTGTACATGGACAACAACACACAATGTGTGTATTTTTTTATATTATATTTATATTTGGCAGACACTTTTATCCAAAGCAACTTACAGAGCCCTTATTACAGGGACAATCCCCCCAGATCAACCTGGCATTAAGTGCCTTGCTCAAGGACACAATGGTGGTGGCTGTGGGGATCGAACCGACAACCTTCTGCTTAACAGTTTAGTGCTTTATCCCACTATGCCACCACCACTCCACTCCATGTATTTGTGTGTGTGTGTGTGTGTGTGTGTGTGTGTGTGTGTGTGTGTGTGTGTGTGTGTGTGTGTGTGTGTGTGTGTGTGTGTGTGTGTGTGTGTGTGTGTGTGTGTGTGTGTGTGTGTGTGTGTGTGTGTGTGTGTGTGTGTGTGTGTGTGTGTGTGTGTGTGTGTGTGTGTGTGTGTGTGTGTGTGTGTGTGTGTGTGTGTGTGTGTGTGTGTGTGTGTGTGTGTGTGTGTGTGTGTGTGTGTGTGTGTGTGTGTGTGTGTGTGTGTGTGTGTGTGTGTGCGTGTGTGTGTGTGTGTGTGTGTGTATTTATCACTTTGTGGGGACCAAATGTCCCCATAAGGATAGTAAAACCCGAACTTTTTGACCTTGTGGGGACATTTTGTCAGTCCCCATGAGGAAAACAGCTTATAAATCATACTAAATTATGTTTTTGAAAATGTAAAAATGCAGAAAGTTTTCTGTGAGGGTTAGGTTTAGGGGTAGGGTTAGGTTTAGGGGATAGAATATAAAGTTTGTACAGTATAAAAACCATTATGTCTATGGAAAGTCCCCATAAAACATGGAAACACATCATATGTGTGTGTGTGTGTGTGTGTGTGTGTGTGTGTGTGTGTGTGTGTGTGTGTGTGTGTGTGTGTGTGTGTGTGTGTGTGTGTGTAAATCCATCTACATCCACATATGTGCTCATCTAAAGGATTGGGGTGCTCTTGAACACTTAATATTTCTGTATTTTGTAGTCTAATCCATTCATTTCCAATGGCCGGTCATTTTTGACCAGGAACACAACAAGTGTAAAAAAGTGAAATAAAACCAATGAAATGATAAGAAAATGGCTAAAAAAAAAAATGTATTGTGTGTTTTTTGATACCATATCTGAAAAAAAGTGAAGGAATTGTATCCCAATTGGAATTAAAAATTACCAAAACATAGCAAAAGGATTAATAGATCCTGTATATATATATATATATATATATATATATATATAAATCTCTTATACAGCCTAATTGTGATGAATGAGATGCTGACTTGATTATAGCAGGATGTGACATTAAGTGAAAGTAAACCTGCCAATCTTCCTAAAATCATCTGAACATTTACCACACATTAAAGTCAGCATGAAATAAAAAATTACCCTATTTACTTTCTTACTACACATACCTAGTCTTCTTGTGAACGCTTCATTAGTGGGAAAAAATATTGGTTATCTCTATCTTTCATCAAAATGTAATAACTTGGTCAGCCTCTGAAACTTAATTTTGTAAGCACCTCTCCCTTCCAGCTTCTCCCTCCTTTCCAACCACCTGTCATATAGAGGCCACTATGCATTATCCAATCAATTCACATTAGTCAAAATCTTGTTCCTTCCCACATGTTGAATAATCATATTCCCTTGTAAACACATCATATTACAGAAGTAAAATGTTTAGCAAAACACCATTTCATGTTGACTTTAAAAGAACATGGCCTATGATTTTAAGTAAGATAAACAATAAATTCAGTAAATACGTCACAAATCGCGTGTGGTCAAGGGATCTTGTGTGGTATAACTCTACCTTTTTCCTCATCCAGTGAGGGTGTGCCATCTTCATTGTCAGAAATTAATTTGCTGTCTGTGAGGTCATGAATAGGTTGATATGTTGTTAATTCGATGTCTCCCGCACCGGATACGCGTGTCCTGATTATCATTCTGCAGGGTACGAGAGGAATCTGCCACTGTTTCTGATGAAAAGGACAAGAGATATACTGTATATACACAACACCATTAATGAAGTAGTCCATCTAATTATAACTAAAAAGAGTTTAACAGACTGGTCCCACAAAAGAATGTTATTCCATCAACAAAGTTTTGCTTTTCTGTAGCTATTTAGAAACCATCTGTGCAACATGATCACACAGGAACTCAACGAGTTGCTACCGAATGTTCCAGTACCCTGACATCAACCCCATTCTGCAGAGTTACTAACAATCAGCATCTCCAAACAGATACGTATCTTTGTATATGTTAAAATGTGTGCTTCCTGTGTAACGGGAGCCAGCTGGTAGATAGCTGTGCAGTGTGTAAACCTCACTCTCCTGACCTCAAGATGTGCACTAGCGACTGACGTTAGAGGCTGTAGCCTTTAGCCTCCTTGCACCCACGTCCCACACCGGAGATGCTGGTTTGAGTCCTGTTCGGAGCGGGGAGATCAGGGCTGGGTTATAATGGTGCCGTGACCCGGATGGGAGTGTGGTTTAGGGGGGTGAGTGTAATGGGAGTCCACTGGTAGATTGCCGTGCAGTGTGTAAACCTCAATCTCCTGACCTCAAGAGGTGCATTAGTGACTGACTCTAGAGGCTGTAGCCTTTAGCCTCCTTGTTAGCGCATCTGCCTCCCGTTAGCAAGAAGCCAATTCGAGTCCCGTTCAGAGCAGGGCAACCAGAGCCAGTTACACTTGTCCTGTGGCACTACTAAAAGCGTGCTGCACAAGCAGCCTTGAAAACCTGGGTTCTGGTCCCACAGAAACCAGTAAGTAATTCACATAATTAATGGTGAGTGCGATTTGGAGGTTGCAGTTTCCCTCTAAGACTACATTTTTACTCTATTGACGGTTAAGTGTAGGGTGGGGTTATGGGGTAGGGTGTATGGTTAATAAAATATGCATTTCTATTGACTGTATTACATCATTTACAACTAAAAACAATTCACTTTACAACTCACTTTTCGCCCATCTGTGGACATTTTACTCAGAAAGCGGAGCTCACATGCACGACCTAAAAACAAAATGTTTTTCATTTCGGTTCGTTCTGAGCAAAACTGTATTTCTTCATTCCAGTTCCATCGTTCCGCTGCCTCCTTTCCAATTGATAACCAGTTAGAAAAAAGTAAAGAATGGTTAATAACTTTCTTTTTATATATATATATATATGACAGTACTCTGTGCTAAGGGTGGGTGATATACCAGTTACAGTGTTGACAGATCTCACAAGAAAAATAGGTGACCTGGTCTGGAAAAACACACTCAAAATAAGGGACTTGCCTCAACCAAAATAAATGATAAAGCAAAAACAAAATTTCCATGTGCAGAAATGATCAGCATAGAAATTTATTTTTCAATAAATGTATTCTTAATATTAAATATATACCCAAAAATATGTAAAATGTTTGAAAAATAAATCTAGCCATCTAAAATCAATAAATAGCAAAAATCTCACTCTCCTGCATGCATACGCACACTGCTTAGGCGTATTTGGACTAAACGTCATTTTATGCGGGCCAAATAATTTAATTGTAAACATATAATAATCTTTAATTATTTTATTAGAGATATTTGTTTTAATTATAGATCTGTTTCTTGGTCAGAAGCATCATATCCAACAATAATTCATTGAAGACTTCAAAACAACTTTTTACCTCAATATTTTTCCTTGTATCTGGATCAATCATGCATGTAGACACAGTAATTATAAAGTTGTCTAAAAGGTCTTCAGCATGTTACAGAAGGCTACATTCACAACATGCATTAAGGCAAAGAAATGTGTGATGCACCAGTTTCCTTCAGAATAAAAGCACATGCTGATCATGTTCAACTAAAAAGAGAGAGGGCTAATTTATTTGGGGTAACAGAAAGTGGTGTAATTCTGAAAAATGTACTGTAATAAACCATATACACTTTGGTTTCATGAAAAAAACAAAATATCTGAATGAAATTAACCGGTTATTAACAGGTTACCAAACTGTCAAAATTATGTTTTCCCTCCAGAATAACTGAAAGGGACTTCTTTTCCGTTTTCGGTTACATTCTGCAAAGCTTTATTCCTTGTCACGTTGTCAGTCCCTGCTCACATGTGCCCATTCGTTCAACAATACTTCCAGTTTCTGCCACTGGGGGCAGTGGTTTAGAATTTTGATAAGCACAGACCGAGTTTTGATGAAGAACTTTTCACAGAGTGAGATATATCAACTCAAAGACACTTCATTGCAAAAAATGGTTCATAAGAATATAAAATTGAAAGGAAGATGGTCCTTTACTGAGCCTGAAGACACATCCACCCTAATCTGTTATCATTTGAAAAACTAATTTTCAAAAGTGTGGAGAAAAAAAGCCATTCTTTTGTGGATGACTGGCAATGGGTTTTTGAATGAAAACATATTACTAAGAATGTGGCTTAAGGTGCTGAGAACCATTGAAGAAACTTTATTTAAAAAAATTGAAACAAAAATAAAAAATCAAACTTAGCGGTTACAAAAGTGAACTGGAAAAGCAAGTTTTATTATGTTCTCATAAACCTGACAAGGTGAGTGTAATTGATTATTTTTCTGTACGTTACATACGGAGAAAGGGGGATGTTGAAAGTGGCAAATGTTAGTCGCACTCTCAGATGATGCAGAAAGCCACTGAGCAGGCTGTTTGACTCTATATGGAAGATTATCACTTGCTTCTCACTACAGGTATTCTTGCGCATTCTTCCCTCTTCCACATCTCTCCTCTCATTCTCTCTCACCTCTCTCATGGACATTCCAAATCTCCTGCAGTCATGGGACAGCCATGTGACTTTTCACACCAACACCATACTCATGAAGTCTCAACCCAATTTCCTGTTACCGCTCGCCCACCATTCCAAGAGGGCAACTCATGGACAAAGGTTCTGACCCCAAAATGAAGGGACAAAGACAGACAAGTTAACATAGATAAACAGTAGGAGATTTTCACATGAGTGCCATGAGATTTAGACTGACCCTTGTTCACCCCAATGACATGGGTTAGAACTCGGTGCACAAGCAAATACAAATAACAGAGCACTCAATTGTCCATTGAAAGCGCAATTAGGTTTTCAAAATAAGAGAATCTGCTGTGTATTTACATGCAGCAGCCACATACGCCACTTTTCCACACTACCCTAAATCTTAAAATAAAAGGTTAATATTTGGAATAAGCGGGTGAGGATGGCCAGTGCAATAGTATTTTTGATAATGTCGTATTTGCTTAGCAAGACACACATTTTCCTGACTTGAGGCAGGCTGAATGTACGGCACCAGGGCATTAGGCCAACGATACATCAATGAGCCCTTCACTTGGGTGTACAAAAGGGTGCTTGTGTGGTCAGAGAGGACTGCTAGAGGCTGAGGAATCAACGGCCTAACACAGTCAGTATACTGAAAGTTAAACAAACTTGTTTATGAAGCCAGTTTATGGAAAAGCACGCACCTCTTCGACAGTGTGCGTAATGCACCTGATTTCATAAAATACTATTTTTTTCCTCTCCCGTGTTTGGGTTTGTCATTTCATGGCCTCCTAAAATATCAATCAAGTACTGATTCAACGTTTGGTGATGGATAGTCAACACATCACCAGTGCTAAAGGTACATTCTTATTCTTTTATCATTTACTTATTTAGTTTCAAACACATATGACTTTCTTTTGTTTTGCATAGAACACAAAAGATGTTATGTAGAATTTTAGACTCAGTGACAGTGTTGTATTCACACACAACAGTGAGATGACAACATGCAGACAGGTCTGTGCGAATGACACAATCGTCCATCAACGTGGTTCTGCGTGTGCCAGGGCTTTGCCGGTGCCCATGTCCTCACCTCACCTTATGCCACTCATTCAGGATGGGTTACAATAATAGAGTGGGCATCTTCAGTCATCTACCAGACTAGTAGTGACACAAGCTATTTGTGTTATTTTTATTGGCAAGGACTAGCCACACAACACTCATGGCTGCTTTAGCATTACAGTTTTTTGCTGTTTGATGATAAAAAAATAAATAATCAAATGTTGTTTGTAAATGTGAAAAATACTGCAAAAAATGAGAAACTACATGCAATGCCAAAGAATAGCCAAAGTTAAAAGTTGAGCAGTTTGCATTGAAAATGAACACCTTATAGTTAATTTGGTAAACTGGGTTACAATAAGGTTACATTCGTTAACATTGGTTTAACCATTAGGGATCATAAACTAATAATGAACCAGTGGCGGATTTAGGCATGGGCGACATGGGCAGTCTCCCAGGGCAGCATCTTACGTGGGGGGGTTAACATATACAATTATTATTAAAAAAAATACATTACCATATGTTGAAATTAACATTAACAAAGATTAATAAATGCTGTAAACGTGTTGTCTATTGTTAGTTAATATATTGTACAACAGAATCTCAAGATCACTTAAAAATGCCATTACACCATCAGGACCATCCACCTATGGAACCGTTTCTGACGCAATGGCATCAATGCAAATAAGTTCAAATAAAGAAATACTGTGGCGACTGTGCTATAACCTCTGTTTTGACTTTTAAACACAGAAACAAAAATCAGAATTACTTCATATCTTCTTGCTGGGACATCTGAAATTGTATTAAACTTTCTTGAACTGTCATTTACCTTGTGAGGTTATGCGTTTTAAAAGATCTTTTGGAATGTACTATGTTTTTCAGTATGAAGATGTGACCAATTTCCAGTTTCCATCACAAACATAAAACCATTTTACCAGGCCCGGTTCTACCGGGGTGCTTGAGGGTGCTAAGCACCCTCAAACAAACCTTAAAGCACCCTCAATTGCAGACCAGGGTAAACTACTGCCTGTGGTCGATTTATCATGAACATTGTTTATTAGATCTTTCAATTATATGGCTTTGGGACCTATCGCGCATCCACAAGCTTTTAATATGCTCAGGGTTGCCAGATAATATATAATAACCCTAACCCAATCAGAGATTTATACTTGCACAAATAGGATGTTTAGTGCCAAGCCTACGAGCAAAACTTTTCAGTGATGGACTTTAGTAAAATCCCAATAGATCTTAGCATTATTCGCACACGGAGAGGACACATGAACAAAACCAAGCGAGATAGGAATATGTTTGTTCTTTGTGTTATTTGTGAAATGTTGAAGTCTCTCACTCCTGTTTGTGAATGTTACTCTGGCAGTAATCATTTATCTGTGTCATGCAGCCTGTATCATTCAGTTGTGTGCTGAATGGGATGAAAAAAATAAACCAATGATGAGACACACATGATAACCCATGAATGTGTAAAAGGGCTGATAATGTTCTGAGATGGTAAAATAAACAATTGATAATTATATTCAGTCTTAATTCAGTTTTAATAACTTGTGATAGAAATGTAGCAGCAAAACTTCAAGGTATCGCAGAATGGTCCCATCAGTATATTCCGAAAATTGTGCATCATTCAAACTGTTAATTTAAATATAGGTACAATGCAACAACACATAAACTGGTGGCTAAATGTTTTGAATAATGTACAGCTTTTGCTGTCTCGGAAGGAAATTGGTACTTTAATTCACCAAAGTGGCATTCAACTGATCACAAAGTACAGTCAGGACATTACTGATGTAAAAAAACAGCACCATCACTATTTATTATTTTATTTTTTTTATAAAATATAGACAGGCCCCATTTCCAGGAGCCATCACTCCAACAACTTATCCTTCCGTAGTCATGCTAAATCACTTGCCATTATATCAAACACTGCTGAAAGGTTTGTTTTATTTAAGCTTAACATTACCTTTGTGTTTGTTTTTGAGTTGCCACAGTATGCAAGAGACTGGCATGTCTTAAGTTCAACTTTAGGTCAAAAATGGCAAAAAAAGAAACTGTTTTCTCTTGAAACTCGTCAGTCAAACATTGTTTTGAGGAATGAAGGCTAATGCTTGACATTGCCAACTGAAGATTTAATACAAAGTTGTACACTACAGTCTTCAAAGACAAAGGACAACTGGCTCAAACAAGGACAGAAAGAAATGTGGAAGGCCAGATGTACAACAAAACAAGAGGATAAGTACATCAGAGCCTCTTGTTTGAGAAATAGACGCATCACATGTCCTCCACTGACAGCTTCATTGAATTCTACCCGCTCAACACCAGTTTCATGAACAACAGTAAAGAGAAGGGGTTCAGGCCTTATGGGAAGAATGGCAAAGAAAAAGCCTCTTTTGAAACAGAAAAACAAAAAGAAATGGTTAGAGTGGGCAAAGAAACACAGACATTGGACAACAGATAATTGGAAATGAGTGTTATAGATCTTAACCTCATTGAGGTTTTGTGTGATCAGCTAGACTTTAAGGTGTGTGAGAAGTGCCCGACATGACAGCCACATCTATGGCAAGTGCTACAGGAAGTGTGGGGTGAAATACCACATGAGTGTCTGGACAAACTAACAGCTAGAATGCCAAAGATCTGCAAAGATGTTATTGCTGCATGTGGAGGATTTATTTTGATGAGAACTCTTTGTAGTTTAAGAAGTTATGAAAAAAAAATATATATATATATTATAAATGTCAAATTGTAATAGTAATTTCTCACATTATTAATGTCCTGACTATACATTGTGATCAGTCGAATGCCACTTTAGTGAATAAAAGTACCAATTTCTTTCAATAAGAGCAAGATATGTACATTATGCACATACACTGGTGGCCAAAATTTTGGAATAATTACATTGATTTAAATGTGAATTAATTTTAAAAAGTTACTCAGAGGTCCTTAGAGGTCAAAAAACGGACATAATAATAGTATATATGAATATTATTTTCCGCTTTCAGTCAACATCAGTCCTGATCATAACTACCAAAAATTCATTCATTTTCAGGATTTTAACCCTTTAAATGCCAGTTTGTTTGCATGATGCCACTGTTGTTTTTTACATTTCTCAATACACATGCAAAAAACACTCTGACATTCATACCAACACATCCACACAATTTTAGCTTCATCATTTATGCAGCTGGTCTGCAGTGCTCTATTATACAGCAAACAGAAAATAGGAAAAAAGCATGTATTTGCTCCATAGGCTAAACATGAGAAAAATGGCACCATCTGATGGAAAATATTACAAATTTACATTTTGAAGGCAGGGATCCTGAATGAAAGCATCATATCATTAATGAGTTCATGCTTTGATGGCACTGGGATCAAATATTGCAATGGCTTTTAATGGGTTTCAATTTGGAGTCCTGAGTGTAACTATTTTGTGTACACAGTGTTATATTAGTAAGATATATTATAGAGGTAATATAGGAACTCAGGTTGAAATATCCAAATTCACCAAAAATACACACCTTTGTCAAAATGAACAGCCAATATTATCGAAAAAAAAAAAAAAAAAAAACACAAATGAAAAAGACAAAAATGACCCAAAGGTCGCAGAAGGTTTAAATACATAGTAGTTAAACTAGACACCTAATATAAAGTGGGTCTCAGTTATGCTAGTCTCTTACCGTACAAATTAATAAAAGAATTTAATTTAACAAGTTATCTGAGTCTTTGTTTTTTTTTAGCTCTGAACCAGAGACTAAACTCAGGTTCAACACCTGGTTGTGAAAGAGAGAATATCACTTAAGTCAGAATGACGCATCAGTCTGCAAAAAGTCACATTTAAACCTTTGTTTATACAGACTGTTCATTCTGTGTAAGTTGAGCCAAATGTTTCACATACATCTTCCAGTTTGTTTTACAAAATGCAAAAAAAAACATTTTTTTTTTTTTTTTAATTAATGGCCTTTTTGTTGCCCATTTTTTATTTGGGCAACTAAATTATTAGACCAGTACAAACAAAAAAAAATGTTTTTAAATTTTTTTTAAAATAAAGGTTATGGATTTAGTATGCAATTCAGAGTTAAAAGGAAACTTTCTAGCTTAATAACAGCTATTTATGCAACTAAAAGGATGCTCCTTAAACCAAGCCAGAGGGTAAACAAGGTTGAAATGACATAAACACAATTTAGTACTTTCAGAAATGAGGATTTTGTGAACTCTTTTCAACATGGGTATCATTTTAACAGATACTGTCCTACACTTTATACATAAAGACAACAAAATCTCATAGAACTGACTGAAACTCAATTCCTCAACTACGATGTGCCAGCCAACTTGAATGACTTGAATGTACCGGCTAAACCAATGAATCCGCATTTATCAAAACCCATTTCGTCCTTTGCTCAGAACTCTACAAATGTATGAAATGTCCATTATTGATGAGATGAGGAAGAAGGGATGTTACCTGTCTGAACAAAAACCATACAGATTGCCAGAACAGCAAAAAGGACAAGCCGAGATGAACCACTGTCACTGCTGCAGTCGCCCATGGTTCCTGTGTTAGGTAGGATGCTACTGTTCACCGTTACAGGACTGGTACGTTAATGTAGGAACAGAGAGAGAGAGTGAGAGAAAGAGGTAGAGGTAGCTGGGTTTAGGTGGGAGGACTTTGCATGGACAGTGTCGACTTTTGTCAAGTCTTCTAGTAACTGCCCACCCTCTTCAGACCATCTCAAACGTGCAGCACAAAGAGTCTCTCCGTTCCTGTAGTACGGTGTAGAAGGTCTTAGTGCCCATTCATTTGAATTAAAATGAACTAAAGCAACACAATTCTAGAACATTTGGGAACAATTGATTTCTTGCGTAAATGTACTTAATCGTTTGAGTTGGGACTACATGAATACCTTTTGTGGTGATAATGTGGCATTGCTGAATTTGGGCAGGGGATTTACATTTACTAGCATGCTATGCATGGGACTCGAAAGGGAGAGTAAATGTTAAAATTAGTGTTATTTTGTGTTTTTTGTAAAAGATGAATATAAAGGGGGATACTTGTTGGTGTTTATTGTTTCGTTATGTTGAGATTTATAAGCGTTTCTGTCATGTTGCCATTTTGGCGGTTATCATTATGGTAAATATTGGAGCTTTAAATAAAGATGAGGACAGGTCCATGTCACACATGAAATTGATTGAATTGCTATGCTAATGAAAGCATTGTTACTAGACTCTGTAGTGCTCTCAACCAGCATGCATTTTGCATGCTAGCATTCACTTCATCAGTTATCAAAAATAAAAGAGATTTGAGTTACACCGAAACGTTTAATTTTGTCGGGGTTACCTAATTCAAATTTACACAATGCGTTAGTGTTGAGATTACATAGACACTTTAAGTAAAAATAAATACATTATTTCAAACATGTGGAAACACCATCCATGACTGAATTAAGTTCAGCCAAATAGCCATTTTTAAGTGAATTATCCCATGCTATTTCTCTTATTTGGGGTTATAGATGTGGTCTCACCATGGACAAAATTATGGGTGACATCAACTTGATCCAATAAATGTATCTTTTTCCCCATTGTTAAATTATGTAATGCATCATGTAATCTGAAATTTGGCCATGATTTTATTATTTAGGTATGATTCAATTAATAATTATTTTTCAAAACATGCAAGAGACACAAATGCAATTAGCAGGAACATTCACACCATAGTTGATTATTGCCAAAAATGCTCAAAGATACTTGATTGATCAATGGCAGCATCAGCGGTCTGATGTTTAGAATAATGACCACACATTAGGGAATAAAGTGATATTTCTCTGGTCTTCAGAATATTGAGAGTACAATATCCAAATAAAATTGTTCATACTCATTTTAGGCTATTTTGGCAAGGCGCTTATTTTGGGCTTGTTTTTTCCAGATAAAATTGCTTGTTTCTCTTGCATGATCTAGTAAATATATATTCCATGTCTGTTTATTTGGCAAGCAGTCTTGTCACAAGTGGGACAACAAGCAGTCAGTTGGCCATTATTTGGAGAATGATTTCAGCTGTTTCTGGAAACTCAGCTACACGTCGGGGTCCTGACCACCGTCAGGGTTTATTTTGCGATAATGCATGGCTGACTGAAGATTATCATGTTTATTACATGGCTACATAACAAATAAATCATTAAAAGTACATAATATATAACGAGTTTCCAGAAACAGAAGAATTCCACCTACGTTTGGCATCAGAGTTGCCTTCCACATTGCGAAAATGACCGTTTAGCTGCAAATTAGCCCTTAAAGTAAAATTCATTGCATTTTTACAAGTGAGCTTTTCAGCTTAAAATAGTTCTGTTGCAGTGGAATGAACTGAAGGTATTGCCACATTGACTTATATTGTAAGGGCATTTCTGTAAATTTACAAACCAAGACACAGTCGAAATTGTTGTGGTAATCGACAGGATGCCCCAGATTCAGTCGTTTAATAAAAAGTAAATTTTGATTAAACGCAGAACATTTTATGCCTAATTTCTTGACTAATACATTTCAAAGTAATGTCACCATTATAATGGGCAAAGTTGGCAAGTCTAGAATCAATTATAATCTTGGCTTGAGACTCATCCAGAGTTTTGCATGGGATATAGATATATATATATATATATATATATATATATATATATATATATACTGATTTTCTTTGGAAGAAAAACAACAAAACTGCACTTAAGTGATTTAAAAGTTGAATTAAGGGTGCACTCAGTGATTTAGGCTAAAAATGATATGCACTTATATGAGAAGACGACGTACCACTTTGATATTTGCTTTAGTCTACATATCATGTGACGCACAATCATGAGTGTCGCCATGTTGAAATCATACGACCAGCTGTATATTACTTCTTTCCAATAATTCCATAAATTGGATACTTTGTCACAGAATCAATCAATTCATGAGAGACTGCAAATAGTGAATTATTATTTATTTTATGATTTTGTTAACAGAGAACTTCTGTTTTTGTGTGATGCTACATCTACACCCCTAGGTGTCAGAAAACTAATATTACTGAGTGCACCTTTAACCTACCACTGCTCAAATTCACCAGTGCAAAGACACTGATTATACCTTTATACAAAGAACCATTTTAATTTTCTTAAAGAAAACTCTGAGGCTTGAATGCTCCAATAGTGCTGTGTCTTCTTTCACTTCAATAAACGTGTTTGCACAACGCTGCATTATGTCACCATGTGCATTCAGAACAAAGCTGTATAGAACAGCCCACACAGGAGACTGTTTTATTCATTTTTTTGTACTGCAATAAAAAAAAAAAGTATGACTCCACTTGTTCATTATTTCCATATATTATAATACAGATGCAGAATCGAAAGTTTATTCTTTAAACAGCCTATTATTTTACAAGAAAATGGATACCTATCTGGAACTTTCATGTCCTTAAAACAGGACACTGTTGATTACATATCCTTGAGTCCTACGTTGTAATCGACGTCCACCAACATGAGGGCAGCAAAGCAGCAGAGGAGAGAAAATAAAATAGAAAGTGGAAAAGAAAGAGGGGAGGGGGGGTCCAATAAATAAAAAAGGAAGTTGTAATGGGGATAATACATATCTTTTTTCCTCTGCATTCATTTTATTCACACTTAAAGAAACATCATTAAGAGATGGTTATGATTGTGAGTAGATGCTGCATCTCAGCAATGAGACACATTTGATGTGACATTTAAGACTGTGAGCTCAGTTTACTCTCCTGCAGAATCAATCCTCTCTCATTTCCTTTATTCAGTGCATTTTGGTTCTTTTTGTGGCCATGGGGCAGCGTTGTTATTGCAACTGTTGTTTCCTCTAGATTAGGGAGGAAGAAAGATTTGCTGCCCCATATGTACTCCAAATCCAAGAATTGAGGATAAAAAAAAAAAAAAAAAAAAGTTTGAGGTGGGAAATAATGGCAGCTGTTCAGAAGGGGGAGCTTGTCAATCAGCAGGCCTCAAAAGTCTTCGACTGTCTCGATCACGCCCATATTAAGTCTCTCAGACGAGGCGTTGACAGAAAAACCTGCAGAGAAGTTTGGAAAATGAACACCCATTAAAAGGGTAAATCTCATTTAAAACTTGAAATTCACTTGAAATTTCGGTTTCTTTAATGCATCTGGGCATTTTACGTTTGAGTTTTTTTTGGTAATTCTAATTTTTTAAAATGGTGATTCTCATTACTTTAACAGCAATATTTTTCATTACAGTAAACTGCATAAATGTAAGGCAGCACAACAAATGTTACCATGATGCATGATTTAAATATATTTTAATGTTTTTAACAGTACAATAAAAACATTTTGTTTGTATTTTGCATTATGTTTAAGAGAAATGAGTGAGTGCTTTTATTACCATGAAAATAATGTCGCAATGCCAAAAAAATCTTAATTAATGGTACTAAGAATATTTTTATTTTCTTTAAGCAAAACATTATTTCTTAATTTTTCCTTTTGATTCTGGCATGATATATATGACTCCAGACGTGTTCTTGAAATGTTGAGAGATTCGTCCTAGACTGAATTCAACATGCAGCTAAATTGTGATTTCTTTTTTAATCTGATAAACTTATTTGTCAAATCAAATAATTTTGAAACCAATAATGATTAACATACTATCTGCCACTACTGTCGTCACAATACCAAAATTTCAGTGTTTGGTATTTTCATTAATTACTTTTCAACATTGTCAAGTTTCCATACAACCTTTAATTACTATTATTTATTAATCATTTATTATTATTTTTATTAATATTATTACAGTTGTGAATATTACACTTTACTATATAGCGGTCAATTTCAGGGGTCTAGCTTTTATATTGAATCATGCTTTTATTTTGACGTTAGGTTTTGATGGAAGCTTCACTACTTTTGACAGATAAACAGTTCGCTACACTGCCAGTGTGATCGTGATTTAATTATATAAATAAATAGTCTACATGTGCTGCACGCTTCACAGTGGATCGCGCTTATGGAACAGCCTGCCCACGGATATTAGATCTGCTGAATCTGTCTAGATGTCTCGTTTAAAGACTAATTTGTACAGACTTGCTTTTTTTACTCTGTGAACGTGTTGTTTTACAGTGTGTTGCTTTTATTACTTTGTGAATATGTTGTGGTTTACAGAGTGTGTTTTTGATTTCATGTTTTGTGAAGCACTATGCTAATCGCTAAAAGGTGCTATTATAAATAAAATTATTAAAATAATATATATATTATTAGTAGAACTCTGCTTTGGCATCTCATTCAATGCAAATCATTCTCGATGTCTGTGAAGTTTCCAGTGTATGTGCAGTTTGTTTCCGTGAAGTGAAGTGTGAACACAGCTCAAGTGTGAACACCGCTCATGCAGACTAAGAATGCAGCCTTTTGCGGTTTATTAATCACACTAGGACATATCATAGTTTCATTTCAATGTAAAAAAATGTAACTCAAATAAGCAGATGAGCATTTGAAAGCAGTCGTGTGTTAAGTGAGACAGTGTGCGGTTATCGGATTGAGTCAGTGCCGAAACAATTGGTACCAAAATACCGGTAATTTTGACAACACTTTATGACACTACTTTGAAGCTCTTAGGAAATTGGAGCACTCCACTTTGAGCCAAACCTGTGTTTCTCCGAGTCATTTCTAAGTAGTTCACATCCTAAATTTAAAAATGACAGAGCGGTCCGGTAATGAACTTCCTCCATCTCTCACCTAGAAGGCTTGGGTCGGCTCGTACCATCTTTTGTTTCTTCTTCTTCTTGCCGGAGCCGACTGTCTCAAACCGCTGCTGCTGCTGTTGTTGTTGGTGAAGGACTGACTGTGACACTTGGCTCATTCCCCACATGGAGTCCTGAGAGACAAACACAAGGAGCTCAGCAAGATTGACTCACAAGCACATGCAGGCATAAACAAAACCAGACACACAAACTCACCTGCTGTTTTTGCTGCTGGACTTGCTGAGGTTTTTGCTGGTTAGCGTTCTGTTTGGCACGGCGCTCCAGGAACTGCTTGGCAAAGTCTTTGGCCTGTGGCGTGTCACCGAGGTAGGCTCGCACATAGTCATGCACCTCGTATGGAGAGTCCACTTCCTTCAGGAATGAAGCAAAGGTAGGGACTGCAACAAGATTGAAAAACATCACTTACAGAAAGCCACACTGGCTTTAAATTCAGAAGTTACAGCTAAACAGTTAAAAATTTAAAAAGGGTCAAATCATACATTTTCCAATTTACACTGCTGTCAGAAATCTAAGAATTTCAGAACCTCGTTTTCAAGAAATGTTCTTTTTGGAATGGGAATGAAGTTCAGTACTGTAATTTACAGTATGTTTTCAAAGAACTTCAAACGTGCGTCAAAATATCAAGGAAATAACAATAATAAAAAAAGTTAAAAAAAAGAACAATTGAATTCTCATGATATGATACCTTTAAAATCAGAAGCTGCATACTATAAATATCCTATCACTTCATGTTGCTTGCAAAAAAAGTGCTAGAAAAATTATCTGAAGTAAATGCAAGGAAACACTGGGGATGGATGTGGTTTGTGGGAAGTATAATCTGCAAATCTTCTGTACATTTGGTTAAACAAGGATGCCATGAAGCAAGAAGAGGGTTGGAGGTGAAGGATGAGTGCAAGGGCCAGCGTTGTGAAAACGTGTCAGTGACTCACCGTCGAGGTTATTAGCTGTGTTGAGAGTGTGTAGAGTCTGTTCACACCACTGCATAAAGCCGTCCTGATTCTTATTGGCTCCCTGGAACAGTTTCAGTAGCTTCTCTTCCTCTTCTACCTTTTTACTGGCTTTACCACTGCTGCTATTACTGCACAAAATGGGCAGAATGGGCAGAAAGAGATTATATCACAAATACAATATGAAAATTACACTAAAAGCTGTTTTGCACAGTTTTGAGCGATGCAAACTAAACGTAGTAGTGGTTTACCTGAGGTTAGCATTGCCCTTGTTTTTCAGATTGTGGCTCTTGGGTGTAGCCGGAGGTGGCGAGGCCTCCTTTTCTGCCTCATCCCAGAAGCCAAAATTAGAGTTCTGAGCATCACCCCACACACTACTATCCATCGTCCACTGTGGCCCAGCATTATTGACAGATCCCCAGACTGATGCATTGACGGTCTAGATACGGGACAAAAAGAAATGGAGAAGGGAAATTAAACCGAGGTCATGCAATCTATTGTAAACAAATGCATGGTATCGTTTTGAACCATAGACAATAACGAAAGGGGTAAGGACATGTAACTCACTGTTCGGTTCTGTGTGCGGTTTTGTTGGGTAACAGTTGTTTGTGGCTGTTGTTGTTGTTGTTGTTGCTGCTGCTGCGGTTGCTGCTGCTCTTTCCGTTGTTTCATCTGCTGTGCCTCCTCTTTCTGGATCTCAAGCAGGGATTTAGTAGCAGCCGGCTGTTTGGCCACGTTGCCCCAGCCTGAGAGCTTGGCCTGAGGTTGCTGCTGCTGCTGGACCCTCTGGAGCTCCTGCTGCTGTCGCTTTTGCTGCAAGTGTGATGAACAGTGTTAGACACTGTCATTTGACATCTATTTGAATCAAGCTTCGGTAAAACGAGTGTTTAAAGAGTAATAACAATGAAAGGTGCTGTGTAGAGGGCAGCAGCTACACCCTGGTACAGTCGAATTACTAAAGATGGACTTATTGGCATGTTGGGAAAGTAGAATCATTGGCGCTCCACTCACCTCCTCTTGTGCTTGCCGTTCTCTCTCTTCTTCTAGTTTCTGGATTTCTGCGAGCGACAGGGCGTTTTGAGACTGGGAGTGTGTGTTCACTGTGGCTGCCTGTTGACCCCACTTAGAGGATGAAGGGAGCTAAAGACAAAATAAAAATGAATACAATTTCAAATGGGTCATCAATAAGGATCATTCAACAAAATCTTACCTTTTGAATCTCTGATCAACAAAGAAAATAACTAGGTCTCGCAAAAAAAGAGATCTCAGAAGACCCACAATCAAGAAATACTGTTTTGCATATAGCTGGAAAGGGTTACAAAGTTATCTCGAAGAGCTTAAATATTCACTCAACCACAGATAGATAAATTGTCTATCATTGGAGACCATTTAGTACTGTGGCTACTCTCCCTTGAAGTGGCTGTCCATCCAAGATGACTCCGGAACATGGCAGAATGCTCAATGAGGTAAAGAAGAACCCTAGAGTGACAGCTAAAGATTTTTCTTTGTTCATAACATCTCGGTTCATGAGTTTACTATACGGAAAAAGACACTATAAATGGAAAAGATGAAGCAGCTGAAGTTTAAAAGTTCCTTTATCTTGATTTCAGAGTGGATTATATGAGTATGTGGCTCATTACAGTGTGGATTGCTAGTGATCAAAGCAACTGTTATTTAACCTTAAAACAGGCAACGAGCACCACAAGATACATACTTTTTAGTTTCTTATAAGGGGTATGAGAAAGAATTTCTCAACCAGTTCTCTTGTCATTTATCATAGTTGGGTCTGTTTTGAGTATGTTGGTCACATGACTTGGGTTAAAATTTTCTGTGATCAGCCTGACCTAAAACCAACAGGGCTGCCCATGGTGCAGGACATGCTGACATTGTGATGATTAATCATATATTAATCTTACTTCTGTAAAAAAACAAAATCAAATTGCTAATATTAAGTGAGAACATTCTCTTAAAATCCAGAAGAAGAAAATTAAGTAATATGTTGTTCATGCTGTTATTATCCTCTGAGATATATTGCCAGATGCAGGGCAGAAAAAGGGTTAATCCACAGAGCAGGTTGGCCACTAAACGCAGGGTTTGCGGTTCGATTCCCGGCCCACATGACTCCACATGCCAAAGTGTCCTTGGGCAAGACACTGAACCCCAAGTTGCTCCCAAAAGCAGCCTAGCGCCTTGCTCTGCCGTCATTTGTGTATGTGTGAGAATGGGACACAGTGTAAAGTGCTTTGGAAACCGCTATGGTTACCAAAGCGCCCTTCTACATTTCTTTTTGTCCTCTATCTAGACCATCAAAGCATTAGTCTGGGGATCTGTCATGCAATGTTTAAAGCATTTTAAAATGTCATAAGGAACTATTTTTGTGAGCTCTTTTTGTTCGTAATAAAGAATGGAATACATTTTCTTTCTTATTATACTTTTATGTTAAAATGCATGTGACAATCAAATAAATTAGAATTAGGCTGGAAGTAATCTAAAAGTAATCTGATTCGATTACACCCAAAAATGTTATCTACACGATTACGTTACTGATTGCATTTTATGTCATGGAATTTGTAATCAGTATCTGATTACGCATGCACGCATGCGTAGGGTATGACATAACCCTTTTATTGCATTCTTGGTGAACAAATGCATCAATTTCTTTCAAGAACAAAAATGTTAGTGTTCTTAATGGTAGTGTATACTCCGATCAGCCACAACATTAAACCACCTGCCTAATATTGTGTAGATCCCCCTCATACCACCAAAACAGCACCAACCCTTGTCTCATAATAGCATTCTGAGATGCTTTTCTTCTCAGCACAATTGTACAGAGCTGTTATCAGAGATACCGTAGACTTTGTCAGTTCAAACCAGTCTGGCCATTCACTGTTGACCTCTCACATCAACAAGGCATTTCCGTCCACAGTACTGCCGCTCACTGGATATTTTGTTTGCTTTTGGCACCATTCAGAGTAAAGTGTAGAGACTGTTTTGTGTAAAAATCCCAGTAGTACAGTGTATAATATCATTGAGATATGGATCAGGATCTTCAGTAAATGTTCACATCAACCATCAGAATGGGGAAAAAAACGTGATCTCAGTGATTTGCACCGTGGCATGATTGTTGGTGACAGATGGGCTTGAGTATTTCCGTAACTGCTGATCTCCTGGGATTTTCATGCACAACAGTTTCTAGAATTTACTCAGAATGGTGCCAAAAACAAAAAACATCCAGTGAGCGGCAGTTCTGTGAATGTAAAAGTCTATGGTATTCAGTGATGCAGGTTGGCGCTGTTTTGGCGGCACGAGGGGGACCTACACAATATTATGCAGGTGGTTTTAATGTTGTGGCTGATCGGTGTATATACGGTTGAGTATATATGCATTTCCTTTTAATATATTTAATAAATGTTCGTCGATTACCTTTTGCAATACTGATGCAATTTAATTTCCCTAAATTTGTTTCCCTAAAATTGAGAATACAATTAGACTAGGACAATCTGAAAATAACCTAATCTAGTTTGGAAAACCTACCAAAGTCTACAGAAATATTTTTTTCTGTTGCAGCCGCACATCTAAGAAACAAAATCTAATGCCCACAAGATTAATAGCAACCTTCATCTGTGCAAGCTGCTGCTGTTGTTGCTGCTGTTGCAGTCTGCGGAGCGCCTCCTGTTGCTGCTGCCGCTGCCTCTGTAACTCCTGTTGCCTCTGTGCCTCCTGCTCTCTCTTCTTCTGCTCCTCCTGCTGTTGCCTTGCCAATGCTGCTGCGGCTTCCTCTTCCTGCCGCTTATCTTCCTCACGACGCCTCAGAGCTTCCAGTTCTTCCAGTTTCCTACGCTCCTCTTCCTGCTGGAAGAGGAAATCTCAGTCAATTTCGCTGAGCAAACCAAAACTTAGGATACCTAAAACTCAATAGAAGTAGACTTAAGACAAAAGTAAGCCATGAGAGGTTGCATATGTCAAGCAATGTAACGATTAAAGATGTCATAGGTGTTAACAATGGCTATAAATGTGGCTCCATCCAATCATATTTTAGAGCTTGAACTCAATTTCACATTCAGGCAAATTGTCACACCTGTTTGCGGAGGAATTCTTCCCTTTGTCTCCTCTCCTTCTCTTCTCTTCTCCTTTCTTCCAGCCGGCGGAGTGCCTCCTCCTGAGCTAGCCTTTCCTCATCTTCCTTCTGCCGCCGTTGTGCCTCTTCCTGCTCCCGCTGCCTCTGAAGAGCCTCCTCCTACAGAACACACACACACACATGCACATTAATGGCACTGAGCATCTCCCTGCAATCAGATAAACAAGTTACATAAACTGCAACCAACAAGTAATTTAACAAGTTTGTAAATGTCAATAATGTGTCATTTGTTTTCTCTTTAATATTTCCATGCCAGAATGTGAGTGCATAAACAACTGTACTTTGGTTTACACAGTAACACAACCAACTGAAAGAGCACAATCTGCAATTGTGGTCTGGTGTGCTATTAGATTCAACACACCCTCTTCCTTTTCAAATCCAACAAAGCCTTGCTTTGAGCCTCAGCTTTAATTTCTGAATCAAATGCCAAAAATTTCATCAAGCATGGTCACCTGTTTGCGTCGTGCCAGCTCTTCCTCCTCCAAGCGTTTTTGTTCCTCTTCCTGTCTGGCACGCAGCACCTCTTCCAGTCGCTTCCTCTCTTCCTCTTCCCTTTTAGCCCGAAGCTCTGCCTCCCGTCTCTCCATCTCAAGCTTTAGAGTGGAAGAGAAAAGCTAATCAGAAAAATCTTTCAACGCAACTTTCAACTATTTCTAATACATTTATTATCTATGATTATGCTTAAGCTGACAACACGTGTCGTAAAGTAAACGCAATAAACATTGTCCCTTTATCGTTGTAAGGTCAAAAACGGGCGGCATGGGTAGATTTTTGCCCATTATGCCGATTCTGTGTGGATTGTAAACAACTTTAACTTTGAAGTTTTCACTGGCTTAGCCAATGTGCGCACATGTTGAGTGCATGTCTCTTCATGGTTTGATGTCAAAATCAGAGAATAACGCGATTATATCAAATCTAATGTAAACATGGTTTTCTTGATTTGTCGATTTTTAAATAAGCACATTTTTGGAAGTAATCACCGTATTGGTGTGCATGTAAACATGCTCAATAACTAAAGGTTTGCATAGCATGCAGACATGATTTTAGTATTGAGAATTCACAAAATGAGTGCTTTTTGACTTAACATGTCTGCATAGAGTCGGTGTCATTTACTTGGCGCCATCTGGTGGCCACATGTAACATTGTGCTTTGTGTTATCTAAAGATCTATGCATCCGATTATCTTGTGTTGGCTCATTTGAAAGAAATGTTTTTCCTCTAAGTAATGGCATGTGATAATTTATGTTCCGTTTATTTTTCATCAAGTTATCAGCAAATAAGCGGCATATAATGAACACCTGTTCACATGGAACATAAATGCCAAAGACATATACAGTTGAAGTCAGAAGTTTACATACACCTTAGTTTAAACACAAATTTACATTTAATTGTAGATAACATTGCCTGTAAATGGCGGTTTTGGAGCAATGGCTTCTTCCTTGCTGAGCAGCCTTTCAGGTTATGTTGATATAGGACTCGTCTTACTGTGGATATAGATACTTGTCTACCGGTTTCCTCCAGCATCTTCACAAGGTACTTTGCGGTTGTTCTGGGATTGATTCGCACTTCACACCAAATTACGTTCATCTCTGGGAGACAGAATGCATCTCCTTCCAGAGTGGTATGATGGCTGCGTGGTCCCATGTTGTTTATACTTGCGTACTACTGTTTGTATGTGGTAGCTTCAGGCATTTGGAAATTGCTCCCAAGGATGAACCAGACTTGTGGAGGTCCACAATTATTTTTCTGAAGTCTTGGCTGATTTCTTTTGATTTTCCCATGATATCAAGCAAAGAGGCACTGAGTTTGAAGGTAGGCCTTAAAAACATCCACGGGTACACTTCCAAATGACTCCAATTAGCCTATAAGAAGCTAACTTGCTAATTGCCTAAAGGCATGACATAATTTTCTGGAATTTTCCAAGCTGCTTAAAAGGCTCAGTCATGCACAAAGTAGATGTTCTAAACGACTTGCCAAAACTATAGTTTGCTAATATGAAATCTGTGGAGAGGTTAAAAAACTAAATTTTAATGACTTTAAACTAAGTGTATGTAAACTTCTGACTTCAACTGTACTTGTATTCTAATTTTTAGAGCTTTCCAACAACATGACACATGGCTATTTGATGAGTGTGTGCTGATTGCAATATGTACAATGCAATTGTTTTTTTTTAAATAATCAAAACTAAACACTTCTGATTAGTCTGCAAATTTCAAAGCACTTTCAGAAAGCCTACATGCATTGGATATTAGAGCTTCTCAGCTTTCAAAAGATACCTACTTTGTG
This sequence comes from Xyrauchen texanus, assembly GCF_025860055.1. NCBI lineage: Eukaryota > Metazoa > Chordata > Actinopteri > Cypriniformes > Catostomidae > Xyrauchen > Xyrauchen texanus. The sequence continues at coordinate 42,444,328 of NC_068284.1, forward strand.
TTGGTCAAGACCGCAGTTACAAATATTTTGTCAATTATTATTTTCTCTCTGGCCAGCCAGCAGGCCCATTCCAAGCTTAGAGTGGTGATGCAAAAAGATCCAGGTCATAATTTAAGATGTCATGCGAGAGATACCTCACAATCAAATCATCTTAAGTACACACAAAAGCATTCACATTTTTTCTCACCTTCAGAGCTTTGGCTTTTTCCAGCTGTATCTGTTCAATGGAAGACACTTGAGTCATGGAGTCTAATGGCAAATCCCATACACTGCTCCCGTCCCATGCTGAGAGAAACAGGAATTTATAAAGAAGATCCTTTTTATTTCTCGATTGAAAAATATGGTGGACATACCTTTGAGGTCAGCATATTAAAAACAATCATGAATCAAATTATGTGTACAATATCTTGATACTAAAGAAAACCTTTATTAACAATTATTATGCACAATCTATAGGTCACTTTTTGTTGTTGTGAGGACTATGAGGGTTTAAGCTAGCTATACTTCTTTTTGTTGGCAATGTGATGTGTGCTGTTTGTTTAGAAGGTAATTTGGTCAAATACTGCAACTGTAATGTCAACATAATTACAAAATACAACAGTAAAAACTACCAGACACTTTTTCACTTAAAAGAAAAAATGTCTGACACATGCCAGATGTTTCAGTTCTGCTTAGGTGGCATATATTCAGCAATTGCAATAGGGCTTCACCCCCAGACAAGTGTGAGTCATTTCCTAAAAAAAATGAGTTGTGTGTTACTTTAAGTGAGAGTAAGAAACGAGTAAACCAGACATTACACACGTGGAAGACCACAGTAGTTTTTCCCCATTTTGAGGCACTGCGGCACTCTTGAACGAACTGAATTCTGGTATTCACAACAGTAAGGTTATTTATAACATCTAAGGCAAACAAAACCAGTTATATTTTCTTGCACTCAAAAAATATATATATTTTAGCCTGATTATTAAGCTAAAAGATTGACACATTTAAGAATGATGCATTTCCATTTCATCTTAAAACATTTGGTGTTTGTAGACCATGGTAAGCACACAGAAACTTCTTTGCCGAAATCAAATGATTTTCGAATCTCGCGCAGTGCTTCTTACTGGTTCTCGCAGCCCTTCTCACTGGTTCTCGCAGCGCTGTAATGTAAGCTGCACTGGTTTAAGAGTTTGAGACCAGTCTGCGTGTAAAAGGCCCCTGCTCTGCTCTGTCCATTGAGCAGTATCCAACTACAGAGCCATACAGGTGAATTAGCGGAGGTTGTGATTCCGCCTGTGTATTTGACACAGCTATACCAGATATTCCAGATGCGTCGCTAGACTACAGAATCAGATGAACTGCGGTACAAATGCGCACCAACCCGTCTAATGGAGAATTGGTATATTCCAAATCTAGATAAAAGTTTTTATGCAAAAACGAACTTGACAATTACACGTTAATATGACTGATAAACGCCTCCCATGTGTAACCTAACACCCCCCCTCTACTAATTTTCCCTTAGCGCCCCCGGGCAACATTTGAGGTCAGCTGTGGAATTCTAGACATTATGAACCTTTTTCACAGTATGACGTCAGGATCTGCCACCGACAAGGAAGTCAAAATCATCTGAGGTTTAGACAATGGGTGAAAGAATAAACTGACCACATCAGTTTCTATTCAAGTAGGTGAAAAACATTGTCTTGTTAATTACCTGACAATAAGACCAGGGATGTGTGTTTAAGTAAAAAGGGTCAATTTTGATTTCATGCTCATTTTTCTCTAGAGAGTGGCGACTTACTGCTGGGAGCAGCTGGCGGCATGTTTGGAGAACAGGATGCTTGAGTTGACGGGTTCTGAATTTCCCAAACAGAACCTGAATCTGGAACTGACATGGAACGTGTGACAGGTGGCAAAAGGCTCTGTTGCGGCTCAGGTGTTCTACAATGGGCACACAAGTCAAACTGTGAGAAAGTTCCAAATACCACAATACCAAATCAATACTACGAGTATTGCATATTCATACCCTGCTGCTGGCCTCACACACATGAATGATGCACACATGACTGCAATTCTGACAGGGAGATTAAAACCAGAGGTTACTTAACAGGGTGGCCTCACCTGATCTTGAGTGCCTGATGGAGGAGGAGATTGAGCTGCTGCTGTTGGGTAGGAGGAGGAGCGGAGCTTAAAACCTTCTGCTGTGCCAGAACCTGAGCATACTGTTGCCTGGTGAATGATAGAAAGGAAGATTACTAGTGATCGATATATAGATCTTTCAGAGATTTTCAGCAGTGGCCAATATATATATATATATATATATATATAGTTTCAGCCACTCATATTAGTAAACCATTAGAGATTACAGTGTAAGATTTAGCTACTTTTCGAACAGACATACTCTAAGAAAACATTTACTAGGGATGTCAATAGATTACATTTCTTATGAATAGTCTTACATATTGAAATTTTTCAAATTCATAATAAAATAGATTTTTCCTTTCAAAATATTGTGTATTCAATTTAAGCATCAAGCACATCTTAAGAAAATGTTTTGCATTATTGATTTTGCTTTAAAATGTAAGATATTTATTGAAACGAAAAACAAAATAATTGTTTTTTTCTCCCCTTTTATCCCCAATTTAGAATGCCCAATTCCAATTACGAATTTCAGTTGCCTCCACGTCTGAGACAGTCAATCTGCGCATCTTATCACGTGGCTTGTTCAGCGCGTTAACACGGAGACCTAGAGTGCAAGGAGTCTTAACGCTAATCTCAAGGGCATCCACGCATACACGCTCCACCGATAGCGAAAATCACATTATGGCGACCATGAGGAAGTTAACCCAACGTGACTCTACCCACCTAGCAACCGGCCAATTGGTTGCTTAGGAAGCCTGACTGGAGTCACTCAGTACACTCTGGATTCGAACTTGCGACTCCACGCTCTGGATTCGAACTTGCGACTCCAGGTGTTGAATTCAGCATCTTTACTTGCTGAGCTACCCAGGCCCCCCCATTCAAACTGCACTTTAAACTAAACGAAAAAGGCAATAAAATAACAAAATTAGCAGCGCATGAAATATCTGCATTTGGTCGAGGAGCTTGAGAACTGGATTCAACCTCATCGCATTTGGCGGGTGCTAGTTTCACGCCACTGTTTAATATATTTGCCGACTTCCCAGAGCAATGGTTTTGCCATTTCCCAATATTGTCGATCATTGTCTGTTCGCAATCAGCGTCGGGATCTTTGTAAGACATTGTCGATATCCGATTACATCATCCAATCATCCAGCCCTATTATTTATTTATTTATTTATTTATTATATATATATAATAAATATATATATACACACACACACACACACACACATTAAAAAAAAACTACAAATTACTTTTGTTTAAAGTTTTTTGACTTTAAAAGGATTGTTCACCTAAAAAAAAAAAAAAAATCTCTCATCATTTACTCACTTTCATCGCCATACCAGATGTGTATAACTTTTTTCTTCTGCTGTACAAAAAATTAAGATTTATAGTAAAACATACTTAAACATTTATACCGTTTTTCACCCACTCCTATCATATCATTGTGGAAGTTATGGATTTAATCACTGGAGTCTTATGGATTGCTTTTATATAGCTGATATTTTATCAGCTTTTGGACATTCAGATTTCTGGTCACCATTCACTTGCATTGAAAGGATCAACAGAGCTGAGATATTCTTCTAAAAATCTTAGTTTCTGTTCTGCTGAAAAAAATCATACATATTTGGGATGGCAGGAGGATAAGAAAATGATTTTTGAACAACTTAAATATTGTTATAAATTGTAAACAAATGCTAATGATGACAATAATAATATTAATAATACATAGTTATTAATATTATTTTAATTGAATTTTTATTTTAAATACAACAGTAATATATTTAAGTCATGCACTTTTTAAACCCTCACACTTTTATTTTGACATTTCATCCGAACTCTACAGGAAGTCCTGTATGTGTCTGTTTGTATGCAATTTCAAAGTAGTTTAATTTGTTTTTTATTCAAATTCTGGTCAAATGCACCTCTGGTGCCATTATAAATGCATATTATAAGTGAATCGAACTATTGAGTATCTACATCTGAGATGTTGTTCGTGAGAAACGCTCAAATATTGTGCAACGTGAAGACTAAAAATAGCCGCAAGTGTGTGTGTGTGTGTGTGTAAACAGAGCAGTGCCATTCACTAGCGCTGGCGCTGCGCATGCTATACATTTACTTATTAAACATAGCCTTTTGTGATTCACAGAGCTAATGCACGTCTTCAAGTGGTTGATCACGTCACTTCTGGTGAGGGTTCTTTAATGTGAAACTAGGGCAAACTAGTGAATTGCAATGTCTTGTGCTTTTTTTAATGCTTCTATAAGATTCAGTGATATTTTTGTTTGTATTTTGTGCTGATACTCTCGTTTAAATTCCCAAAGAAACTCACACACACCGATCACTTGATTATCTAATCAAAATGACAAAAATACGTATTACTGCAAGGATAAAAAATTTATTAAAATCAGATGCGTTTCTGATTTGTTTATATGTTTCTCTTGACTGCATGAAGATATATTTCTCAAATCTCACTACCTTTAAATATACAACTTAGCTGGCTAAAGCATAAACGTGACTGGATATAAACTAATGCAAATAGATGGTAATACATTTATTTAAACATTTGGGTAGGACATGTTTTTGTCATATTGTTCCAACCGCTTGAGGTTAGCTTTAATGTTAGCGTCCTCTCGGCATGGTCTGCAAACATACTGCTGTTCTCAATTTATGTCACATCTATTCAATAAATTAATTTATAATGATATGACAACATGCACTGTATACATACCTTTTAGTTGTTGTTTTAAATCTGTATTGTTCAGCTCCATGCAGTGTTCTGCTACATTCAACGTGCAGTCTCACGTGTCAAAACAACCACCACGAGGCATCAGTGATAGTTTTTATTTTGCCTCTAGAGCCTGCTCTCATAATGTATAATGACAGCGCGCCCTTCCCAGCCGCTCAAGCACCGGACACAACGGTACACGATGGGGGAAAATAATGGTGTGGATTTTTGCAGATAACCGATAGTTCCAGAAATCGTTATCGGTGCCGATTAATTGGCAAAACCGATATATCGGTCGACCTCTAATCAAGACATTCTTCCATTTGTTTCAACATCCCATTTAACCAGACACAGTAACATTGGTTCAACGAATGGCATGAGTTGAGGAACTATGTTTTTGTTCAACCAGGTGGAGGGAGAAGTCTGTAAAGCCATTTGTAAACCATGTCAAATTTTGCAGCGTGGTGATGCAAGTGGTGCAGATATTACACTCTTCAGCTTTAAGAACATGAAAGCATTCAGTTCTTATCATACCTGAGTAAGTACTGATATTGCATCTGCTGTAGCTGATACATATTTAGAGCATTCATTTCCTGCTGCCTCTTCAGCCTCTCCTTTTCTGCATCTCCCTAAATACAAACACACACAAAACATTTAGGATGCTGAACAAGGCAAGTGGTGCTGGTCTGGCATTTCACAGTAATAAATGAATCTTTTTTTTTTTACCAGCATGGGAGGTAATGTAGGGCCGGGGGTGAAGGGCACTCTCCCCCACAGCTTCATAATCTCTCCCAGGGGCTGGAACAACTCGTCACAGCCTCGCTTCACCTGCAGGGTCATGGTGAAATAACCTGCCTGAAACCACTCAGACATCTCCTGGTTATTAAATGGCCCTGATCAAAGAGAGACAGAACATTGTCACTAAATGTGGCTATTAAGAGCAGCACGGAGACATTTTAAAAGTACACCAGAGGTTAAGTGCAAAAGCTATATGCACTTTGTGAAGCATCTGCTAAGATGTTTGATAGAGCTTTAGTTATACATTTTCTTTTGTTAAATGAAATTGCCACACTTGATTTTACAGTGCTCCTGTTTATATGCATTTATATAATTAATTAGAAACATTAATTTACTACATGTATTTACTGTATAATTATTTAGTTTTTTTATTGTGTAGTTTACATGAAATACTTTTGAGAGGTTCACATGACCTGCAGGATGACATGCTATACTTCCTCTTAAACTTTAAACACATTTTCCTGATTATTTTATCATAATGATGATTTACATGTTTTATTAAATATTCATCACAATGCAGCACCATTTAAAATGATTAAATTAAAGCAAAAGGTGAATTAAAATTGTGGAATGTCTTAAAAGAAAAGGTGACCAGTTACAGGAATTAAAATACACTTCCTTTTCCATGCATACATATTAACCTAACATTTTGATGTTCTCATGTGCTTGAAGGTTATGTACATGTTATGCCTCAACTACCCAAGTTTCCTGAAATACAGTGGTAAAACTGGGAGGATTTGATTCCAATTCTCCCACCTTGGACCTCTCCCTGTGGATCCTTGTAAAACCATTTAAATGCAGCCTCGTGGGTAATGGGAAGGGCTGTGGGTTTGGGGCCGAACTTGGCAGTCAGATGCTCATCGTCCACACCTCCATCCTGCAGGTATGCCACCATTTTCTCAGCTTCCTGGTTGAGGAGGAAAAAAAGGATGTATTCTTATCTATTGTTCAAAATGTAATCCTCATGACAACTCCACAACAGGGCAAATAGCGGTACTACTATAGATTTACCATATGCATGTTATCTCTTAGTTTAGGCACCTGTTAACAAACAGGTGTGGGCTCTCCTTAACAATAATTTAGAAAATGAACAGCCGTCCTGCACCTGCTCAAAGTGCTTGAGTCCCTCATCCTCATCCAGGTCAGAGGGACGGCCGATAGGGCCCACTATGCCCATGGAGTGGGGGAGAAGTGGAGCCGCTGGCACTGGCACCTGCAGAGGCTTGACCTGCTGGGTCTGAGTGGGCATTGACTGGGCAGGGAGTACTAAAGATGATGGCACTGGAAGATCTGGAAGTAAGAACAGGTGTAATTCAGCATTCTCTAACAAAAAAAAAAGTCCTAAACTATGCAACACAGGGAGTCTGACCCAAAACCTGCCTCGCTGCCTACATCATAACAGACATGGAACCTCTGGATTTGTAACGTTCTCCCAAGGCAGCAACTCTGTGTGGCATACAAATCCGCATTTTTTAAAAGGCTAGACAAACACTTTTACATTTACATTTATGCATTTGGCAGACGCTTTTATCCAAAGCGACTTACAGTGCAATTATTACAGGGACAATCCGCCCAGAGCAACCTGGAGTTAAGTGCCTTGCTCAAGGTCACAATGGTGGTGGCTGTGGGGCTCGAACCAACAACCTTCTGATTAACAGTTGTGTGCATTAGCCCACTACGCCACCACCACACCAGATGCTCTTCGTCCACACCTCCATCCTGATGGAGAACAAAAGATGCAGTGAAAGCAAATAGTGACTGGAGATAACATTCTGCCAAACATCTTCTGTGTGTTCCACAGAAGAAATCTCTAATTATATGAGTTTGGAATAACATGAGGGTGGGGAAATTAGTGGTCGACCGACATGGGTTTTTCAACAGCAGATACCAATCAATATCTTGAAAGCATGATGGCCAATTTAAATGCCCATATACATAATACAATTTAACTACAGCAATCCAGAAGTACGCAAAATTTCTGAAGTAAAACAAAGAGTTATTTTATATGATACAGCTGATAATCACAAAGCGGTCAAATATAGGCAGATGTATAGGTCTATCACTAGAGGAAATTATGAATTTTCATTTTTTTGTGATCTTTCCCTTTAAATTAAGTGTAGAAGAGGCTTGAGTTCAATACAGGTAATGTGAGAGGAATGAGGTTATATACTAATTGTTTCTCAACTGGTGGGTCACAACCCAAAAGTGGGTCATAGGTCTATTCGAACTGGCTCACGTATAGGATGAAAAGAGCATGCCATGGTTACCCCATTGAAACATTTTCAGCGGCCGCCAAAGAGAAATGTAGGGCTGTTGGTACAAATTGAATGATAATATGCACGAACCGTACGTTTCCACTGGTGCGTTGTGAGCGAAGGTTAGCGAGCGTTTTGAATGAATTCCTACTGAAGCGGAGCGCCATGCTAGCGAGGTGGATTGTGGGATTGACAGTGTCGCGGAGCAAGCTTTTCCCTAACGTTGTGAGCCACAATCTCTGTCGTGCTTGTATCAATCCAGCATCCATCAATATTGCAATGCGTAGACTATACAAATTTCACAGGGTTATTCCTGCATAGAGATTCATGAGGAGGCCGCCTCAGTCAAATTTCGTGCCACCTCCGACTGTCGACGAATCTCAGGTAGGCAGTCACATGCACAGATAGACCCCAAGTGGTGTTCAAGCACCTGCCCGCTTTCACTAGATAAGTGCCCATTTTTGCAAGTAATTTCTTATTTTTTTATTTATATTTTAGTTTTTATTTAAATTTGGCCCTTGGCATCAATTCTCAATAAAACGTGTGCCCGACATCTGCATTTAAGTTGTAATTCTGCAAGACCACACAAGCCCTTGCCCCTTCCACACGGTTAACGCATGCAGAACGTTAAGCCAGGTAAGGATAATGTTTGCCCAAAACTTCGACATTGTTTGCCACTGATGTGAAATTAAACCACTATAAAAAAAATCTCCATAGAGCCAGCAGAACTTAAGCAATAGCCCTCCATTAAACTTAACAAGCAAGCTAATTATGCTTTTTCGTGCGGGATCGTAAATGCCCCCAAAATTCAATATTTTAACTGCTCCGGTTTGAGTTGTTTTTTATATTGGTAATATAACGTAGTCAATCCTCTGTGGTCACCGTAGGTGCCAGCGCAATCACCTGACTTTCCCTGATAAAAACAGAAAGAAATACTCCGTCATTTTTGGTCATACAGATAAGAGCAAGAAATTATTCGAAACTATAAAGGGTTTACTTTTATTTGTGTACATTCACAATAACAGCTAAACGTTGTGGTTTTGTAAAATAAAGAAATCATACAGGATGCGCTTTCTGCCATCACTGTGAACTTCTGTCTGGAGCGCGTCACGAAAATTAACCGAAACTCGGCGTATACTTGCCTCGCAGACATGAGAAATATGTCTATAGTAGGGATCGGGAACCTGTGGCTCTTTGTTAAAAATCAAGTGGCTCAACGGGCATCGCACCATTCACCAACACATGATCATTTAAAAATGCATTTAGCTAATTTTCCAACAGAAAGTGTGGGTGCGATTGAAAAGCTTGAAGTCAATGACACCGTTTTGATTTCCTTTCTCATTAATTTTTCCTACAGCCTACTCCTGGTGAACAAGCTTTGAAATGAACACCCGACAATGCTATTTTTTTTTAGTATTTTGCTGATGTACTAGCAACTGTGGAAGGTGACCTGTAAGACTTCTCGGACTGATATATTACATGAAATTAGACACAAAGACGCACATTTGACAAAACGCAATTCCATTTTGAAGAACAGCTGAAAGAAAAGCCACCGATGCATGTCTGATTTGATGTGTGCACAGTGAGCTCCACTGTTCACGAGTGCAATGAAAGCGCTTCAAAACACACATGTATATATTATTCTGGGCATCGTTCCCCAATAACTATTGATCTTAGCCGTTAAGAGCATTTTCTACAAGCGATTTTATGAACGTTTGTTATTTTTTATGTGCGGTGTGATATAACACCCGCAAAATGCAACTAGGCACAATTCAGTTTGCGAGCTCCTCGTCCAAATGTATTTCAAGCGCAAGTAATTTTGCTCATCTACCCGCAACAGGTGGGTGACCTGTAAGACGACTCTGAGTGACAAATGACAAGAAATGCTGTTAGTCAAAAAGATGTGCTTGAAGAATCACACTTTATTATATTTTTAAGAACAGACAAAAGAAAAGCCATCAGTGCTCCTGTCTGATTTGCTGTTTGTTCAGAGGCATGCAACGGGACACTGTCGTGGAGCAACCGTATGTAAAGAGTTATCACTCCTTTTTCTGTTTCATTGGACTGAAAACTGTTTGGAAGAATAATGTAATCTATGAGAATGCTGCAAATGATATCTGATCAGCTCATGATGTACTGTGAGTTTTGCTTTATTTCAACGGAGCGGTTCACTCTTAGACATTGTGAACGCAACTCTGCAGGTTGAGTAATATAGTTCTTTGTATTAAAGAAACAATGACGAAAGTGATTAAATCATAAAGTAATACAAAACATGTTCACATTGAACCTAAAATTTTGTTCCATTTTCTTTTCTTTAGGCAGCACGAACTGTTAAGGCAATACAAACACATTCGATAACAACACATTTGGCAGCATTTTTGGGAACACAAGGAATTTATTAGGTAAATTTGGAATGATGAATGAAATTAGCCATGAAGTTAAAGCTCGGTCGCAAACTGCCAAATGGACAATGGCTCCAAGCATACCTCCAAAGTTGTGGCAAAATGGCTTAAGGACAACAAAGTCAAGGTATTGGAGCAGCCATCACAAAGCCCTGACCTCAGTCTGATAGAAAATTTGAGGGCAGAACTGAAAAGGCGTGTGCTAGCAATGAGGCCTACAAACCTGACTAAGTTACTTCCTGTCAGAAGGAATGGGCCAAAATTCCAGCAATTTATTGTGAGAAGCTTGTTGAAGGCTACCCAAAACATTTGACCCAAGTTATACAATTTAAAGGCAATGATACCAAATACTAATAAAGTGTATGTAAATTCTGACTAACTGGGAATGTGATGACAGAAAAAAAAGCTGAAATAAATTACTTTATTTTAAGAATGTGAAATGTCCAAATAATAGTAAAGTAGTGATCCTAACTGACCTGAGGTAGGGAATGTTTTCTATGATTAAATGCCAGGAATTTAAATATATTTGGCTAAGGTGTATGTAAACTTTTGACTTCAACTGTAGTCAGTTTTCTATTATTTTAAACTTTTATTTTCAGTACTAAATTAATTAGAAGTATAATTAAAATCCTAATTTCTCTTGCTTCATCTGGCATCTTGGATTTATTTTAACAGTGTATTCTAGGATTGCCTTCTCTCTGAAGAGTACATATGATGCTGACTTTGAATTTGGCCAAAATGTCACATAGTACCTTAATAGGCCATATAATAAGGTTACATTCCTTAAAGGGATAAATCACACAAAATTTAAAATTCTCTCATCATTTCCTCACCCTCATTCCTTTCCAGATGTGTATAATTTTCTTTCTTATGCTAAACACAAACTACGATGTTTAGTAGTATACTGTATCTCAGCTCTGTACATCCATTCAATGCAAGTGAATGGTGTTCATAACTTTGAAGGTCCAAAAAGCATATAAAAGGCAGCAAAAAAGTGATCCATATGACTCCAGTGGTTAAATCCATTAATATGGATTACTTTTATGCTGCCTTTATGTACTTTTTAGGTGAACTATCCAGTTAAGGAAAGTAACTTTAATAGGATTAGTCCCAGGATATTTGAAAATAATATTATGTGTTTAAGACTTACCTGGTAGTGTGTTTGTGACATGTGGTATGGAAATGGCTTCCACTATGCTGCTGGGTAGGGTTGTGTGAAGTGGTGCTTTATTGGGTTCAGGTCTGAGTTCTGGAACTACTGATATATCCAGTGGCCTCTCACTTTCTTCAACTTGCTCTGGCTGCACTATTGGAAGGGGTGCTGGGGTCGCAAGCTTGGGAGGTGTTACCACTGTCCTCAATGGTACAGCTACCGGTGATGGCTCTTCTGATTTACCACCTACTGTCACAAAGAAAAAACATTGAAATACAGATTTCCTACATTTTTTAAGGGTTCTGATTTAATACATTTTTTAAATGACAAGATTGTGCTGGACAAGTTGGAAGAAAATTATGAATTTTAAAAGTGGTTAACTTTAAGGGATAGTTTAACTAAAAATGAAAATTCTGTCACTTTCATCCATGGAACACTAGAGATGTTAAGCAGAATCTTAGCCTCAGTCACCATTCACTTTTTAATCGCATGTAAAAGAAGATGTAATGAAAGTACTGTAAATGGTGTCTGAGGCTAACATTTTAATATATCCTTGTATTTACTGGAAGTCAGTCAAACTGGTTTTTAACAACAGGAGTGTGAGTAAATCGCCACATTTACATGCAACCAAATAATCAGTTTAGAACCCGACTGATAGCTCAATCGGATTGAAAAGCCTTCATGTAAACACAAAAATGATCCGACTGAGCTGGATCCGAATGAAATTTGATTGAAGGGAGTGGTGTAGACCTAAAATAATCAGATTAAAATATTAGCCATGTAAACGTTTGAATCCGACTACTTTCTCAATCTTATTCAAAATACCTAGAGCTCATGCGCAGAGATGTGGGTGCATATGCACTCAATATTCTGCAGGGCACATATGTTCTTTCATTACATCACATAAAGCAAAAAAGAACATTGTGCCAGTCTTAATAGGGACTTTAAGCAGCAGATACGTTTACGGCGTTCCGTGTTCCATTGCGTGTACACGACATCACTCACACACTGACTTCGAAACCATAATTTCTAAAGCATTTCTTCTTTGCCATAGTGACAGTTGATCGTACGTGACAAATTAGAAAAGAAAATGTCAAACCATCCTGATCAAAACGTTTGTTGAATTACACACGTTACAGGCTTTGAATAAAAAAAAAAAAAAAAAAGCATTTATTATAGACAATTAATAATAATATCTAGGTTTTAGACAGGCTATTTATATCGTACAAGAGTCAAATTCTTCTTCTGACAGTTATTTAACACAGCATCACTTCTCTTGCCATTTAAAATAGCCTCTCTTTTTTTCCTTGAATGATTAAATGAAAATTAGTGTAAACATAGCCAATGATGACAAAATTAAAAATGTTGTATCCCTTTAAAGTTTTTTGGACAATTTTCATACCCAGGTTTGAAATAAATCATTAGTACTGGATGTGACAGACTGCATATAAGATTTGAAAATATCTACATAATCAGAAGTGGCCATTTCATCAGAGCTATTGGTTGCAAATGCGTACTTACAAAATGCAAATGCAGAAAGGAGTTGCAAGTCTTTCCCTCACAACACTATAACCTACAAGCTATAGAAAGTTGGATCAGGGGATGTACTGATCAACATCACCTTTCTTGGAAACAGACGGTGTAATAACACTGACAGCATCTGCATCACTAACACGATCTATACTTCTTGTGAGTGTGTAAACATCATCCCATTTATATATGTAAATCAACGATACAGAATTAACTGTCTCAAGTGCATTCACATCTCTCACCATCGCGTCTAGTGTCTATGTCAGTATCTTTGGTTTGCTCTGATTCACTGTCATCCTTTTCTGTGTATTCCTCATTCTCCTCCAGTGGCCGGAAGTCCAGCTCCGCCTCTTCCAGGATTGGCTCCTTAGGAGCTTTCTGATTGGGCAAGTGGGGAAAATCCATCAATTAAGGTCAATTGCTAGGAATAATGCCATCAAACAGATATAACTTTATTTACTAAAGATTAACTCAGAAAAACAAGGTAAAGTTCAGAAACTCACTTCCAACATTCTCACCTTAAGTGAGAGGAAGGCCCCAGAGGAGTCAAATGTACCCGTTTCCTCCTCTGCATCTTCGAGGCACCATTCTGGCAAGCTGTCTCTTTCCTCCTCTACGCTCCCACTGCCCGACCGAGGTCTGCGGAAACCGCCACGCTCCTCATCCCTCGCATCGAACGGGAAGCGTCGCCGTTGCTCTGGGTGTTCCCGCCACCCTGCTGACCGCGGGCCATCTGCGAATAGAGGATGTTTTTGGATTACAACCTGTTCTAGTTTTTAACATTTCAAAATCATTGTTTCAATTTAAGTCTTTCCAGCACCACTATTCAGCAGCGATGCTAGAAAAACAAAAAAATATATTAACTGAGATTTGAGCTTGCAGTCCAAACCTAATGTGCACTGCTGGCAGCAGACAAAAACAAACCTATAACGTGACTATAACGTCCGACAAATGACTAACGAGATAGAGAAAACTCACTAGCTCGAACTGAATCAGTCTAACGAATCATTCACTGAAAGAACTTACTGAATCTCCAGAGCGGTTACTGAACTGCAAGTCTTTACTGTCACATCCAACTTGAAATTAACTTACTGTCTTTTTTGTCATTTAAGGTATTTTTATTTAAATAAAAAATATATATAAATTAGATAATTAAAACAAAATGTTTTCTGTGTTGCGTTTTTGATTTTGGGAGGTGAGGGTGGGGGAAGAGGAAAAAAACTGAATTTAGTAGGAAACAATAGTGAGCTGTTTAGAAAAAAGGGCGCAAAGCGCACCTGGACTTGGGGGGCACCATCGTTCAATTTCCCGACGAGACCCCGCAAGCCTCCAGCCCCCGTCATCCTCCTCTCCATTCTGCTCCTCTCGAGACATGCGCCAGTTGTCACTCTCAGAGCGTATGAACTCGTGCTTTCGAGCAGTGCCTGCACCAGCATCCTCATAGTTTGCACGAACTTTTAAGAAAAAGCAACAGTTTGTTATTTGAAGCATTCAAAGATCAGAATTCAAAGCTCAGGATGGATGTAACATCTATGATCATTTTTCTTTGAATGTAAGCAAAGAAAATGACTTACTGGGATTAATTGGAAAATGGGCTGGTGCTCCATCTATAAAGAGAGAATATATAGTAGAAATGCACTGATGCAACATCCACTTCTGCATAAATAAGATTTTATCCTTTATAAAGCAAAGTCCAAAAGTCTGAGAAAAGTTGTGAAAATGCAGTCTGTGACAGCTTGAGTCATGTGATTTTTTTAGTTCAACTTCAAATTATGATAATAATGTAATTTGATTGAAAATGTTGTATTAAATTAGAAAATAATGCAAATAGAAGCCCACAAGTTTATGCAAAACCATACAGACCAGGTGGTTAACAAGCATGATTTAAGCATCTTATGTGCTTCAACAGAAAGCATGGAAATCTGAACTTTTGTACAAAGTTGTACATGTTAAGGATTAAACAGATCATGACACAAAGTAACTTACATTTAATCAGTGACCCAGAAATAAAGTGTGCTTTACATTTTTCAAAACCCTTAAACTTTATTACCAGGTTTGAAAGAAAAAACAAATCCCTCAGGCTTCTGGATCCCACTGTATATCACGCATACTAACCTGGATCTTTTCGCCCTGGCTTTTCAAACCTTCTGTCTCCCCTAGACAGGCAAAAAGGGGCACAAAAAAGCTTCTATGACATGGTTGCAGCAGATTTTTAAAACTTACTTTTAAGAATTTTTAAGACCTTTTTTAAAACCTGAACAAATACAGTGCATTCAGAACCCTTCATTTTTTCACATATTTTTATGTTTCAGCCTTTTGCTAAAATGCTTTAAATTATACATTTTTTCTAGTGCCGTCAATTGATTAAAAGTTATAATCGAATTAATTACATGGTGTCCCGATTCATTAATCACGATTATTTATAATATTCACAAATATTTGCTGAGAAAGCCCCTCATATCAATATATAATGATATATAGTTATCTTTAAATATATATAAAAAAAATTTATATATATATATATATATATATATATATATATATATATATATATATATATATATATTAAATATAGTTTAATACCTAGAACACATCTTGAGATCCCTTAGTTCAGATTTGCGCTCCAAGTGTTTTGAACGCAAGAACGTAACGCATGTTAGTGTTGATCTGCTGCTCAAGGGTGTTTTTCTTCAATGTATAAACTGTGCGTTGCTCATACAGCTGAAGTTACACTTACTGCCC
Organism: Xyrauchen texanus; assembly: GCF_025860055.1. NCBI lineage: Eukaryota > Metazoa > Chordata > Actinopteri > Cypriniformes > Catostomidae > Xyrauchen > Xyrauchen texanus. The sequence continues at coordinate 42,460,057 of NC_068284.1, forward strand.
TCTGGAGTAATCAGGTGGTACTACAAGCTTGCATTTCTCAGGAATTTTCCATATCAGTGCAGGCATTGCGTTTGAGTTCATTTTTTGAATGCGTTATTTTTTGTAAATTTAATCGCACTGAATTAACACGTTAAATCGACAGCCCTAATTTTTTTCACATCAATCTACACTCCACACCCCAATAATGACAAAGCGAAAACCAGATTTTTGATAACTTTGCAAATTAAAAAAATTTTTTATAATGAAATATCACATTGACATAAGTATTCAGACACTTTGCTATGACATTTGAAATTTTGCTCAGATGCATCCCATTTCTGTGGATCACTTTGTTTGGGGTCCACATGTGGCAAATTCAATTGATTGGACATGATTTGGAAAGGCACACACCTGTCTATAGAAGGTTTCACAGCTGAAAATGCATATCAGAGCAAAAACCAAGCCATGCAGAGCTCAGAGAAAGGATTGTGTTGAGGCACAGATCAGGGGAAGGCTACAAAAAGATTTTGACTGCATTGAAGGTTCCTAAGAGCACAGTGGCCTCCATGATTCTTAAAATGGAAGTTTGGAACAACCAAGACTCTTCCTAGAGCTGGCCGCCCCAGGCCAAACTGAGCAATCGAGGGCAAAGAGCCTTGGTAAGAGAAATGATCAAGAAACTGAAAGTCACTCTGGTTGGGATCCAAAGCTCTAGAGGCTTTATGGCCGAGTGGCCAGAAGAAAGCCTCTCAGTGCAAGATGCATAAAAAAAGCAGCAGGAACTGGGGGACTGGTCAAGGTTTAAGGAAAGCTGAACACAGCAAAATACAGAGATATATTTAATGAAAACCTGGTCCAGAGTGCTCAGGACCTCAGAATGGGCTGAAGGTTCACCTTCCAACAGGACAATGACACTAAGCACACACGCAAAGGTGGCTTAGGGACAACTCTGTGAATGTCCTCGAGTGGCCCAGCCAAAGCCCAGATTTCAACCCAATTGAACATCTCTGGAGAGACCTAAAAATGGCTGTCCACCAACGGTCCCCATCCAACATGACAAGGATTGAGAGGATCTGCAGAGAAGAATGGCAGAAATTCCCCAAATCCAGGTGTGCATAGCTTGTCGCATTATACACAAATACACTTGAGGCTGTTAACACGGCAAAAGGGCCTTCAACTAAGTACTGAATTAAGGGTCTGAATACATATGTCCAGTGTTGGGGGTAACGCAATAAAAGTAACGTCTGTTTCATAATCAGATTACTTTGAGTAACGAGTAAAGTAACTAAATATTTTTATTTTAGACCATAATATCTAAAAATGCAATGCTTTTGTACACACCTCTACTGTCCCTGTGTGGCGAGAAATCAGGAGTAAGTATGCAAACTTCAGGGAGGAGACGTAGTGCATGATGGGCATTGGTGTTCTATGGAGTGAGGCAAGAGACTATTTAGCAGAGACGAATCACTTCTATTTAAATTAATGGGAGAAACTGGAACGCCCAACCAAGAAGCTCTAGCACCCAACAGTCAATGGATGAAGAAAGGAAGTCCCGCCTTGCAGGTAAAAGAGCCAATCGCCTTTTAGATACAGACATCACCTGTCAGTCTACTTGCTAACGCACATGCGCATTTTGTGTTTAAAGTAATATGAGGTCAACATTCGATTGAGTGAAACATGGTTGATTCATGTGTAAATACACACGGCATTAAAAAAAAAAAAAACACATTAAAAGCATTTAGGCAGAGGGATTATAAGACTAGTCTAAAACTGGACATGACATGATACACAGGGTGAAATACTCACTCAATTCACTGACTTATGCAGCTGAACTGCTCTGTGTTAGAGCTCCCTGTAACTGGGAGAATGGGATGAGAAAAGCTGAATCTGGATCAGTCGCTCCGAGCAACATTTTACATCGCTTGTGTATGCAGAGAAAATGTCTTCATTTCTAAAAAGATTCTATATTTATTCATGAAATAAACAGTTAAGACATTTTGGTAGCATTAAAAACTATTTCATTCAAGTTGTATCTACATATGCATTTGAAGTTGTGGCGTCTGAAGGCACCATGGATCAACCCAAAACAAGCTTGCACTGAGATGACTTAAGTGAAAAATATTCCTTGAACATGTTAGATTGGCATTCCCCACTAAATTTTATCCTGACTTTTGAAAAATATCTTAATTTGACTCTGATATTGTCGATTGCCACAGCACATGATGGCATATATGATGCAGGTTCAAGTGTTGGACTTTGCTGCTTTAGGGAAGACAGTTGTTATTATTTATTATTCACATTGGCTGCCATGTTGATGGAAAAACAAATCATAAATATTCATTTTATTGATTCTTTATTATAAATATGATGTGAAGACCTCCTTTCTAAATATCTGTTTGTTATCTGTTGTTTTGACATGTGTTGAACAGTAGCTAGCATGACCTGTAATGTCTCTTGTATGGAATGCATAGCATTAGAGAAAGTGGCTGTGAGAAAAAAGTAACAAACGTAACGCTTTACTTGCCATAAAAAATAACGTACTTTTTAAAGAGTAATGCAATATTCTAACAAGTTACTTTTAAAAGTAACGATACCAAACACTGCTTGTGTCATATTTCAGTTTTTTCTTTTTAATACATTTGCACATAAAATAAAATGTGTTTTTATAAAATAAAAATGTGTTTTTTGCTTTGTCATTATAGGGTATAGTGTGCAGATTGATGTGAAAAACAAAAAACTACTTAAAAGCATTTTAGTATAAGGCTGCAACATAAAATTTGAAAAAAATGAAGGGGTCTGAATAATTTCTGAATACACTGTAATATTAATACCCTATGTCCACACAGAACAAACACTCACAATCTCAAAATAAATCATCACAAGGCCTTAGAACATTTAAGACTGCTTATCAGCAAAACAGGGTATCTGCAAGCTTAAAATACTCAAGTCATGTTTTCCACATATACTGTATGTACATAATACAAAAATGTATGTACCAATATATAAAAACAAATGAATTAGAGGCCGACAGATGTTGGATTTTGCCAATATGATAAAAAAAAGTGTTGAAAAGAAATAACAGATTAATCTGCCTTTTACAAATTTAAATTCTCAGTTTCTACCATGTGAGATCTGTGCAAATAACAATTAAAAGGACTAGGTTAAGATTGCTGCACTAATGATGGAATGTGGACATTAAAATTTTATAATTCATCTTTTGATTGACTCAGTCCTTGAACATAGTGAAGCAAAAGTGTGTAAGCCCCCTAGAGCAACAGTGACACTTCACAGGATGTGTAAAAAATCTTGGTCTTACAGATATTTGGAGACTTCTGAACCCATCTGGTAGGGACTATCCATTTTTTTTTTTTTAATCAGCTTTTAGACGGATCGGGTATCGGTCTGACGAGCCCGATCCAAATCAGATACTGTGTGTTAGTCATGTTCGTTACTGTCAAGCTAAAAAAATGACCAAAATAGAACCATTAAAAAACAATTAATGTAGTTTATTCAAAGCCACTTGAAGACATGCGATAGCTTTGTGAATCCCAAAAGGCTGTGTTTAATAAGTAAATATATGAAATGGCGCTGCTCTGTTTACACACACTTGCAGCTTTTTTTAGCCTCCACACGGTGCGCAATATTTGAGTGCTACTCACAAATAACATCTCAGATGTAATGCTAAAAAGTTCAGTTCACATATAACATGCATTTAAAACGCACTGGAGGTGCTTTTTTTAACCAGAATTCGAATAAGAAGCGAATTAAACTACTGTGATTTTGCCAATATGATAAAAAAAAGTGTTGAAAAGAAATAAGATTAATCTCCCGTTTACCAATTTATATTCTCAGTTTCTACCATGTGAGATCTGTGCAAATAATAATTAAAAGGACTTGGTTAAGATTGCTGCACTAATGATGGAATGTGGTCATTAGAATTTTATAAATAATCTTTTGATTGACACATTTTTTTTTTTTTTTTTTTTTATCAGTCCATAAGATTTATTCTACAATAGATTTTTTTTATAACCAAGTCCCGTATTTCACCATTTTAGTCTCAGATCACAGCATGCCTCATTCATCAAAAAATACAAAGCAGTTGGAAGGGAATATTTAAAGTGCCGAAAGTCTTCTGATGGCCTCAGAGAATTGACCCGATTGAAATAAAAATAGAATAGTATTTTGTAACGGAAAGTGGAGTTTTGGCAATTCAGGGCAAGACAGTCATAGTTTGAGTCAGGGGACAAAAGAGGGAAGCTTTTGGCTAGATATATAAAGCAGAAAGAGTCTTTTTCTACCATTCCCTCAGTGAAATCTGCTGCTGGTGAAATATTTACCTCAGCCATTGATATTAATAATGCTATTAAAGAATTCTATCTTGATCTCTATAGTTCCAAGTCTTCGTCTACTGATGAAGACATTATAAACATCTAATGTGGAACCATTAGAACTCCCTAAACTGACAACTGAGCAAAGAAAATCTCTTTATTCTAAAATGACTTTAGGAGGAGTTTGGCAAGGTAATTAAGGCCTTGCCTACAGGCGATGCTCAAGAGCAAAATGGATTTGCTACTGAATCTTTTAGATTTTATGCAACAGAACTGAATCCACTTTTGTTAGAAGTTTATACAGAATCATTAAAGAATGGAAAGCTTCCGCCAACCATGACAAGCCTGGTTCAGTCTGATTCTTAAAAAGAACAAAGATCCAAGTGAGTGTAAGAGCTACCATCCACTTTCCCCTGATGCAGCTAGACATAAAAATATTGTCAAAAACTCTGGCTAATAATGACACCTCGTATACATATAGATCAGGTGGGGATTATTCTGAGTCGCAGCTCTTATGATAACATTAGGCATTTCATCAATATTATGTGTTAAGTGGTGAATGATCAGAATCTGGCAGACCCTGTAGCTCAAGACTGGTTGCCTACTGTTGCAAAGCAGGGCTGGGCCTGGTCAGTACCTGGATCGGAGACCTCCTGGGAATACTAAGGTTGCTGCTGGAAGAGGTATTAGGGAGTCCAGCAGGGGGTGCTCACCCTGTGGACTGTGTAGGTCCTAATGCCCCAGTATAGTGATGGGGACACTATACTGTAAAAAGGCACCGTCCTTCGGATGAGACATTAAACCGAGGTCCTGACTCTCTGTGGTCATTAAAAATCCCAACACACTTCTCGAAAAGAGTAGGTGTAACCCCGGTGTCCTGGCCAAATTCCCCCCATTGGCCCTTATCAATCATGGCTTCATAATAATCCCCATTCATTAATTGGCTCTAACACTCCACTCTCTCTGGGATTATCTTTTTAAGATTTTGGAAATATACAGGTTCAGGAATACTTTTATTGGAAGGATTTATTTACTTTATAGACACCCGGTAACGGCGATACAAACAAATTGATTAATTTCTGATTATTTTACTCTGGATAGGGGCACCCGGCAGGGTTGCCCTCATCCTCATTATTGTTCTGCCTTGCCCTGGAACCATTAGCAGCCACGATAAGAAGGGAAGATGATTTTCCAGGGGTGGTGGTGGGAGGTGTATAAGCTTTAGCTTGACGCAGATTATATTTTATTATTATTGGCTCTGACATCGTACAGCCAGCAATGGCTTTTCAGATGGGTGCCTTCCAGTGGCCCAAACAGGGCATTAAGTATTTGGGCATTTTATTCCCAGCAAATTTGTCTGATTTAGTTGCCCCCTAATAAAAAGGCTTTTGAGCAATGTGGGCAGGTGGGCTTCATTACATTCATCTATGACTGGGAAGGTTAATGTTAAAATTAATGTATTCCAAAATGTAACTACCTGTTACAATCTCTCCCTGTAGATGTCCCCCTCTCTTATTTCAAGCAATTTGACAGCATAGCAAAGTCCTCCCCAAGATTTTGTTTTATTATTTTGCATTCAGTCTCAGGAGGGCGTGTGGGCAAGGATTCTAAAAAACTTAAAGTCTGCATCTAGAGATGCAAGTGTGCGCCTTATGCAATTCAAGATTTTAAATAGATTCTATTGTACCCACTCTAGATTGTATAGGCTTGTGTGACCACAGTTCAATTTGGTGTCATCGCTCTCACACTCCCTCATACTGGTCACTGGAAGTTCAACATGGCACCTCATGGCAAAGAACACACTGAGGATCTGAAAAAAACAATTGCTGCTCTACATAAAGATGGCCTAGGCTATAAGAAGATTGCCAAGACACTGACACTGAGCTGCAGCACAGGGACCAAGACCATACAGCGGTTTAACAGGACAGGTAATGGTCGACCAAAGAAGTTGAGTGCATGTGCTCAGCATCATATCCAGAGGTTATCTTTGGGAAATAGACGTATGAGTGCTGCCAGCATTGCTGCAGAGGTTGAAGGTGTGGGGGGGGGTCAGCCTGTTAGTGCTCAGACCATACGCCGCACACTGCATCAAATTGGTCTGCATAGCTGTCGTCCCAGAAGGAAGCCTCTTCTAAAGATGATGCACAAGAAAGCCCGTAAACAGTTTGCTAAAGACAAGCAGACTAAGGACATGGATTACTGGAACCATGTCCTGTGGTCTGATGAGACCAAGATGAACTTATTTGGTTCAGATGGTGTCAAGCGTGTGTGGCGGCAACCAAATGAGGAGTACAAAGACAAGTGTGTCATGCCTACAGTCAAGCATGGTGGTGGGAGTGTCATAGTCTGGGGCTGCATGAGTGCTGCCAGCACTGGAGAGCTACAGTTCATTGAGGGAACCATGAATGCCAACATGTACTGTGACATACTAAAGCACAGCATGATCCCCTCCCTTCGGAGACTGGGCCGCAGGGCAGTATTCCAGCATGATAACGATCCCAAACACACCTCCAAGATGACCACTGCCTTGCTAAAGAAGCTGAGGATGAAGGTGATGGACTGGCCAAGCATGTCTCCAGACCTAAACCCTATTGAGCATCTGTAGGGCATCCTCAAATGGAAAGTGGAGCAGCACAAGTTCTCTAACATCCTCCAGCTCCGTGCTGTCATCATGGAGGAGTGGAAGAGGACTCCAGTGGCAACTTGTGAAGCTCTGGTGAACTCCATGCCCAAGAGGGTTAAAGCAGTGCTGGAAAATAATGGTGACCACACAAAATATTGACACTTTGGGCCCAATTTGGACATTTTCACTTAGGGGTGTACTCACTTTTGTTGCCAGCGGTTTAGACATTAATGGCTGTGTGTTGAGTTACTTTGAGGGGACAGCAAATTTACACTGTTATACAAGCTGTACACTCACTACTTTAAATTGCAGCAAAGTGTCATTTCTTCAGTGTTGTCACATGAAAAGATATAATCAAATATTTACAAAAATGTGAGGGGTGTACTCACTTGTGTGAGATACTGTGTGTGTGTGTGTGTGTGTGTGTGTGTGTGTGTATATATATATATATATATATATATATATATATATATATATATATATATATATATATATACACACACACACGTAAAAATCTGTTATATACAGATGCGAGAGAAAGTATGGCAGAGGAGGTATGGTATGTTGGATAGATAAATAGACTAAACTGTGTATTGCACATAATTATTGCTCAATGGGGCAGTTTTAACTGTTCATAAGATGTTCATGTTTAAATAGATAGTGGGCAGGGTGAGGGGGTCCAGAATGATTTTTCCAGTCCTTTTCCTCATTTTGGAAGTGTACAGCTCTTGAAGGGAGGGCAGAGGGCAACCAATAATACACTCAGCAGTCCGAACTATCCTTTCTAGTCCTCTGATGTCTGATTTCGTAGCTAAACCAAACCAGACAATTATTGAAGTGCAGAGGACAAACTCAATGACTGCTGAGTAGAACTGTATCAACAGCGCCTGTGGCAGGTTGAAATTCCTCAGCTGGTGAAGGAACTACTGAAAACTTGTTTTTCAGCTTATCAGAATAGCTTTTATGGAAAATAGCTTATTAGCCACTCTGATTTCCTTATTCAGGGTGTTCCTGGCCTGATTGTACATGATTTTATCCCCACTGCCTGTGTTACGCTATAAACCATGGTTTTCATTGATGTATGTTAAATCAGTCCTAGTAGGAATGCACATGTCCTCATAGAAACTGATATATGATGCCACAGTATCTGTGAGCTCGTCCAGATTGGTGTCTGCAACCTCAAATACATTCCAATCAGTGCAGTCAAAGAAGGCTTGTTGTTCCAGCTCTGTTTCGTCTAATCTTTACAATATTTACTACAAGGTTTAGCTGATTTTAGTTTCTGCCTGTAGGTCGGAAGATGAACCAGAAAGTGATCAGAGAGTCCCAAATCTGCTCTAGGGACAGAGCGATCTGAATCCTTTATTGTTGATTAGCAGTGATTAAGTATATTTCTGTCTCTGGTGGGTCATTTAATGTGCTGTACGTATTTTGGCAGTTCACAGGTGAGGTTGGCTCTGTTAAAATCGCTGAGAATAATGTTTGTTGTTCTGTGATCTGATCAACCAGCTGTTGCAGTTCTGCGTTGATGCACGTGTGTGGTGGGATATAAACACCAGAATAAACGAGGAAACTCCAGAGGCAAGCAGAAAGGCTTACAGTTGATAGAGTGCTTCCAAATTAGGACAGCACATCATCTTTAGCGCAGTTACATCTGTAGACCAACTTTCATTGATGTAAACGCATGTTCCACCACATCTTGTTTTCCCCGTTAACTCAATTCGCAATGCAATTCGCTCTGAACAGCTGGAAGCCTAGCAGATGTAACAGTCCGGAAAGGCTTCACTCAGCCAGGTTTCTGTGAAGCACAAGGCAGCAGAGTTTGAAAAGTCCTTGTTTGTACGGGTGAGATGTAGTTCATCCATTTTATTAGGAAAAGAGCAGAGATTCGCTAGATAAATACTCGGCAATGCTGTTCGAAAGTCACACTGTCGGAGCTTGACCAGTGCACCAGCTCGCTTCCCTCGCCTGTTTCTCATTGTGTGCTTAAACAGAGCTGTGTCTCCGTTTTGTCCAGCAAAACATCAGAATAGTCCAAAACAGGGAAAATGTTGTCTGGTATGTGCTACCGAATGTTCAGCAGTTCGTCCCTGGTAAAACTGATTGGGAAATAAATTACTAAACACAGAACAAACAAAAACAACAAAAGAATTGGAGATCTCCACACCGAGGCTGCCATCCGCGGGGCCATCTTTTTTCTTTATATTCACCTGAGCAGCAGCATTTAAGATATTTAGACTTGATTTTAAGTAATTGATCTTGAATATATTCTGTCTTTACCGCAAATGCATAAGTACAACCAAGTGAAAAAATACACTTGTATACAAAATACACTTATATATTTAAGATACATTCTCTTAAAGTCTAAATATCTTGTATGTTGTTTCACAAGAAAATGTACCTTGCTTTAAGGATTTTTAGACCATTTTAAATGGAAAACAAAGCAAAAACAAATTATAACAATGATTTTGTGACTGAATTAAACTTAATAAAGTATGTTTCCCCCTATAATTCAGTGAATGTCATTTAGAAGTATTTTTATTTTCCTTTTCTCCCAATTTTGGAATGCCCAATTCCCAATGTATACACCAAGTCCTCGTTATGGCGCAGTGATTCGGGATCCCAGCTGCCTTCACGTCAGAGACAGTCTACTCGCACATCTTATCATGTGGCTCGCTGGGGCCCAATTTGGTTGCCTAGGACAGTGGTTCCCAACCTTTTTCCTTGGGGGCACCCCCTATGTACATTTTTAACAATCCGTGACCCCTCCCCCCCATATATATATATTAATGCTATGCACATAAACACACACACACTGTATATAGTAACTAAATTTAGTTTTAAGTTTTTAATGACATTTTATTACATGAATACTCAGGAAATCTTTTAGCCTAATATTTTCATTTTTACACAACTAGTAAAACGCAGTTGTTTATCTTTTTTTCAGGATTTTGTGTATAAACATAGAATACTGAATGTTATAACGTAATGTTAAATATGCACGGTAGAATGCTGTATGTAGCCTACTTACATGCATGCATGCACAGATCCTTATTTTTTTACAAGGCTAATCATAACGTCAGCGTAAACACATAACGCTAATGTCCACCTTGGGCTTGCATGCCTTTGACTAGTGATGGAATGTCAGGTGTAATGCCAGTGACAGCCAGTCTAAAATCGCTGTGAACTTCCAGTCTGTTGCGTGACTTTGTTTTTATAGCCACAAGGGCACTGAAGGCTGTCTCAGAGAGGTAGGTGGTACTGAAAGGAAGAATGATCTTCGTAATGGCATAGTTTGCGAGTTTAGGTGCGACAACAGGTCCCCAGGCTATCCAAAGCCTTTTGAATCCATTCTCCTGGAAGTACTTTTTTGACAGTGAATCAGTTTGTAGTTCAGCGAGCTCATCTTCACAGCCAAGATATTCCACATCTTCAAGCCTGGATGTGAATGGATCCATAACCCACGACTCCTTGGATAATGTGTCAACATCCGCAAAGTGGGACTTTAATTCCTCCTGTAGCGAAGTCATGTGACGGCAAAACTCGGCGCGCAAAGATGCACTCACGGTACCCCCAGAATGTTGAAGCAGCAGTGGAAAGTGTTGTAAATGCCCCTGTGACATTTTTCCAGCCCTGTACTCCAGCTTGCGCATAAAAGCATTGACTGCTTCTTTGCACTCCAAGATGTTTGACTCAGAGCCCTGCAGTCTCTTGTTGGTCTCATTATAAAGAGTGAATATGTCAGCAAGGTATGCGGTTTTGATCCAGAACACATCAGTCAGCTGCTCCAACAGTGTGTTTTGATTTCGCAGAAATTCCAGGATTTTATCCTGCAGTTCTAGAAAGCGCACAAGCACTTTGCCACGCGAAAGCCAGCGCACCTCCGTGTGTAGCAGTAGAGTTTGGTGTGCTTCATCCCCACACAGTTGTGCAAATAATCTCTGGTTGGTAGGGCGAGCTTTAATGAAGTTTACGACTTTTACAACTGTTGCCAGTGTGTCACCAAGGTCTATGGACAGTTTTTTACTGGCGAGTGCCTGGCGATGTATCATACAGTGGAAAATTACACAGTCTGGAGCCTTTTCCATCAAACGGCTGTTAAATCCCTTATTTCTACCCATCATCGCGGCAGCTCCATCCGTGCAGCAAGCGACGATATTTGTGTAGGGCAGATTGTACGATGTGAGGTATGAATCAACAGCCGTAAAAATATCCTGACCTGTAGTTGTTGTGGGTAAATTGGTAGACATAAGTATGTCCCGTTTCAACTCATCTCCGTCCACATACTGTACATATACTATAAGCACAGACGCCACATAGTCCCTCCACTATTTTAATGCAGGCGGGTTTGATTAACTCCTCTCCAATATTATCATCTTGCTTGGTTTCATGCTGTCGTTTGCCAGTTTTTCACCACAAAAGACACATTCTGGCCGAGACTTGTCTTGGCCTTCAATAAAACTAAAATTTATGTAGGTTTTGTCATAGTGTCTTAACTTTTTCTTCGCCTCTGATGAAGAATCACCGCATTTACGTTTCTCTGCCATTTTCCTTTTGATTTTGCCGTTACTATGACAACAAGCACATTGGGCAAGTGACGGTGTGCGCGCAAAATTTAAATAATTATTTTATATAAGAGATTATTTTTGACTGCCTTATATTGGCATTGTAAGCATATGATTTTTTTTAAAACTTTGAAAAAATATTTTTATATAAAATGATTAGTGGAACATTTTATGCATCTTTATTCCACGTTGGGAACCAATGGCCTAGGAGACTCGGCTGGAGTCACTCAGCACACCCTGGGATTCGAACCAGCGTCTTTACCACCGAGATGCCCGGGTCCCCCTATTTAGAGGTATTTTTAAAAGATGATTTTTTTTCCCCCCTCTTTTTGTAGTAAGCACGTTTAATACAACCTTTTAAGTTGGGACACAAGCTGAATAATTGGTTAAGAGCTAAAGATTAATCGGTGCAATAATCGCAGAACAGTCGAATAATCGTTCGATTGATAGATTATCAAAATAATAATTAGTTGCAGCCCTAATTTGATTAGACCGTTTTTTTGATAAAATATAATTAAACTTTAAAACTTGGAATTCAGAGAAAATAAAAAGGAAAACACGGAATTTGGGAAAAAAAATAAAATGGAATTTGGAAAACAAAATTTTTTTCATAGGGCCTAAAAACTGTGCCCTCTTTTTTTAATTGAATGGTGACAGATTTGTAGATAGTTTCTTTAATACATAAAGGTGCCTGCTGATTTAACACACCTCCTCTCAATTTTTAACGACTTGCCTTCATTTGCGTGCATATAACCTTGAAAAATAACTTGTAACCATCGTTGAGTTTAGATTTAACCGTTGATGGATGAGGTTAATGTCTCTAAACTTAAATGCAGGCACAATGTTTAAGGACTGTGAACAAACATATATCTAGGCAGAAGCCATAGTTGCGTTTACCCAACAATGATGGCTTCCACTTCGTGAACGCGGATGTGTTAAAAGGGTCCATCGCTTGTCATAAACATCTGGTGTTTAGTGACTGGGAAACACTGAATCTTGAGACATTATGACATTAAGGCATGCATTTCTGTAAATCTGATTTGAAACAATATACAAATAAAGAATTGCTATAAGACTACAGCAATTGCTTAACGCCACTGCATGCTGTTGATTGGTCTTATTTTTAATACCTCTCCTCCCAACTCTGGGAGCGATGCATCTCTCTCACTCCACGGCCAAAACCTCCTTCCACATCATCAAAACTTCTTTGGTAAAACCCTCCATCTCCTCTTCCCCTCCCTGTCAAAAAAACATGCATGAACACATGGACAGGTCGGAAATCTTACCTTTGTAAACAAATACAACGTATGAGAAAATGTATACACTGGGAGCCAAAAGTTTAGAATAATTTACATATTTTGCTCTTATGGAAAGAAATTGGTACTTTTATTCACCAAAGTGGCATTCAACTTATCACTATGTGTATAGTAAGGACATTATTAACATCAAAAATTACTAGTAAAAAAAAAAAATAACAAAAAAACTCAGAACTTCTTAAACTACTACTTCACAGAGTTCTCGTCAAAAAATCCTCCATGTGCAGCAGTTACAGCTTTGGAGATCCTTGGCATTCTAGCTGTCAGTTTGTCCAGATACTCTTGACATTTCACCTCATGCTTCCTGTAAAAGTTGTCATAGATGTGGCTGTCATGTCGAAACAGCAAAATCTGTACATTATTCCAAACTTTTGGCCGCCAGTGTACATCATAAGCCTGCACTCTACTCCACTTTATCAAAAAGTGCAGCGTTTCCGCTGTCATAAACTAATTTCGCTTCTACTTTTTTGGACTCTAAAAAAGGAAAGCTTGTGGTTGTAAAGCAGTTCACCTCGTCCCCGTGAGGAACTTCGGCCTCTGGGTGCCCCTGCCACCGTCCCCCCTCCCCTTCCTGCCAAACGGAGAACTGCTGCACTGTTTACAGACATGGAGAAATTTCTCTGTGGAGACAGACACACATGCCCGGAAATGTAAGGGTAAGTCCATGCATAGATATGGTTGCGTGACAGCAAGAATGAAAGTGGGCGTACATTCCTTAGATGTTTTAACCACAACATGTCCCAAAACAACAATATGACATCATATGCAAAGAAATCTCACTACTTAAGTATGCAGGCACAGTTGTTCATTAAAGAATCACCTATTTTAGTTTCATAGAGAACAGTGATATTTTGTAGAAAGCGTCTCTTTGACATTTCTGATTCTTAATGGTTGAATTCTCACCTGTTCCTCCTCTGTAAATGGGACTAATGCCAATGGTGGCAGGGGCTCCTCTTGTAAAATAGGTAGAAATTCCTTATCGTGAAGATCTACCGGAATCTAAAAAAATAAACTCAAGTATTCAAACAACACAGCATGTCACAAATAATTATATCAATTGAAATAATAAAGGAAGACTTTACTGAAACATTCAGACCATTTTGTGATCTTGGTTGATTCACTGAAAAGAACCAACTCAAAAGAATGATTTGCTCACAAATCAGACATCACTGTGTCCAAGTTTTCATTTACACTAGAGCAATATCTAGTGTTGAAATATATTAGAACAGAGCATAAATAGAAAAAGAAAAATACATTCAATAGAGAAATTTCCATATATTTTCCATGCCTGGCAAAGACAAATCCATGTTTTCCGAGACCTTGGGAATCCTGTGCAAAGCATGAAAATCCAGTGATGAATCTTGACTGGAATTACATCAGCCCAAGACTAATGCTTAATGTGTGAACATCAATTTTGAAAAGGTGTGCTCACCACGTTATCCTTTACATAAAGTGCTAGCATCTCTTCTCGCCCATAGCGGTAGTCTGCGAGTTTATACTTTGGCAGTGCAGGTGAAAGTGGAGGGGAGGCCATGCTGCTGCTGTTACCCACTCCACCAGACAGGGCACGGAGCCTGGGACACAAACAGGACATGAGATTTACATTGTTTGTCTGTGATAAACCCTGAACTGTTTAGGATTGTTTATAAGGTCCCTATTGGCAGGCGGTCAAAAACAGATAAACAAAAAACAGACTTAATAGAAAAGTTTAATCTCCCATAGCAACCTTTAAGAAAATGTTAAAGGAACACCACACATACCACAGAAAATAATTTGGAATCATCACTTTTTTATGAAAAGAAAAAAAACACTTAAGATAACAATTCAGCAGGGTAAGTGTGGATAAGTGTTATGTGAAAATTTTGTAAAAGCACATGAACTTTTCAGTAAAAAAAAAAAAAATGTTGTTATTTGAGTTTGAAATGTAAAGCAAAAGTAGGCAAAAAAAAAAATTAAGCAACATTTTTCTTTCCTTCTTTTGTGTAACACAAAAAAATATGTTAGGTAGAATGACAGACTCAGCTACCAATTACTTTCATTGAAGGAAAAAAAGGGCAATGAAGTCAATGCTCTCTTTTTGTGTTCAACACCAAGTCAGTCATCTGGCTTAAGAATTGGAACAACATGAAGGTGAGTAAATTATTCCATTTTGGTGAACTATCCTTTAAAATCACGTAAATGTGTTAAGTGTTTCGAAAGAGTGTGACAGTTCAATGTTTTTAAATGCTTTTTTAGGTCAGGGGTCCAGATAAAAAAAAATTACTTGGGAGCCATTGGCTCCTAAACTGAAACATTAAGGAGACAAATGGCTATTTTTAGTCGCCAAATCACAGAATTGTTCGATTTTGATTGCTGTTCAGAAACTAGACAAAGATAAAACAGCTGATAACCCATGATAACCCATTAATCAGAGGTTTAATATACAGTATGTATAGTTGAGAAGGTAAGTTTGCATTCCATTTTGTCACAGAAATGTTTACACCCCTTTCATTGATACAAATATAAGTGATAAAATATTATATTATTTAGTACTGCTCTTTAGAATCTACATTACAGATATTTACATGAAGTATAGTATGCATGTAGTAGAGTGTTATCTTCTTACGCATCAATGAATGTTGGTACCTTGTGTAATAGTTGTGTACATGTCCTTCAATTGTAAGTGTCAAAACTTGATTTGAGTCACACCATTAAAACCACTTGCCTAATATTGTGCAAGTCCCCCTCGTGCCGCTAAAACCCGCATCTCAGAATAGCATTCTGAGATGCTATTCTTCTCACCACAATTGTAGAGAACCATTATCTATTAGTTTAAACAATAAATGCATTTATCTATAGACTGTTGCACATGAAAAATCCCAGGAGATCAACAGTTACAGAAATACTCCAACCAGCCCGTCTGGCAACAATCATGCCACGGTCCAAATCACTGAGATCACATTTTTCTTCCCCATTCTGATGGTTGATGTGAACATTAACTGAAGCTCCTGACCCGTATCTGCATGATTTTATACACTGCTGGCACACAATTGGCCAATTAGACAATTGTTGGTGCCAGGTTTGAGTATTTCTCCTGGGATTTTCATGCACAACAATCACTAGAATTTACTCAGAATGGTGCCAAAAACGAAAAACATCCAGTGAGAGGCAGTTCTGCGGATGGAAACGCCTTGTTGATGAGAGGTAAACAGAGAATGTCCAGAATGGTTTGAACTGACAAAGTCTACGTTAACTCAGATAACCACTCTGTACAGTTGTGGTGAGAAGAAAAGCATCTTTATTATTCTAGTCAACTATTCTGAGATGCAGGTTGGCACTGTTTTGACGGCACAAGGGGGACCTACACAATATTAAGCAGGTGTTTTTTATTATTATTATTTTTCCCCTTTTTCTGCCAATTTGGAATAACCAATTCCCAATGTGCCAAGTCCTCGTGGTGGCGTAGTGCCTCAATCCAGATGGCAGAGGACGAACCTCCGTGTCGGAGACCATCAATCTGCACATCTTATAACGTGGCTTGTTGAGCTCATTACCGCGGAGACAAAGCGTGTGTGGAGAATTCACGCCATCCACGCGCAACTCACCACATGCCCCACCGAGAGTGAACCATATTATAGGATTCAAGAGGAGGTTACCCTGTGTGATTCTTCCCTCCCTAGCAGCCAGGCCAATTTGGTTGCTTAGGAGACCCGGCTAGGAGTCACTAAGCACCCCTGGGATTCTAACTCACGAAATCCAGGGGTGGTAGCCAGAGTCTTTACCACTGAGCTACCCAGACAGGTGGTTTGTGGCTGATCAGTGTGTAGGTGTTTATATATATATATATATATATATATAAGGCAGTGGTTGTCTTGGAGGTGTGTTTGGGGTCATTATCATGCTGGAATACTGCCCTGCGGCCCAGTCTCCGAAGGGAGGGAATCATGCTCTGCTTCAGTATGTCACAGTACATGTTGGCATTCATGGTTCCCTCAATGAACTGTAGTTCCCCAGTGCCGGCAGCACTCATGCAGCCCCATAATATGACACTCCCACCACCATGTTTGACTGTAGGCAATACACACTTGTCTTTGTACTCCTCACCTGGTTTCCGCCAACACGCTTGACACCATCTGAACCAAATAAGTTTATCTTGGTCTCATCAGACCACAGGACATGGGTCCAATAATCCATAACCTTAGTCTGCTTGTCTTCAGCAAACTGTTTGCGGGCTTTCTTGTGCATGATCTTTAGAAGAGGCTTCCTTCTGGGGACGACAGCCATGCAGACCAATTCGATGCAGTGTGCGGCGTATGGTCTGAGCACTGACAGATTGACAGGCTGACCCCCCCACCCCTTCAACCTCTGCAGCAATGCTGGCAGCACTCATACGTCTATTTCCTAAAGAAAACCTCTGGATATGATGCTGAGCACGTGCACTCAACTTCTTTGGTCGACCATGGCGAGGCCTGTTCTGAGTTGAACATGTCCTATTAAACCGCTGTATGGTCTTGGCCACCGTGCCGCAGCTCAGTGTCAGGGTCTTGACAATCTTCTTATAGCCTAGGCCATCTTTATGTAGAGCAACGATTCTAATTTCAGATCCTCAGAGAGTTCTTTGCCATGAGGTGCCATGTTGAACTTCCAGTGACAAGTATGAGGGAGTGTGAGAGCGATGACATCAAATGTAACACACCTGCTCCCCATTCCCATCTGAGACCTTGTAACAATAACGAGTCACATGACACTGGGGAGGGAAAATGGCTAATTGGGCCCAATTTGGACATTTTCACTTAGGGGTGTACTCACTTTTGTTGCCGGCGGTTTAGACATTAATGGCTGTGTGTTGAGTTATTTTGAGGGGACAGCAAATTTACACTGTTATACAAGCTGTACACTCACTAATTTACATTGTAGCAAAGTGTAATTTCTTCAGTGTTGTCACATGAAAAGATATAATCAAATATTTACAAAAATGTGAGGGGTGTGCTCACTTTATATTGGCTTAGTCTTTCTTTACAGTTGGCCCAGAGTGAAAATTTAATGAAATCCCAGATGCAGTTTATAGTGCTACTCCAATACTAATCAATAATTACCAAAAGAAAAAAAAAGTGGTACACAATATTGTACTTTTAATTATAAAAAATCTCCAAACACTAACGGTACTCTTATTTTGAAATGTCTGCACTCCAAGTTGTGAGCTCATTGACAGCTGATTCACTGAGAAAGTGACTCTTATTCAAACCTGAGCTTCTGAGTTCAAACTGTTCTTTTCGGGTATTTCATGAAAAAGATCCGGTTCAAAAGAGTAATTTGTTCACGATTGTCTCGCGCTGGGTTTGTTGTTGCGTGCGGTGCAGTGAGCTCATCACAACAGAACAGGTGAAAAGAGTGAGACACACTGGTGCATGCTCAAAAGATGTATTCAATAACTCACAAGATGATATCTGACAAACCTACATATGAACGCACACAACCCGACTGTTGCCAACGGTGACTAGATTTTAAATTATTGTCTCAAATTATTTTTGCTCGCATTTGTGACCATTTTAGTCGCAGTCTGGTGGTGATGCCCACTTTCCTGATAGGCTTACATTTTAAGTGCATTTGCCATTAACACATATGCTGTTTTATTTTTACAGTCCATCCCAAAGGACTGTATGATGTGCACATCACTAGCCTGAACATTTAGGTCTCTGGTATAACATTTAGGCCTAATTAATTTTTTTCTTTTTAAATAACAACAATAAATAAATACATCACAAAGCAGCATCAAACCCTGATGCTTCAACAATAACACTCACCATTCAGGTCCAAAGTTAAGTGTCTGGGTTTCAGCCATTTTCCTTTAAGTCTGAAAAAAAAAGTACAATTATATAATCAATATAATGAAGAACATACATTTTGAGGAGGAATCAAAACACCAAATACATCATACAAGACAAAAGTAAAAAATGAAAACAGTGTTGCATGCATTGTTTAAGCTTCTTGTACTAATGTTAGTGATAGGGCTGGGTATTGATACAGATTTCCTGAATCGATTTAGATTCACTAGCTCTCGATTCTATATCAATTCATATGGGTACATGTCCATATCGTTTACGTAGAAAATAAATTCTCTCTCAGCTAATGCTCTTAATTTTAAGGAACCTTCTAGGCAACTATTCAAGGTACAATTTGAAAATATAAATTTTACAAATGATATTTTAGCATTAGTTTTTCATCAAATTGGTCACATTTTAGATTTTGAAAATTTTTCAAATTCAGTCTATTACATCATGTCTTGAAATTGCACATATTATGTTGCATATATATTTGTTATATTTGTAAATTGCATAATTTGTACTACAACGGCTTGGATGCAGCATCATTTAAAGGAATAGCCTAGTTCACCCAAAAATTACATTTTCTCTTTCACTTACTCTGGTGCCATCCCTGTGTAAGACTGTCTTTCTTTAGCAGAACACAAATTAAGATTTTTAGAAGACAGAGCTCTGTCAGGTCCTTATAATAGAAGTACACGGATGCCAGCACTTTGATGGTTCAAAATCATATATAGGCAGCAATGAAGTAATCCACACAACTCCAGTCGATCAATGAATGTCTTCTGAAGCAAATTTTATGTTTGTGTAAAAAAAAAAAAAGATTGATAATTAAAAAGTTAATAACTTTTAAAAAGAGCTTCCTGCCAGCAGCTGACTCAAAGCATGATGCAAGTGTATCGGCAAGAATACGGAAGAACCACTTATTTTCAACAGAAGAACGAACGTCATGCGAGAGTTTGGCCATTTCAAACTGCATCAGAGCCCTGGATGGAAGTGGCAATTTTAAGTAAAAAAATAAATAAATGTCATTAGCGACTTCTTTCTAAAATAAACCTTTCAATTTGCTTCAGAAGATTAGTGTTGCATGATTACATTATTGCTTCCTAAATATGACTTTTGGACCATCAAAGTGCTGGCATCCGTGTACTTCTATTATAAGGATGTGACAGAGCTCTATCTTCTTCTAAAAATCTTAATTTGTGTTCTACTGAAGACAGACAGACATACCATTTGGAAAGTGAATGAGAGAATTTTTATTTTTGAGTGAGTTCTATTCCTTTAAAACCAATGGTTTACAGTTTCAGATGCCATTGTTGAAATGTAGTATTCAGTCAGCCATGACTACTTAAATCAGTGAGTGAAAGTGTCAAATAACAGGACGGTTACTGAGATTAAGCGAGTAGTTTTCAACTGGTCATGTGACTCAAACATGGCTCCCCCCATGTGGGGACCCTCTCCAATAAAACAAATAACCTAATTCTTACAAGGTTACTGATATGACTAGTCTTCATTTTTATGTGAGTTATCAGGATTTCCTTCATATATTGAAACAAATTAACAATTCATATCTTTAGGAGTTAAACTTTTTTAATGAGGAAAAAATTACTGAGTGCACCTTTAAGAATCAATATAAAGATCATTCAAACAAAGATTGCAATGCATCAGAAAACCAATATTTGTATTTTGAGATTATGTGCTGATAACTGTACCTGTTTGACTGATTAACAACAGTGGTTGTTCACCCTTTTGTCATTTATTTAACAGTCTTATCAATGGACAGTAAACAATATCCATTTTAATTATTTTAATAAACCAAGATGCATTTAAATAAAATTGTATTATTTGTATTTACACTCACAGACCACTTTATTAGGTCCATATTTACACTTATTCATGCAATTATCTAATCAGCCAAATATTGAGGCAGCAGTGAAATGGGTAAGGCGCTTCAGTTATTGTTCACATCAACCATCAGAATGATGGAAAAATGTGATTTCAGTGATTCAGATCATGATATGATTGTCGGTACCAGACGGGCTGGATTTATTATTTCTGTAACTGCTGATCTACTGGGATTTTCATGGGCAACAGTCTCTAGAGTGTATGGAGAATGGTGCGAAAAACAAAAAACAACCAGTGAGCGACAGTTCTGCGGACAGAAACACCTTGTTGATGAGAGGTCAATGGAGAATGGCCAGAATGGTTCGAGCTGACAGAAAGGCTACGGTAACACAGATAACCACTCTGTACAATTGTAGTGAGCAGTATAGCATCTCAGAATGCACAAAATGTGAAACCTTGATGGTCTACACCAGCAGAAGATTAAGTTGGGTTCTCCTGTCAGCCAAGAACAGAAAGCTGAGGCTGCAGTGTGCCTACCATCTGTACCTTAGCAGAAATCGAGACTCAGACTATGCTATATTTTACTGGTCTTTAACTGTCCAGTTTTGGTGAGCCTGCGCCCACTGCAGCTTTAAGGGGCTTTTCCACTGCACGGTACAACTCGACTCTGCTCACTTTTTGGGGGTTTTCCATTGTGGGTAGTACCTGGTACCTGCTACTTTTTTCGTACAACCTCGGTCGAGGTTCCAAGCGAGCAGAGCCGATACTAAACGTGATGTCAAAACCCTGCAGATCACTGATTGTTCAAAGAGAATCGTCACTACCAGCGTCACTGGATTTGCGACACGTGATATCAACCCGCTAGTTTTAAAGTTAGCTACAATGATAGCAGTATCATTTGTTCATGCAACTTTTGAATTGAAATAAGAAATGGCAGTGCGCAAAACCACGCCGTGGTCAATAAACGAGGCGCAAACGTTCCTCTCGTTAGCGGCGAACAAAACGATGCAAAATGAAAAAGTCAGGCCAACCAGGCAATTTAAATGTTACACTTGTGTAAAATCACCATGCAATAACTGCTTTATGCAGAACAATGAGCTAGTACCTAACAGCTAGTGATCGTGTTATTGTTTTGTGTCACGTTTAAGAGGATGTCACGGCAGTTGAAGTGGCGCAGCTATGAAGATCAGCCTATAATCCCACCCACATTGAGGCAGCATTAAACAGCAGTGGAAAAGCAAGCTCAGAAAAGTAAAGCGAGTAGGGTTGAGTCAAAACATAACATGCGGTGGAAAAGTGCCATTACATTTCTGTTCTTGGCGGACAGAAGTGGAACCTGAAGTGGTCTGCTGTTTGAGGACCTTCGCCTGAACACAAATTCAATTCTGCTGTATACGGTCACATGCTTTCAATATACAAGAAAGCTATTAGAAAAATGCCTCAGATCGATTTGCAACAAACATACCCCATTTACAAAAAAATAAAAAATAAAAATTAAAAAAAAATGCAATATCAAAGGCTCATTCCTTCCTCTTGCATTAGTTCATGGAGAGAAAATATCACCTATGCATTTTGAAAAGAATGTAAAAAAAATTAAAAGGATAAAGCATCACAATATGAGATTGTGTATGCTAAACTGCCCTGACTAGTAAAGATATAGGCTATTAAAAGAAATCTGACTGGCTGGTAATTTTCTTTTCATCTACCAGTCACCTTGACTGGTGGGCTAAAAAATAAAATTTCGGACCCTACCCTGCCCTGAACGTTTAAGTTGGCGTGTGTCATTCTATGTTCAGGATGCATAGGCCTGTTGTAATTATTTAATAATCATCTGATAGCAGTTATTTAATCTAACTGTGGTTATTTGTAGATAACAGGGTTTATTGTGCACTGTAAATTCCTGTCATATTTTACTGTCCAAATAAGCGAATGAATGGTGCGGTTGAGTGACTTATTTAGTTGAACTCAGACAGCACACATACATCTATGACAAAAGCATGACAATTTGTATGACAATTAAATCGCATAACCATGAAGGCACTAAAATGGACAATTAACCGTCAGCCAAAATGTATAATCGTGACAGCCCCAAGAATGAGAGTAAGCGATTTTATGCTGCTCTGCATTGGAGCGTTTCTAATTTCTTAGTTTGATAGTTTTGTGCCATAAGACATTATAGTTATTAAGCCTAAAAATTTGTTGAATATCTGTTTGTTACCATGTTGAAGTGCGGAGCTTAACATCCATATATCACTCTGAATCGTGTCCGATTAGGGTCATGTGAACAAAACGGAGCCTAATAATACATTATCCTTAACACCAACTAGTCAACTAGTGGTTCAAATATCTGACCTGCTAGCCAATAATGAAAATTGTCATATATGCCAGTGGTGGATAGTAACGCACTATATTTACTCCGTTAAATTAACATTTTTGGAGAAAATTTACTTTGAGTATGTTTAAAAGTAAGTACATTTTACTCTCAAGTAGATTTCTAATTTTGTATTTTTTTTTTATTTTACATCGTTACAATGGGCGACATTCCTGTCGTTACATTACTGTTTTTAATTTATTAAGTGTTGATAAATGCGTAATTTATTGCGATATTTATGAATGGGACTATTATGGCACCGGAACTTTAGGTCATCACTGCACCAACAGTAGCAGGCCAGCAGCCTGGGCTCAAAACAAACATTTTCTTTCACTCCACACAGTGAAAATGAAGAGTTACGTTTATGCGATGCCTTCATTCAACACCAAAACAAGTGGAAATACCAGCATACATAATTACGTATTCAACTTAAGAAAACACGTTGCGGGTAAGATGTGTTAATTATGATAACGCTGGGTTGTTTCCTGCAGTAATGGTCAGTAAGATTCTGTAACTATTTACGTCAGTTTTTAATACATTATCTTATATTAGTGCTGCAATACATCAGTGCTTATACATCCATGTAACAATCAGTCTACATTGGACATGCAAGTGATATCGCGTCGCAATGACATGCGGAAGCATCCATTGTCAACAGAGCCATTGATTATAATGGGAGCAATTTGGTTTTGTCTCATCATGCCACGCCGCTCGTGTCTGATGTAGACAGAGCATTATTTTGCTCTGTTGATCGCATACGCGCAAGTGCGTTGCATTTTTCTTAAGGACAACAGTAATGAGCTCTGAAAATAACCCTAAAATAACCCTAATGTGCCTCAACACAAAGAGTGCAACTTAAGTTATTTTGTCAGTGTATACAGTAAGCCACAGAATATTCTGAACTATAAGAATGCATGCAGGACTTTAAAAAAAGTTGTAAAATAGCAACATCAGCACATCTAGCTTTGATTCATAACTAAAAATTTACAATACATCATATAACTGAGCCTGCAATACATTGTTTAATTTATTTCTGTAATAATTGCTTTGAAAGTTTCCAAACTTTTCTTCTAATTCAGACCCGATCCGTCAAGCATCCTTAAAAGCGAGAGTTCACTCATAAATTACATTTGTTCATTTTACATTTATTCATTTGGCAGATGCCTTTATCCAAAGTGACTTACAAAAGAGGAATAATACATCATAAGCTTCATCTTAAAGGTGCGTACACACTGCCAGCGACATCGCGCGTGACAGCGACTCAATACCATTCATTTTCAATGCGAGCACAGTGTCTTCCGGTGACACGAGCTGTCACGACCGTTGGCGCTAGATGTGGGCGTGTCCAGCGACGCGACAAAGTTGAGAAAAGTTCAACTTTGGAGCGACTAACGGAAGCGACAGCCAATAGGAGAGACGACGGGAGAGCTCCCATGATCCTTCTCTCTCTCAGCTCCTGCAGTAACGGAAAGATGGATGAAAGGCTAATTCTTGCTGTTAGAAATTTTCCAGTGCTCTATGATATGTCTCTTCCCACGTACAAGGACATTTTTAAGAAAAATACTGCGTGGAAAGGTGTATCTGAGATTGCGGGGATTTTATGGACCCAGACAGACCGGCATTTGCATTTTCACCGCAGATAAACAGCCGCTCTGGCAAACAGCACGCCTGGTTTCTCATTCATCTTTGATATAAAGCATTTTATGTACTGATTCCATTTATATTTAGTCTTTTCCCTCCAAAATGTTTGTTTTTAGTGGCAAGAAAAGAGATTCGCTGTCAACAGCAATGGAATGACATCCGTGAATACCATTTATAAACGTTACTAGGCAACCAGCAGTGGGAACACCCACTAGCGACTTCACCGCCAGCCACTGGCGACCTGCAGCGACAAAGTCGCTGGCAGTGTGTACGCACCTTAAGGCAGCAGCAGTATGAAAAGTGCTGCATTACAAAGTTTCACTAGCATTAGAATAGTAGTATCCCCGACAGATTAGAGTGCAACAAAAATATGTGTGTGTTTTATATATATATATATATATATATATATATATATATATATATATATATATATATATATATATAGTGTGTGCATGGTTAAGTACTCATGGAAATTACATTTTTAGCCATTTTTTGAAAATGGAGTGAGTCTGCTTCACGGATGGAGTTGGGAAGGTCATTCCACCAATAAGGTACAGTGAAACTGAAAGTGTTTTGGTGCCTCTTTGTGTTGGTACAACAAGGTGCCACTCATTAGCCAAAAGCAGGATTCTAGTTGTAATGTAGCTCTGCAGAAATTATTTAGGAATGATAAATGATAATATTCTGTTATAATATAGAGACACTCATTTTTCCAAACCTTTGTGTCTTCATCTTCTCTGGAACCAAAAACATGGTGTTAGGCAGAATATTAGGTGACTGTGGTTAAAATTCTGTCTAACATCTCCTTAATTGTGCTCATTGTGTTACATTTAACTTACTGAAAACGTTTACCTGCAAAGTAGCACCAAACATCACAAGCAGCCTCAAGAATGGACACAGAGTGGCCATATAACACTTTTCCTTGAGCAGAATATTGCACAACAGATCGATACATTTGTTCAAAGGGGAAAAAGAGAGACTGAAAAAGCGCACTCGCATGCATGGTTGCCAGATTGCACAAAATAAGTACAACATTAGGCAGAATATTTTCAATTTGCGCAAGTATAAATTTCAAACTGGGGGTGTTTCGTCTCTTATCTGGCAACCCTGGGCATGTTAAACGCTTGTGAAGAAGCATTAGGTCCCAATGCAAGTTAACTGAAATATCCAGTGACAAAAAAACACAAATTCTAAACTGTATTTTTTCATAGAAAAGGGGCCCAAAACAATATACAGTCAGGGACCCCAGAATACACAGCTACGGCCCTGGACGTAACCCCCATCCGTTCAACACAGCAGTATACCCCCCCTCACTGTGTGGTAAGAGCTATTTTAAGAACTCTCCCAATTTGGAAGGGCATTCTCAGACATGTGTACCACAAGCGGCTTGCCTTTCACACTGTAGTCCAACTAACTTAATGAATTTAGCAGATCAATGTTCAGTTTCTCTGGATTTGAATGGATCAAACAGATGACTTGAGTATTACAGAGCTAGAAACTGTTGCATCTTGGCAGTCCTGTCAAATAGGACCCCTTCAAGCCTCAGGATTTGTCAGAAAAGAGATAAAAGCTTGATTTTTACGATCTATTTCCAAGTGTTAGTGTGGACAGCCAGACAGCCAGCACAAATCTAAATGCAAAACAAACAGGAGTGACTTACTGCAGAGTTGGGATTTAAACCACGTGTGCAGCGTGTTGAACTAATCTGTGTCGCTTTCAACAACAAAACTATTTCATAACACTAATAAGACATTCTATATGAGAGAAACATACCAACTCTAAACTGTTATCGCTTATTAGTGCATATGTTTAAAACTGAAGTTTATCCCATATATGGGTTACCCACCAAAGCACGCGATTACTCGGAAGCATCAGTCGCTGTAAAGCTATTACACCAACTTATCAGGTCCCAAACAGAGATCAGAGAAAAAGATAACATCTGAACACAAAACAGAAACCACTAAGGGCTAGATGAGGTTGCAAACAGATGCTACACTTGAGCCTTGTGGTTCAATAATAAAAAAAAAAAAAACTTTGTTAAGTGTCTTTGACATTTCACAGAATGAATAAACTCCTATAAGTTTCCAGATAGCAGCAGCACTGATGACAACGACGACTTTTTACATGCTTAAAATAAAGGTCGGATTGACAACTCAACCAGGGAAGCTAACACGCAAGCACGAATGCTTGATCGGCATCAATATTTTAACAAATATCAAATGTAAACACAGTTAGGGTTCAGTCAAATCCCTGTCAGCTCACTCCTTCATAAACCTACTTCATTATACAGGGTAAATACACCCGTAAACGCAATTTATCCCGTTTAAATCTGATGTGAACTGGTTAATTAACAGCTTTGGGTGTCGTTTAACCTCCTCAAGACGCAATTAAAAGAGGGAAAATATGATAGATATAGTGTAGGCTGAGGCTAACGATTGACATGTAACTTTCTGACTGTTTAATTCAACCCCCGCTTCTCCTCGAAGTGTACTAACTGACAGCTGTCTGGATAAATATCGCCAGAAACATAAAAGCACACCTTGCGGCCGACGAAAGGAAAGCTATGAGTGAGTTGACACGAGTTTTAATCCGTGCGGCCTGTGCTCACACCCGGGTTTCCTTCAACCGTCTAACGGCCTCTGATTGTATCATCAGCGGCAGGACGACCTAATCGAGCCCGCTGCTTCAAGACCTAACAACCATGCGTGCTACAACAGCGTAGTTGTGCTAACTTGGGGCCGGTCTATTTCACATAGAGTTCACATAGGAATAGTCAAGTTTATTTTAGAGCAAAACCACGTATGTCGGGCCCGCTGTCTTACCTCTGCTTTTACTGACAGCGCTGAGTTTGTGTGCGAGTGGCGTCTCTCGTTTCGTATCCACAAGATGGCTGAAGATTGGTCACATGACAAATCACGTATGCTGAAAAGTACCCGGATGAGAGCGAGCGTGCTGACAGCAGCAGTTCTCGCTAATAGTATAATCCTGCAGTAGCGGAGACTGCATTTTTTTTTTAATTTGGTATCAAAATCACACAATAATCAAATACAGAATGACAATAACAATAATTGCAATAAAAACAGTATAAAAAAACAATATTAATACGAAATATTACAAGTAAATAAAATAAATTAACAACAAAAAATCTAGTACCCTATTTTTTGTGTGTGACAGCGCCAACTAGCGAAATGGATGCCCAAGGACCGCATTTCTAACAATAGGACACTATTGCTAGAAATGTGCTACTAACACTCTGATGGACAACAATCAGAGTGTGAGTAGAGTACTGAATGTGAATCAAGTTTTATTTGTTTAACATTAAAAACAATTGTGCATAATATGATATTTAAGCAATATCACACAAGCAAAAGTGCTATATGGCCCAGCATCAGCACTGTAGGTAAACACAACGGTGCTGATTTAGGGCCATATAGCACGATTGCAAGTGTTTTATTGCTTATATATCATATTATGCACAATTGTTTTTAATGTTAAAAACAGTTCAATGAACAAGTAAATGTAAAATTTTTTGGAAAAACTGAGTACGGTCATAAAAAACGCATTTGTGCATGGAACTACTTGACGGATCAGAAAATGCCATTGCTCAAACCAAATAATGCATCCAAGCCTTCATTAGTTATTAAAATGTTTTACTTTAGAGCTAAAATCATGGCTTGGGTTGTTTCTAACAAGTTATTGGAGAAACAAGGATATGTGTGTGTGTGTGTGTGTGTGTGTGTAAGAGAGAGAGATCCTATATTCTCAGTGGAAAAATAGCCATCCAATCAAGTGTATTCCTCCCTATTTCGCGGTAGCCGGGGCACAAGAGTCATACACTATAAAACCACAATCTTGTGTCTCTCAGCTGTGATGAGCCTTAATGCCAAAATTGTTAGTTTAAAGCCATTTATTTCCTAGCTTTAGTAGTGTAGTAGTAATACGAGCGATTACGTAGTGCTGATTAATGAAAACACTGACTGATGCTGACTCACTTCACGTCTCCAACTGGCTCATATTACACATAAAAATTGTCTTTTGCCTCCTTGCTGGCTAAAATATGTAATATCACCATATTAAATGTAAAGAAACAGATGGCTATTATTTGTTTTTAGTTTTTTTAGTTTTCATTTTTAACCAATTTGTTTTTAATAGGCTGCCTATCAACGTTCAACATTTCAGGATGCTTTACTAGCATGTTTACATAGCCGAGCATTAATAATCATTATACATATACATGTTTACCATGCGACCTATAAGTGGGGATTTCCTTTCTTAAATTAGTGAAGCAGACAATTGAGCTAATCCTTTCTCTTCCATTTTCATAGATTGACATCTCTCTATCATGCATATATATAAATCCAAACACATGAAAAGACAGACGTCTTTTGTCATGCAACAAAGTAATGCCACCCCCCCCTTCTCCCCTTCTCCCCTTCTCCCCAATTTGGAATGCCCAATTCCCAATGCGGCGGAATCCCCTAGTGGCGGACCCTTAGTCACTTGGCACACCCTGAATTCGAACTCGCGACTCCAGGGTTGGTAGACAGCATCAATAGTTACTGAGCAACCCAGCCCCCGCAACAAAGTAATTCTGAGAAATGGCAGTTAGCTCATATATTGCACTTTAAAGTTGCTATACTGCATGTGAGTCATACATATGCTACCCTCCAAAAAGACAACACAAAAAAGAAGTCATGTCTATTTTTGATTGTAAGGTTATCCTCATTGTATCCTGTTCAAGTTATGATTGGTGTCTCAATTTTATTTTGCCTGACAGTAAAGAGCTTACTTGAACACCACATGATTTATTAAAACATTACTAATATTCCTTAATATCTCAAATCAATATTTTCATATACTCTGGAAGTTGTGTAATCTGTTTGAGATGATAACATTGTGTATAATCTATGATTTTACATAAAATAATTAGGCAAGTAGTAGCTATAATAACAGGCTAACAGGAAGATTTGAGAAAATACCAAAGTCTGTTAGCAAGGATGTGGTCACAGGCAAAACCTCTGAAAAGAGAAGTGTTACTGACACAAAAAAGAACTGTCTGCTTGATTGCATTTAAGAGAAAGCAAATCTCCTATGTGCAAGCTTTCAACCTGGTAAGCACAGATTAATATATTGTGTATTCGGTCATCATAATGTCATTTGATAAAGTCATACTTTAGTTATTGTCGGGCTAGATACTGCACATAAGCATGGCTTTGGTAAAAAAAAATGTTAAAAAAAATTTCAGTGAAATAATGTGTATTAACCCTAATCTTAAATTTACAGTAGAATACATCTTAAACTTGATATTAACCTTCTGTAAACTGTAAATCTGCTTTTTACTTTAGAAGGTATTTGTTAATCACCGTAAAAATTACAGAAGAGCGCACGATGACATGAAGTTCATCAACAGTGTCTCTTCCAGGAGCAATGACCAATAAACAGAGACTCAGTGCTCAGTGTGACTCACACAGACACTAAACACCATCCGGGTAACACATGTGTAATATACATTATGCAGTAAACATGAACTAAACTACATTAAATATAAAACACAACACTCCAATGTACATAACTGATATTAGAAATAAGTTAAATTAAATGTGATGGGTCATGCAGGGAATTGTGTGAACGCCAGAGTAATGTTTTTTTTTACTGTAATTTTAACAAAACTCTACTGTAAAAAGAACATGTACTCTCTTGTTAAACATAATGTAAATTTTTTTTATATAATATTTTATTGTAAAAACTACTGTATTGTCTTTTAAAATATATTTAAAAATGTTAGTGTAAATTTTACGGTTAATACTCGTTATTCAATTAACTTTTTTTCTGTATAATGTTTACAGTCTTTTACTGTTCAAATTTCAGAATTTCTTTACAGTTTGGAAAATTTTAGAGAGAATATTTTGAGAGAAACACTTTATTTTCCTATTGCAGCTGTTTGATATATAATTACATTGATTTAGATGAATGCAAGTAGGTTTCAGTAATATACGGTAAATACCACAGCTATTCATTGTAGTGTACTGGTGAGGCAAAACCAGTCCTTATAACCAGCTAACTTCATTCATGAGATTAAATTACAACAGTGCTGATTCTTTCACAAGACATGATTTCGTGAGAGAAGCAGCCCACACGTCTGAAAAGGGGGAAGACCACGGTTTATTGACATGCGGAGCAGAAAAAACATGAAGTGGATGAAATGCCAGTGGTTTAGCAATTTACAGATCTCAACAACTTAATATATGTAAGAGAGAAGCTCAAATGTCATATGGCTGTATTTCAAAGATAATGCAGGAAGCCAAAGCCAGTTTGGCACGCTCCGGTCAGGTTCAACGGATCTTGCTCTTGTGGCTTATTAGTATGTGAAAAAAAAATTCAAAGTGGAGAATTATTCTGTTTTGATCTTTGGCAACAGAGGTACTACTACTTTTACGTTAATTTGTTAGTGTGTAGTGTATGTAGTTGTGGGTGGACTGTTGTTTTTTTGTGTGTGCAAAGGGATATTTGGTAATCTCATATTGTTGCATATTCACTGTTTCCTCTGCAGTGACCTGGCTGAGATGTTTAACGGTCATATTCTTTTTTCTTATCCAAGATTTACTTCATCTGTGCACAAGCCACTGGGAATACCCATCAATTTCACTAGGAGAAATGACACTTCGAAGTCCTCACCAAAAGTAAGAGTACTATACTAATGTAGAATAATTAGATCAACAAAAAATATTTTAAATCCTACTTTTTTTCCATGTGTGTTTCTGTTACATTAAACAGTTTTTAACATAAAAATTTGTGAAGAAATTGAAAGCACATTTAATTTTCATTACAGAACAGAAAATGTGAGCAAAATTGCATCAATGATCAATTTTAGACTTCCGTGGCATTTGTCTTAAAAAAATATGATAAAACTAAATTGTATTAATATCATTTAAATGGTAGTTTTAAAATTGTCATCCGATTACAATTTTTACCTACTATAATTTTAATCTCTGCCTCATTTTATGGCAGCTAGTTTCATAAATAAATAAATGTGTCTCATCATCAAGCTGACTTCATACACATGGCGTTTTTAATCAGTGGAAACATGTACAAAGTGAAAAGAAATGAGAATAGCATAGATGCCTGTTAAAACTTTTGATGTGTCAGCCGTTGCACGAAACAACATTGTGATGAGAAATGAGTAATTTGTTACTTTCCAAATGTAGCTGCCTACTGGGATCTCATCTAAAATTATACAGACGTTTTTAAGATGTTACACTTACAAAAAAGTACACTTAATAATTCATGCACTTTTTCAAACAGAAAAGGAGATTGTTTTATTAACTTCTTTGTAGTGTGTCTAAGAGTTTGAGCGAATTGGTTTTAATGCATATATAGATAACATTGTGTAGATAATGTTTGAATTGTACACAACATTGTTCTTGTCTAAACCACTAATCAAAAGATTTAAGATTGATGAGAAGCTTGAGTTTTTCTCATAAAATATTCTGACAACTGAAATATACTACGTATACATCTAATTATTTGTAAGAATACTTTTAATAAAACTACCTTATCTCATATATTTAAAAATGTGACATCGATCAATCAAAAACAAAATCATAACATTGATGAGTGTGCATGTGTGCACAAGAGATATACGAGTTTCTGTTGTGAAAGTTTGAAATTTCACAAAGCCATGTGTAATATTCTTACCCCTCTTCTGCCAGTTTCACTATGAGTAACAACTGCTCAACTAATGCCGTGGACAATTTGACGAAGACGCTGGATTTGGTGATCTATGTGCCCATCTTGGTTTTTGGACTGCCATTGAACATTATTGCATTGTTTGTCTTCTGTCATCTGCTCAGAAAATGGACAGAGTCCTCCATTTATATGACAAACCTGGCTTTGATGGACCTACTGTTACTATTGCAGCTACCCTTCAAAATACATGCAACACACCACATGTGGGCACCCGATAAAAGGCTTTTCTGCTCTTTCTTAGAAAGCCTATATTTTGTGGGTATGTATGGTAGCATCTATACAATTGCCTGCATAGCTTTAGATCGATACATTGCAATAAAACACCCATTTCGAGCCAAACAGGTGCGTTCGAGAAAAACAGCCGTGATTGCTTGTATTTTAATATGGGTGTTTGTTATGGTAGCAATTTCACCCATCTACACCTTTCGAGAAGATACACCGAATAAGGTGAATTTCCGCTGTTTCCATGGTTTCTCTAATAAGGGTTGGACTACTGCAATTATTGTGTGTTTGGAGTTCTTCGGCTTCCTGTTACCTGCTTTCGTACTGGTACTTTGCTCTGCTCAGAGCGTCCATACGCTCAAGGCCTCAAAAAGTAGCAATCCCAAAAGGCAGGCTGGGGTGAGAATCATCTATAGCAGCCTAGCAGCCTTCCTAATACCCTTCACCCCTTGTCACCTGGCCATCCTCCTTCAGTATCTGGTCCGTAATGACTTTCTTTTAGACTGCAAACATCAAGAGAACATTGCTCTGTTCATACAGGTGTCTATGAGCCTTGCAAACATGACCAGCTGCTTGGATGCACTTTGCTACTATTTCATTGCAAAGGAAGTTCGATCCACCAAGAAGACAGTTAGACTGAGCATCAGTAGAGCAAGGGCCACCAGTACCTCAGAAGTATGAGATGTAAAATTCTATTTATGTCTCTTTTCATAATGTGTGCTGACGACTTCCAGTGGATCTTAACAGCCACAGAAACATCTTATTTTTAATTCATTTTAAAAACACAACTGAAGGTTCAATGCATGTTGCATGGAAATCTTTGTAGAAAATATTGTTTGTAATGTCTGTGCCACTCTTGGTGCCAAATGGAATTGGAATTGGTTTGTTTGAGTGGACTGGAATAACAATGCTGGTTTAACCAATTGCGTGAATTTGGGGGCGGGTCTATCAGTTTGTCCAAAGTAATAATAGAGCGCAACAGTTGGGTTCCAGATGTAAAAATCTAATTTATAAATGTTTAAAGACAGACCTACAACGAGGTTGGTATTTGCTTCTGTTGAAGCCTTATTTCAACTGCATTTAAAAAAAATCTTGTTTAATAGTGCAATTTCTCATGATGAATGACACTAGCGATGATCCTGATGGAAAACGATCTACCAATTAGATAATCACAACCAAAAAAGTGCAGCAAACGAGACCGGCAGCAACCACCCACTCCCATGACGTACTGTGAATGACACCACTAAGTATATATATTTGAATATTTAGCAATAAACTGGAAATATATTGTTTCTATACTTATTATCAACAACTTTGAATCGATAGTTTTATATTATTGTAGTTAATTCCCTCATGTTAGACTTTAAGTACACAGTCTTGTACCTTTGCCTTTTTGTCTAATTTCTTTCTTTCTCTTTTTTTTTTGCTTCAAATTAAAGTTTATAATGTTGTAATTCTCCTCGGATATTGTTGGTTTGATTCATAGCTCTTATGAAGGATTTTATGAACTCCCTATTGATAAAATACTTACGGAACCAAGATGGCTGAAAAAGAGTGCATGTACTGTTGCGCTCTATTGGAGTTTGTTTGAGCAGCCCAACATAACATTGGCCATCTGTTTTCTGAAGAGATGAAGACTGAGGGAGTGTTTGAAACTTGTACATAATTTTTTACAAACAGAAATAGATAAATACAGTATAGAGACTGTCAGCTAATATGTTAAATTAACCGAAATCTGCCCTGATCTTCATAATTGCACTGTCCGAATGCCAATGAATGTTTTAGAATTATTGTTTAAATTTGGCTCTTTTTAGAGCGTTATTGTAAAAGCTACACTATGTATTCTAACTTTTGGCCCTCTAGCAGTTAAAAAATAGAACTACATGTGTCTTGTGTAAGAAAATTATTTTGGTAATGACTTAAGTTGTGCTTCGGCTCTGCTAAGCGGATGAATGTGGTTCAAGGCACCGGTGTACACATGGATACAGGACATCTTATCAGAGCAAATGGACAAATACTTAAGGAAAGAAAGGAAAAGACTGATATATGAAAACATGTCATCTGACCAGGTAAGTGCCATATCTTATGCCGTTATGACACATTGATATTTTGAAATAAATGACGCTACAAAAGTTAGGCAACATTTGTTAACATTAGACATAACAACTGATAGTCTGATAAGGCCAGAGGTTGCAAAGTTTTTATAACTGCAGGATATTCTGGCCAAATAGACCACAGTAGTAACTAATTTATAGATTGTCATTGTTACCAACCAGTGGTCAACATAATTTCAAGACTCACATGTCCTTGGCAAGACTAGGACTAAAGAATTATTTATATGAATTATTGCTGTTATAAAGAAAAATACATGCGTGTGCTAGCAAGTGAAATGTTCTCCACTGATTACAATATAATAATTGTACTTCACAACACACACAGATGTGTTCAACAAGTTTTGGGCCAGTTGCCATGTAAAATCCAGGGCCGATTTCTCTTCCCAGTCCAGCCCTGCCCAGAGGTTTGCCGTTTTGAATGATCCATGGTCAATTTTTCTCAATTGTTGTGACAACAAACTTTCAGCGTCACGCTACTCCCACACCATACCTACAGTAGCCGGAGCTTATTTTCTCTGTTTACTGATATGACACAAACACGCACGGGAGAATGACATATGTATGCAATTTCCCATGAAATCCATCCCAACAGCTCTAAAATATAAATCATTATTATAGGTTTATCAAAGTGTATTTGGGTAAAGACATGATTTGGAAGATGGATTTTTGTTGCACTCTCCCATTAATAACATTTGTTGTTTTTTATAAATAAAAAAAACATTGTGTAGCTTTAAGGTTATGATATAGCAAACCGTTTGTGGAATGTAAATTATTTTAAAGTTGCTGTATGCAATTTCAGCAATTTTGCTAATGTTCCAAGACTTAGACTGCCAACTTCAACAACACAGCCTTTCTTAAAAGACATGTGAGCAAACCTGCACATGCAAAATTATTCACATGCATTTCTGATTGGCTAAAAAACGGTGGGCCACTCTCCTGACCCTTTTCACTGTGTAACGAGCATTCGGCACAATTGGGATTTCTCAGGACACCTTTATCAGTGATATCTGTTAAGTTCTAGCCCACAGAATGTTTTTACATGGTACTCAAATAAAATTAAAATAGCATTTTTATTAGATTTATATTCACAATGAATTTACAACCCTGTTTTTTGGACTTTAAATAATCATCAATACCAAAGGTCCTATATTTATTATTGTCTCACAGTTCACACTGTCAAAACGAAAAACATAAAGTGATCTTGCTCGCACGCGATGGTTGTCTGAAAAACCAACTCAAGGCATCCAGAATGACTCACAAAAGAGATTTGAGGGAGCATTAATTTCCTAAAAATTGTGAGTGACAGTGTGTGGGTACAGAGCCATGTGCCACTAGTTTCACTTAGTCAGATGGTAAGTGTCTTATCGGATCTGCAATACAATTGTATTGTGTGTTTATGCCATGGAACGTGTCAGAGAGCAGCTCAAAACATGCTTGCATGTTTATTTTTTAGCATAATCAACACTTTACACAAAGCTAATTAGAATACAAACTTGTGCACATGCATACAGTGAAAAACAACTGTTTC
Organism: Xyrauchen texanus; assembly: GCF_025860055.1. Taxonomy (NCBI): domain Eukaryota; kingdom Metazoa; phylum Chordata; class Actinopteri; order Cypriniformes; family Catostomidae; genus Xyrauchen; species Xyrauchen texanus. Next base: position 42,496,136 of record NC_068284.1, read on the forward strand.
CTAATTCAACAGGAAAAAACAATGTTTGAAGACAAAAATAGCACTGCTCACACCGTAGTTACACCAGTGGACTCTATGGTATCTGTTATTTGTTTAGTCCTACAGCCAGCTTACTAAAACACAAAAATTACTTCTACCCACGGTAACAGACAATATTTAAGAAGAAAAAGAACAACTATGGGGATCTTGATGAAGCCAAATGAAACTGAACTACTTTCTATAAATAAGATGTGATCTGTACATATAAATGTTCTCTTGTCTTCTGTTGTTTTTCTTCTTCTTTATTTTAACTCTGTTGCTCATATTCTAGATCATGTACATCCTTGACAACACCGCTCTTGATGCACTTTAACCTACCTTTCTGCTAGACCTATTATAGAAGGCCCAGTTTGGGGCCAAAACTACTTTAAAGGTGCAATATGAAACAATTTAATGTAATATTAGACTTATTTTTTGCCAATGTGTGAAAGGCTTGTAACACTTCCTGGGTTGCCTATTAAAGCCTGTAGACTGATTTTCATGCGAAGGGAGTGGGTCACTTTTGCCGGGAAAATCAGAAGGTTGTGACGTTTATGCACGCTCCCGAGAGCCTTGCCTCAAGACATTAATAGCTTCTCTTCTGCTATTCAACAACGACAACAAAGTGCAACACTATGTAACGTAATCTTAGAGATGGAATCCAGCAAACATCCGGCTCCCAGCACAACACTGACTCCAACACAAACTCAAAGTAAGCCAAAAAAATACAAATTATCTACTGAATCCGTCTGGCTAAGTGGGAACGTGATCGTGGTTGAGCGAAAACTACAGTGAACATCGGCAGGGCATTTGAGTCCTGAAGGGACCTTTGTTCGTTTTTGGGGATCAAAACTAACCCTGAATTGTCGACAGGCAAGCTTACATAACTGCTAAGCGTGTGAAACATAGTACCATAAGTATTGATATGTGTCATTTTAGCTAACTCGAACTTGCCTGCTAATGCCGACGAATTGCAAGCTACCTTGCTTTGTAACTTTCAAATAATTTCAACAATCTTCTTTTTATACAAAAATTCAGGTATGCAGGATAAATTTAAGCAAATATGCTGGTTTCTTATTCGTAGTACAAAATATGACATACAAAACATACAATAGTGCAACATACTTGTAAACTGTCTGGTATAGTTTGGTAGTATGTAGCTGTATGTGTGTATCAGTATGCTATGTTGGCTGATAAGTAGTTTTAGTTTACAACTTGTTTAGTAAATCAATCATAACTGTGTAATTTTAATCATGCTAGCTTATCTGGCAGCATGATGCCGGTGGATCACGTAGTTATTTTCTTAATGTTTTACTAATGGTCTTGTGAAAAATGTTAAAACGTAGAACAGAACACAGATCGCTGTTTATTTGGTTTAATCCACCTCAACATGTTGCAATGCGTAGACGCTCTAGCAGAGTTTGATAGGCGTTAGATAGCGACCGTCTCAAAGTGCATGAAGAAAAAAACTAGTTTTTCACAGTTTAAAAATAAGAGTAAACTGTGCACCAAGGTCTTTGGCACATGCACACACACACGTAACACCCACTAGTAGATTCAATCAAATATTAAATATAGCAAACAATAGTAATTATTATTTTCTTATAAAATTAACACATATAAATATTGCAAAATAAAAAAATATTTAAAGTCTTTAATGTTCCATCTTGAATTCAAAGGTTATGCAGTATTCCAGTCCCTTAAAGACAAATGTGTAAATGTGGGGTTTAGATATAGATGCTTTGGCAATATTGTATGTAAACACAATCACGCCAATAAAGTACTTTTAAATTGAAAATTATAGAACTACAGCAGAAGACATGCTGTTGAAATAGTGTTCAGTGTTACTGCCCCCTACAGGAACATTGTGCAGTTGCTTTGACTGGGTTTGAAATTCAAACTTGAATAAATATATTTCAAATAAATAGTCTTCTGTCTGAACTCCAAAGGCCGTGCCTTGTTACTGATTCCTAGAAGAACATTTAGATGTTGGTTTTATTCACAGATTTCTGACACAACACATGCTATGGGTCTTAACCATTATGCGATTTTAGTTGTTCAATCATTTTGGTTGTGTTAATGCAAAAGGCATACATTTTGCCAAAGGTGTGTATTTTATTTATGTTATTTTGAAATTTCAACCTCAGATTCTATTCTATAATACATCTTTAGCCCGTGGAGAAATTACATGCTTCCCCCCTGATGTTGTTTAATAAATCTAAGTCAGTGAAAGTGGAAAATAATATTAATATATCATATTTTATTGCAGTTTTGACACGGACACGTTTGTCCTCTAAGGACCTCTTAAATTAAATGATGAACAAGGTTAAACAATAGAGAAACAGCTTGCAAACACTTCCAAATGATTCAGTATTACTGCCCCCTACAGGAACAATGTGAAGTTGCTTTGACTGAGTTTGAAATTCAAACTTGAATTAAATCATTTCAAATAAATAGTCTTCTCTCTCAACTCCAAAGGATGTCTTGTTGATGGTTCCTAGAATTATTATTATTATTGGTCACAGAAATATGACAGAAGATATGCTATTGAAATTCAAACCTATTAATAAATTAATTTAAAATAAAATAGATTTCACTGCAAATCCAAAGGATGTCTTACTGTTTCCAAGAAGATCATTTTCCAGTTGGTTATACTGTCATACTTGCAGATGGAATGCTATTATTAGTCATAATAATAATAAAAAAAAAGTTTACTGTACATACAATTAGTTTATTACAGCATATAAAAATGGAGCAGAATACAATCACAAAGTACTCTGTGTGTGTGTGTGTGTGTGTGTGTATACACACACACACACACACACACACAAAACATATAATATAAAACAGTGAGAAATTACATAGCATTCCATTCCATATAAAAATGGTGTGCATAAGGTACAATTTGTACTCATAATGAGGCAGTGCATCATACGATTTAACAGAAAAGTATTATAGTTTAGAGGCCCCCAAATGGCTGAATAAATATGGGAATATATGGTAAATATATATATAAAAATGGGAATATATATATATATATATATATATATATATATATATATATATATATATATATATATATATATATATATATATATACACATACACACACATACTGTTACGATCCCTGGTTGTCTGCAACTTGTCTTCCGTGTCACTGTCACCATGTTCCATTCTGTCATTGTACGCACCGGATTCTCGTTTGTATCCTCATGTTTCTGTGTATTTAAACCCTGCCTGTTCCTCCATTACCTTGTTGTTCGTTGTTCCCACTGTTTTGATGTTTGTAGTTACCTGGATCTTCATGTTTTGCCCTGCCCACTCTGTTTTTGCACTCTTGAATATTTTCGTGTGTTTTTTCAGTTTTCCCATCGTGGATATTTCATTTGTTCCTGTTCGCCTTGTTTTCATTTTGTTTAATAAAAGAACCACTGCAAGTAGATCCTCGTTCCTCGTCTGCCTTCACCTACAGTCATAACACATGCACACACTACTGGTCAAAAGTTTTGAAACACTTGACTGAAATGATTCTCATGATCTTAAAAATCTTTTGATCTGAAGGCATATGCTTAAATGTTTGAAATTAGTTTTGTAGACAAAAATATATTTGTGACACCATATTAATTTATTTCATAATAAAACTAAAATGTAATTTAAAAAAAAGTTTTTGAAATTGAGGACTTGGACCAAATAATAAAGAAAAGCAACCAATAAGTACTCAACACTGTTTTCAATACTGTTTAAAAAGCATCTGAGGGTGAAACCTCAAGACTACTTTGAAGATTCTAAAAAATAACACAGTTTTGATTTAATTAGAATTTTGTTTAGTCACAACGTAATTTCCATAATTCCATTTATGTAATTCCATAATTTTGAAAAAAATGTTTTAATAAAAATTATAAGAATGAGTAAGTCTTTCAAAACTTTTGACTGGTAGTGTATATATATATACACACACACACACACACACACACACACACACACACACATATATATATATATATATAGACCATGCTTGCATGGGTAAGAGAAAGGTCAGAGTAACCTCAGATGCATGCTCCATATCAAGATATTAAGTGATGAGAGTAACACAATCTTAGACTTATCTAAATTTGGCTAATTCGTATTAATTTGTGCGACTGTACTCATTTGAATTACTACGACTTTCATTACAGACAATGACGTCGCTGGACATCGTTTCCATCTAATACTCGACAATGTAACCCGCACAAGAAGAGACAGTCACAATGTAAAAGAAAACTGCTTTTATTAAAGAGCAGGCAAAAGTACAAAAGGGCAAATCCAGAGAAGAGTAGTAATGGGGAGCGATAGGTCGAAGCTGGGGAATCAGGATATGGCAAAGGGGCGAATCTACGGAAGAGTGGTCGAGGAAAGCGTAAGGTCGAAGCCGGGGAAATCAGAATTAGTATAACAGGTAAGTAGAATAAGACAAGCTAGTTGAATAGACAGGGGAGCTAGGGGAACACTAGAGCTAGCAAAGCGAAGGGGTAAACTAAACAATAACCAACAAGAGTGAAACGAAAGGGTTGTGATATATATAGGGGAAAAAACAAGCGGTGCAGGTGAAACGAATAACCTAGTGATTGGGACGAGTGCGGGTGAAACTAATACTCTGGTGATTGGGAGCGAGCGTGAGAGCCCGAGGGCGGTGATTGGGAGTGAGCGTGTGAGCTCGAGGAAGCGGAGCGAACTAGAGGAGCGGGGTTCGTTACAGACAAGCTTCCTATCATGTTTACACACTACTGATTGGTTAAGTTTAGATAAGTGGTTTGGGTAGGGCATAATATTAATAAGCATGTCCTTAACATCAATGTTTAATATATATATAAGTCGAGAATCAAATGTATACTCTGTGAATGGGGTAATTTTACCCCTGGATCTATACCTGATTATGAAATGTACCTTTGTTGGTATAATTAATTTACAACATCTCATTAAACATTTGCAGTTTATACGAAATAGTAAAAAGAAAAAGGTGAAATAACAATACTGGCCTTCAAAGGCAAAACATATTAAGACATTTGTTTAAGCCTGTTTTGAGCCTGCTCAAACTTGTGTGTAAATGCACAAATTCTACATTATGATGCTCTGACTGACATTAGAAACTATCAAGAGTAGTTCTGATTTAGTTCTGTGTAAATTAAATGCAGCATCAGATCAGTCTTAGACTTTTTTGTTGTTGTGATAGTGTACATTTCTTAACATAATTTTATATTTAAAATTACATTTGTGTTTTCATTCATTTCATATTTCTATTTTCGTAATATTACATTTGAAATAAATCTCAAAACACAATTTTAGTTGTTATTGCTGTGTAACTGCATTATTGCCTGCTTCTGTGCATCCTTTGCATTTTAAATATGCCTTTATGTTAACCTAAAAATAGTTTTTATGTAGAATCTTCAACTCTGTGGCCAAAACACTACTTTTTGAGTAGTATTTTTTGGTTTGCTTTTATATAAGCCAGCGTAATTGCCCCCAGAGCATAGCAGAAACACCAGATCCCCTCACTATATATACACCAACAATCATGGTCACAGTGGAAATCACTGAGATCACATTTTTTCCCTCATTCTGATGGTTGATGTTAACATTAACTGAAGCTCCATATCTGTTTTATGCATTGCACTGTTGCCACATGATTGGCTGATTAGACAATCACATGGATGATTGTTATGCCAGACAGGCTGGTTTGAGCCCATCTGTAACTGCTGATGTCCTGGGGATTTTAAAGCACAAAAGTATCCCCCTCCCCCACACACAAAACAACAACCCAACATCCAGTGAGCAGCAGTTTTGCAGTTATTCCCTTTCAAAAGGGTTCATTACTGGGGCACGTATATGGCCAGATGAGTCATCCTTCACCAACCCTGGGCGAGTGCATGCATGGCATACACAAAGAGAACGGTATATACAGGCCTGAATGCTCGATCCCTTCAGTGAGGGAATCTGGTGACTCTGTTATCCTCTGAGCCCATGTTGCTGGCATATATAAAAGCAAACCTAAATACTACAAAACAAAAAGGATAGTGCTGTGTAAGGAGAAGTGTTTTGGCCATTGAGTTTAAAAGATTAATAAGATTCTATATAAAAGTACCAAAGAAAACTCACAAAAATATGCCTTGTGCAATAGAAGGAATAATATTCGGAGTAGTTTGCAGTTGATTTGACATCCTTACAGCAAACAATCTTGGAGTTTAATGGGTATCCCGAATATCCAATGAATATCAAATGTGAAACTAACTTTACCGCAGTTTCTTCAACTGGACTGATATTGCGAACAGCGAGGCTTCAGATCCATGACAGAACACGGCACATCACCCAGAGAATATAAAGATGTAATGAATACAGATAAGATCATCAAACACATAGAACAAGTTTCATTTAGTCTTTACAAGTTTGAAAGTAACTAGTCAAGTTTATAGTTTTCCTCTCACCAAATCAAAATATTGTTTTTATTTTTATTCAAGAGAGCTCTTTTAATTATTAATATTATGTTTGGTGGTCCCACTGAGCTTACTGGAATATATCAGGAGTCATTTTCAGGCACAGCACATGAAACCATCACTGACATGGATGGCATTCAATCTAAAAAATAATAATGTATTATATTATATTACATTAATCCTACAATTTTTTAAGTGTAAGCTTAAAGTACCCAATCAGTTGTTTGACCACCTCACAGGGTGTTTCGCGGAAGCACAGAGTGCACAGCAATGACCCTTTCTGAACACTAAAAGTATACAGATATCAAAATAGTAATAGAGGCTGACAGAAAACAATACACATTTTGTGATTTCAGTTTTTGGTTCCCATTGGTTTCAACCACTTGATGCTTTCAGGGTTTCCTCATCATGACATCATGACATCATGGCATGCCATCTGTCTCTGAACTTGCTCCATATTGGAAACAGAAGGGTCTAGCTTGGAAGGAATTTCAGGGAACACTTTGACAACCTCTTTGGCCATCTACAAAATAATAGTTCTTGTTCAATGAAAGAATTTAATTAATTTATTGTCTTCACTATATGAAAACTGTACTTACACTATGAGAACAAAATACCTGCATGACAAACACGCCACAGCTGTAAGAGTCCTGCTGGGTTATGTGATTTATAATACCTTCTTGCCATTTCCCATCACATTTTTGCCATGGCACACAAATCTCATCTTAAAGTATTGTCTTTAGGGAAAATGTATGACACAATTAATTTGGTGATGGTGATGATGGTGTCATGGGCTAAAGCACATAACTGGTAAGCAGAAGGTTGCTGGTTAATTTCCCCTCAGCCACCATCATTATGTCCTTGAGCAAGACACTTAACTCCAGGATACTCTGGGTGGGATTGCCCCTGTAAAGTGCACTGTAAGTCGCTTTGGATAAAATCGTCTGCCAAATGCATAAATGTAAATGTAAAAGTAAAATTTTTTTACCTAAATCTGGCTGCAGCCTGAAGAGAGTACTTCTACTCCTGATTTCCTGCTAGGTCAATCCCAAACACTTGACCAGAGGATGCATGCAGATACTGATAACAGAAAAAAAATTATTAGATGAAATTAAAGTTGAGTTTCGTCTACAGATCCATGAAGAAAGGGTACAGACTTATTGGTATTTTTAAAGCTTTCACCAAAAACTTCCAGAGGTTCCCATTGACATTCAGAAAACGTATAAATGTCCAAATGGTTTTCGAAGTCCACCTGAAATAAATGTTTGATTGTCACATTAGTAAAGACTGTTAAAGGTGGGCTTTCATGGCTTCAATGTATAAAAAATAAAATTATACCTTCCGTAGGTTTTGTCTGTGTACAGCATCTCACTCTCCATTGATGACACCAGCCGATTGTCATTCAGCAGATAAATGGTGTTGTTTTGTACCATTTTGTTTAATAATATTTAGAAGTAGCATTCAATTGTCTGAGTAAAAGATATATAATAAGAAATATTACATGTAAAATGCATATTAGAGGTTACAGAAAAGTAATCGACAGCTTTTCAGATGTGTACAATTTTTACAGTGCACATTTGGCAATTAAAACCCTTTTAAATCACTCATGATTATTCTTGCCTCTCCGATGAGCCGTTTGTGAGGTTCCAGAGATTTGAACTCAGTGTGATGGAGAGTGCAAGTGGTCTTTTGGTCTGTTGACTGCACAACAACAACTACTACTACTACTTCACTTGCGTTTTTTGACCTAAGGTTTTGGACCTGCCAATAAGATTTTCATGGTTAGCAAGATGGAAAATGCTGGGAAAATGAGTATACATGATAGGATTATATTAAGTAATACCTGATCTGCTGTGTCCAGAGAGGTTGTAGATATTTACATTTACATTTATGCATTTGGCAGACGCTTTTATCCAAAGCGACTTACAGTGCACTTATTACAGGGACAATGCCCCCGGAGCAACCTGGAGTTAAGTGCCTTGCTCAAGGACACAATGGTGGTGGCTGTGGGGCTCGAACCAGCAACCTTCTGATTAACGGTTATGTGCTTTAGCCCACTACGCCACCACCACTCCAACATTCACTCCAACATCCAGATATTGGGTGCTCTTTTTTTCTTTCCATGCACTTTAGTATTATCCCTCTCTTTTTGTTTGTGTGTTGATAGGTCCACTGGTGTCTCTACAGTCACTTCAGTGTTATCCTTTTGGATGGCATAGGGAAGTATTTGGGTGTCTTCTTCTTTACACTCTGGACGGGATGGATCTAGTAGTGTATATGGTGGGTCAAAATATTTAGTTCTGTTTAAGTTTTGTAGATTTTTTTTTTTTGGCCCATTGTCCTCGTCTCCAAAACGTTTGGTTTGGAGTATAGATCATAGTGAGCCATTGAAAGACTATGGGTCATCATGTGTTCTTTGAACCTGCCTCGAAGAGAACCATACATTTTGTGAATGATGTCAGCAGGAACTTCTTGTTTTGCTCCATTTGACTATCCAAAACCCCTGTTCGACATGACAGTTGCTTTCCCTGGTTTTGGATTGGTGTTTGGCTGTGAAGTTCACAGAAAACCTGCTCAGATCCCCCAAGCAGCACTCCTTTCCAGAGGGGAAAAATTGCAATGTCCATGAGGACATCAATGAGCTGAGGACATAATATTTTACTCTTTTTTTTCTTACTCTCAGAGTAGAGACTGCCAGCTTTATCCAGAAAGGCCCTAAAAATGTAAGTGAATGGTGATCTGCCACATATTGTACTTTCACTTTCAGTTATTTCAATTTCTTCTGGCATGGTTTCATCCTCATTGATGGTTGTTTTGTCTGCATGATTTTCATGTCTAGGGAAGCATTGGCACCACTCACCACATCGGTCTCCTCAGCTGATGTAAACAGCAGATACATGTCTTCAAACACAGCTGTTGCTTCTTCCAGTCTGGTGACATTTAACAACAAGGCAAAGCAGTAACTGGCATACACATTTAAAGCCTAGCTGTTTGTCTTATTTTCAAAAGCCTGGCACACTGCCTTTAGTGCACAAAAGCCTGTGTTCTGTTTTTCATCCTTTCTTTTTTATTTTAATTAGCTGTTTCTGTAAACACACTTCTAAAATAATCTTCTTTAGCTTTACTCATGTCTTCTCTATTATCATGAATGTTCACTGAATTGAAATCATCCTTCTCATTTTCTGCCTGGCACATCAAATCCAAATCCAAAATATTTTCAATTAAGTGGCTTTCTTCATTTGTTTCTGCCTTTTTCAGTCTCTGGTCATGGTCATCTTTTCCATACGTGCTTTCTAAAACGTAAGGATTTGTATTATTTTCAGTAATTGCAAGACAATTCTATAAATTCTAATGTTTCAAAGCTAGATATGTTAAACTAATAATAGTCTAGCTGCACTATACTTGTCACGATTCCCCGTTGTCTGCTCTGTGTTTCTCCCGTCACCTGTCCCGAACTACACTTCCCATAATCCCCTGCCCTCATCACTGCCAGTGTCATTGTTCTCACTGGTTAATGGTTAATTTAACCATCACCCTTCTGTATTTAAACCCTGTTGTTTGTTCATTCGTTGTCGGTCGTCAAATGTATGTTATGGTTGTCCTCGATGTTTCTCCTGCCCGTGCTCTCCATGAATGTTTTTCATGTTTATATTTTGTTATCCCCTCGTGGATGTTTTGTTTGTTCCCTGTGTTGTTTAGTTATTTTTAGTTATCCTGTTCACCATATGTTCCTGCATTAAAAGAACTGCATTTAGATCCTCACCTCGTCTGCCCTCGTCTGAATCATAACAATACTACTGTTGTGTTTACCTAAGGCCTGCAGCCTCGAATCACAGCAGTGCTGATGTAGGGTCATATTGCACTCTTGCTCATTTGATCAAATATAGATTTAAATATAAATCCCATACGTACATTGACGGAATGTTTGTGAATTCAAACTTCAACTGTCATAAAATTCCAAACGTTCATAAATGTTCTCTAGACCTTTAATCTGCTTTAATTTGTTCTCTCTCTCTCTCTCTCTCTCTGTTAAATTTATTTTCAAATTCTGTAAGCTTTATTGACAAGAGCATTACTTGAAACAATGTTAGTGAATTCTGATTAATAAAAGTCAAAAGAAATTAGTGTTAAGAAGGAAAGTTAATGTAGATAATGAAGGAAAAAGATCAACAAAACTCTTCCTGTATGCTATACATTGTGTAAAAATTCTATTAAACATTGCATTTAGTTTCATAGTATGAGAAGTACTATGAAACTAAAGTATTAAGTATTCATATGAGATTTCAAATGTTATATATATATATATATATATATATATATATATATATATATATATATATATATATAATATATATACACACACACACACACACCAATCAGCCACAACATTAAAAGCACCTGCCAAATATTGTGTGGGCATCCTTTGTGGCCCCATAACCACACCAATCCGCATCTCAGAATAGCACACTTTGTCAGTTTGAACCAATTTGGGCATTCTCAGTTGACCTCTTTCATCAAGGCATCTCCATTACACAGAACTGCTGCTCACTGGATGTTTTTTTGTTTTTGGCACAATTCTAAGTAAATTCTAGAGACTGATGTGTGTAAAAATGATGTGCGAGGAGATCGGCGATTACAGATGGGCTCAAACCAGCCTGTCTGGTGCCAACAATCATACATACAGTCGAAAACACTGAGATAATTTTTCACCGATTCTGATTGTTGACATGAACATTAACTGAAGCTCCTAGCCTGTGGCTCAAACATTAAGCTTTTCTTCAGACAATTTATTTTGTATGGGTATAGTATGAGCCTGTATCACACATTGCCTCCTATAGAAGTGGGGATCAGTCTAATTGTGGTCGGAGATGAATCACAATTAAAATTTTCCTTGAATTTGAACATGAGAAACATGTTTTCTGCATTATTTCTATAAGTCAAACCAACTACAAAATGTTCCATCCTGTTGGATCTGTAATGTAAGATCATGTCTATTTTAAATTAATTTATTAACATACTTGAAAGTAAGTATCATGTTTTGTGTCAGACTTCTGAGACTAAAACCAACATCTAAAGGTTTTTCTAGGAACCAGCAACAACACAGCCTTTGGAGTTCAGACATTTTATTTAATTGAATTAATTTATGAACAGGTTTGAATTTATTTCAACACCATGTCTCCTAAATTACATATATATGAGTAAAAGCTGCATGAAAATGTTCTTCTAGGAACCAGCAACAAGGCTGTAGAGTTGGAGCTCAGACAGAAGACTATTTATTTGAAATGTATTTATTCAAGTTTGAATTTCAAACCCAGTCAAAGTAACTGCACAATGTTCCTGTAGGGGGCAGTAATACTGAACACTATTTCAACAGCATGTCTTCTGCTGTAGTTCTATATCTAAACCCCACATTTACACATTTGTCTTTAAGGGACCCGGAATACTGCATAACCTTTGGATTCAAGATGGAACTTTTTTTTTATTTGTGTTATTTATAATAAAATTATAATTACTATTATTATTGTTAGCAATATTTCATATTTGATTGAATCTACTGGTGGGTGTTATGTGTGTTAGAGTGCGGATCGGCAGGGCAGTAACCGAACCCGACCAGAACCCGAACGTCATTAAGATATTTATGTCCGAGCCCGACCCGACACAGTTAAAAATCTAATTTTTTTTCTCATACTAATGACACGTACGTTTGTTTGTGTAGAAAGCCCGCTTTTATTTAGCAACTGGAAGGCATTCGGTAATGTTTACAGATGTGCACAACGCATCAGCGTGCGCCGCACACGGCCAACAAAGCGCATGTTAACACAGGCGCGCACAAGTGGCCCAAACAAATAGCCAATTGAAATTAAATGAACAAAGCTAGGTCTACCAAAAATTGCCCAAGCTTACAGAACAAAACATTAACGTAACACAAATGCAGCTTATTGAAATGAAAATCACTCTTAATTTTTAATTTTAATTTAATTTTTAATTTTTCTCGAAAACTGTGTGGCTAATAAAACTGTAACATGGGATCTATTCACATAATCCATCAACTTCTTTTTAACGTCTTCCATCGTTGCGCTGCCAGCCACATGTAGCCAAATATGCAATATTATGCACGCACGTGTTGCGCATTGTCACAGCAACATAAACAAATTTCCGCACACATGTAGATGGATGTTAGGGTAATATTTTAAATTTATTTTAATCACAAAAATAAACATTTGCGTCCAGTTAAACATTATAATAAACTGTTTTAAATTTCAAATGTTCAATGCCTTATCGCGCCGACGTGACCGAGCCGTCAACGTCATTTCAAAATATGTGTCCGAACCCGGCCCGGCCCGTCGGGTACCGTCGGGTCCCGTCGGGCTCGGTTCGGGTATCCATCCTCTAATGTGTGTGTGCGTGCGTGTTTCAAAGACATTGGTGCACCGTTTGCTCTTATTTTTAAACTGTGAAAATCCGGTGGGGAACCATTGACCATTTGTATTTTTCTTGGTGTACTTTTGAGACGGTCCCTATCTCGAGTAATCGCCTATAAAACTCTGCTAGAATGTCTAATGCAGAGCTTACACTACACGATTTTAAGCCCGATTTTCGCTCACCAACAGTTTTGTGGAGATCGCCGACAAAAGCATGAAATCGTAGGCAAATCAGAGCTCGCTCCCGTGAGCGACGAACACAATGTATGAACTAACAAAGACGCGATTTGAGAGACTGTCACCCACTTTTTCACTTGTGTATATGGTTGAGTGACAATAAATGGATTTCATTGAAATTATTTGATTTTGCAAGGGAGGGTAGAGTCACATGGGGTAACCTCCTCCTGGTCACTATAATGTGTGGTTCTCGCTCTCGGTGGGGAAGGTGGTGAGTTGTGCGTGGATGCCACGGAGAACAGCGTGGGCCTCCACACGCGCTATGTCTCTGCGGTAACGCACTCAACAAGCCATGTTATAAGATGCGCGGATTGACGTCTCAGACGCGGAGGCATTCCAAATTGGGAAGAAAAGACTATATTTTCTACATTGTACAATAACATCGAATGCATCAAACCTATGATATAACACATATGTAATCATGTAGTTGCAAAAAGTGACCTTTGAAACACATCCAAATATTTTTAATATTTTTAGAGTAGACACCCATTGCCATGATTATAGCGTTGCACAATCTTGTTATTCTATAATTTTTACGGTATAACTCATCCCAAACTAGGGCTGCACAATTAATCGAAATGAAATCGAAATTGCGGTTGCTATTTATTAAATTGCAAAGGCTGCGATTTAATTAAATAAATAAATAGTCTGCTCCCTTCAAAGTTTATTTACGCTGCTCAGTCCTGTCTATATTAAATTAGCGCATTGTTACAGTGTTTTCAGAGCTGCTCTGTGCACCACAACTCCCTCTCATCTTGGAGTAACAGAAGTGTTCTGAGTTCGGTTCCATTTGCTTACGTGCGCTAAACGCTTTATTTACACTAAACTGGCGTGTCCTGAGTGAAACGTTTTTATTATTATCTGCGGTAGCAGCATCTCAGTCTCCGCAAGGCACAGGTATCATAATAATAACGCAGATTACAAGATTTCAATTCAAGTATTCAAAAATCTTTATTAAATGATTGCCAAGCAAAAAGCATTAACAGTACCACCTGTAGAGTCCAGAAACATCTCTTCCATTCTCCTGTCATTTGTTTACTTCAAGAGAGTGTGTTGCCCTTATTACACTCCCCAGAAACAAGTGAAAGCGGAACTAATATTACCAACATCCAAACAATTGTTTTATTGCACCAATGGGTCATCAGTTCAACTTCAGTTTGACATTAAGCCTCATTCTTTAGGACTATCTTATATACAGTAAAGAATAGTTTGTATAAGCCTACTAGTTTTTAAGGCCTAGAATAAAGAGTAATATTTATATTTTGTGTATACTGAAATATTCAATCAATCAACATTATTTTTGACAGCAAAAACTAGGCAACAACTATGGTTTTACCAACAGGGAAATGTAGTTAACAGTGACATTGAGCAGAAAGCTTACATATAACCAGATTTGACAGAGCTGCTGATAAAAAGTTAAATGATCAGCATCAATTGATGAGATGAAAATTGGAGATCGGTGTCGGATGTTAAAATCCTGATTTGAGCATCGCTAATATTCAAGTTGACTGTTTCAAAAACTAATGTTGATGATTAGTGGGCTCAGGTGGTAGAGCGGGTCGGCTGCTAATCGCAGGGTTGGCGGTTCGATTCATGGCCCACACGACTCCACATGCCAAAGTGTCCTTGGGCAAGACACTGAACCCCAAGTTGCTCCCAATGGCAGGCTAGCGCCTTGCATGGCAGCTCTGTCACCATTAGTGTGTGAATGTATGGGTGACTGGGACACAGTGTAAAGTGCTTTGGTAACCTCTAAAATTAAACAAAGCGCTATATAAGTGCAGACCATTTACCATTTAACAATAATTTATTTGCACACAAATAAGTATCATGATAAGTTTTTTGGCTGTGTCTGATGATGACAATGAGTCAGGTTACCGCGGAAACTGTTGATAGCGGCAAGACCGGAGGTAGAAGATAGTGTGAAAAAAAGAGAATTGAGGACATCGAAAAAACAAACAACATGGATAAAAAAACAGTGGAGCAGTGGAGCAACAAAACGGAAAGCTAAAAGGGAGAAGGATAGCAAAGAGGATTTAATTTGGAGAAATACTCCAACCATCTCCACTTTTTTCAAAAGTCGGCTCGACACAAATAAAGAGCCTGGCGGCACCTGCGGTGATGCTAGCGAAGAGGAGTTTAGCAAGGCTCCAGCCTTGCTATTTCAGATGAACCTGAGCAACAGCACCAGCACGACAAGACAGAGAACCACAACCCGGCTGGAGTGACAGACACCTGTTCATGTGCCCCCCCACCACCACAGTCTCCGACTCCGCTTGAGACCGAAACTGAAGCAGGCGCTTCGGAAGCCGCTGAAGGTGGCAGAGACCCGGCGGTGACGGGTAGGTTAACGTACATTACCAGTTTGACAGCCTCAAAATGTAGGTCTATCTATTACTTTTTCCCCTTATTAAAAACCCTGATTATTATAGATGCCTGGATCAGTGCGAAGCCTTCCGAATCTGCATGCACCGACCCACCTAAATAGATAGAGTCCAGCACCCGCATTTCACCACCCCTCTGTCCCCGTATGATAAGTTGCTTTTTAAATCATGTAACGTTGTTGTATTAATATTGACTGTTCATTTTTATGACCAGATATGCGGTCTAGGCTTATCAATGCATGATATGTGGGAGTCATTCTAGTTCAGGGTACTTTCATGTAATATTTCACATAATATTTTATAAGCAGCCTATATCTTTCGTCTTTTTCCATCAGTTCACTGCAGAGAAGATCGTTGATCATCTATTTCTCCGTGAAGGGGAGAGACAGTGAGAGAGAGAAAAAGAGCTGAACAATCAGCTGTTTTCCAAAGTCAGCTCTTTAGATAAAATTGTGGTCACTGTGGGAAGCTAGTCCGATTTTGACAGACTGTACAGACATGACTATAGTTATTCTTAGTTATGTTATTAGGCTGTATTGTCATAGATTTTAATCTGCTTTATTGCAATAAATTCTGTTGATTTTGTTCTGTGATAGTTTCCATTTTGTCTTTTGTTTTATAGATCTCCTTGCTGTCACAGTTAACATCACAAGAAATGGAGTTGGAGAAAGTGGTTTTGTTTTAAACTAAAGAAAAACCCACAGCTTCCTTTTACTGTTTCTAAAAATTAAGATGCTGTGTGAGTTTGGGCCACGAGTTCTGGGAGGGGGGGGCTCCAAGATTTTGTGCCATGGGGCTTCTGCTTTCTAAATCCGTGCCTGATTACAACAACCAAACAAAAGAAGAAGAAGAAAAAAAGGGGAAAATAGTATTTTCTCCACGGTCCCTTACTTACCGCTTCGAAAGGAGGACCTCTTCCCGGGGTAACTCAAATTGCGATAATAATACAAACAAGCTTGAAGAATATTATCGGGTTTCTATGTTTTACAGTAATAATTTTTTGGAAAGTATTTTCTGACCCGTTTAAGAGGTATCGCCGTTTAGCGCTAAATGTGTCTGGAATATATAAAGAAAAAAACTATCTTAACCTCTCTCTTCCAGCGAGTGATGGGAAGTCCGATTCTTTTCCGCGAACCAGTTCTATCGGACGGTTCATTTCAATGAACCGGTTCAAAAACCCGATTCACCAGTTCATTTACGTATTTGAGTAGCCTATCTTTTTTGTTTTGTTTTTTCAATGTGCATCTGTATTGCTTTTATTCTTTGTGATACTTAATAAATAAATTTAAAAAAATAGTTAATTTACGTCTTCACGTAATGACGTCACTATATATATATATATATATATATATATATATATATATATATATATATATATATATATATAACGCTAATACGCTGACGTCAATTCACGCACAAACACATACAATAAAGGCATATGTAAGCGCATATTACTGATTATGACATTTTATTTAATTAAGTTATAATAATAGCCTAATAATGGTGTTTACTGTCTTCAGTTTTTCATTGAGTGATATTACAATACGTTCTACATTAAAGTTTTGCAACTATAGCACACGATACTGACACTGATATAAAACGCGAATGTCCTACACATGTCTAAAGCATATAAAATGGTTAAACTAGTCTTAATCAACTCACCCTTTTAAACAGAACTATCCAGCTCATTACAACTGCATGTAATGAGATATAATGTGCATGCCCAGTACTCTAGTAAGATTAATTTAAATATTTTGACTGAAACGTTTCGCCCCCACGTTAAGTCCTCGGTTCACGCATGCTCAGCAGCAACTCACTGATCAGCAGTTCACAGTATTATGTCCGAAAGAGGCGATTCTCAGTTCAGAGTACTGTTGACTAGAGAGTTGTTGCGACCCGAGCGTTCAGTCCGATTTGTGAACTTTTCAAAGATTGGCAAAAGCAGATATTACCAGTTATCAGCTAATTTAGTTTCGGAGTGAGAGACAGGTTAAGATAGAGTAACTTGTAGATCAGTGTTGACTCGACACGAACTGTTTCAAACGATTCGGTCCGATTTGTTGAACTGATTCAACTCGTTCTCTAAAAAGAACCGGTTCAAAAGAACAATTCGTTCACGAACTGCACATCACTACTTCAAAAGTCAAACCAATTTGATCATGGTCAGTTCTGCGTGCTGATTAAAGGTGCGTACACACTGCCAGCGACATCGCGCGCGACAGCAACTCAATACCATTCATTTTCAATGCGAGCACAGCGACTTCCGGCGACACGAGCTGTCGCGACCGTTGGCGCTAGATGTGGGCGTGTCCAGCGATGCGACAAAGTTGAGAAAAGTTCAACTTTGGAGCGACTAACGGAAGCGACAGCCAATAGGAGAGACGACGGGAGAGCTCACGTGATCCTTCTCTCTCTCTCAGCTCCTGCAGTAACGGAAAGATGGATGAAAGGCTAATTCTTGCTGTTAGAAATGTTCCAGTGCTCTATGATATGTCTCTTCCCACGTTCAAGGACATTTTTAAGAAAAATACTGTGTGGAAAGGTGTATCCGAGATCGCGGGGATTTTATGGACCCAGACAGACCGGCATTTGCATTTTCGCCGCAGATAAACAGCCGCTATGGCGAACAGCACGCCTTGTTTCTCATTCATCTTTGATATAAAGCATTTTATGTACTGATTCCATTTATATTTAGTCTTTTCCCTCCAAAATGTTGGTTTTAGTGTTAAGAAAAGAGATTCGCTGTCAACAGCAATGGAATGACATCCGTGAATGTCATTTATAAACGTTACTAGGCAACCAGTAGTGGGAACACCCACTAGCGACTTCACCGCCAGCCACTGGCGACCTGCAGCGATAAAGTCGCTGGCAGTGTGTACGCAGCTTTACTAGGCAACCAGTAGTGGGAACACCCACTAGCGACTTCACCGCCAGCCACTGGCGACCTGCAGCGATAAAGTCGCTGGCAGTGTGTACGCACCTTAATACAATAAAGCACACATACGTTAGCCTATTGTTGTAGTGTAGCAACGTTCTGATATTGTTTACATATTAGGTACTGTATCTTCCACTGAATAATTGCATTTGATGATTTTATATAATATATATTCAAATAATCCATTAAGTGTATTTGATATATGAGCATAGAGTCAATTTAGCTGTTTACACTGTACAATTAACAATTCGTTAGGATTGCATTAGGCCTCAATGAGACTCGGACTCGACTCTCTCTGGTCTTAGTCTGGACTCTGTCCTGCTGGTCTCGATTACAACACTGGAAGAGAGTGTAAAGGTCAATTTGAATCAAGTAAGTCTACTAATGTAAAAAATGTTCGCCTTGCTTTGCTCGTGCGGGTTTGACCGCTGGATTAATTTTTCCAGATTTGTTCTGCTACTATGTCAGTGACATCCGGACAATCTCAATGCTGATAGGCTTTCGTGACAACGTGTCATAAGGATTTTTCACTCGAGTTGAAAAATCGCGAATGAATCGAATGAAGCGATTTTGCATGTTCGAGTCACGCCATTCACTACATTCACGCCGCCCGGCACGAAATCGCGTCTATTCGCATCGACTTTGTATGTAATCGCGCCGCGCGAAACGCTCGCTTCGCATTGTATGTGAACACACCATTATTTGGATAGATTATCAACCGGTATAGTAGTTGAGTATAAAAGTACAAGTCAGAGCAGAGGACTCTAATGTCCCTATGTCCTCTATTGTATAATGAACAGCTTTCAGTGTGTCAGGAGGACAATGAGCCCATTTACATGCACACCAATATTCTGATTACTCTCTAAATTGAGCTTATTTAAAAAACAATCTGACAAGGCAAGAAATCCGCAATTACATTTTTGAAATTATCGCGTTATTGTCTACTTTTGACGTCAAACCGTGATGAGGCTTGCACTCAACGTGTGCGCATATTGGATGAGCCGGTAAGAACACCGGGTAAGGTGTTTACATGGCATGCAAAATCTATGTAAAGGGCAAAAATCTACCCATGTCGACCGGTTTATTCATAAGCCAATTATGACCTTTACTCCGATAAATTAACTTGGGTTATCGCGTTTGCATGACCGCACGCGTTGTCTGCTTATTAACATAAACATTGTAAGAACGTGTACGAAAACGCGCTCATTGATTACGTTTACATGGATACCAGAAAGCGGAGTATTGCGAGAAAGCAGCGTACTTGTTTACATGCACTGTATAAGCGGCATACTCTTTACTCTTCAAAAACTTGAATAGGGAAGTGTATGCCCAAAATTAAGTTTATTTTTGTAATAGCTTTTTTGTTGTAAAAACACTTTCTCTTAATCCCTTAAATGTAAAGAGTACGCCGCTCGGTCAGTAGCAGCTTTTATAGTAGATTTTTGTATGTAAAATGTAGAAAAGTACTAACATAGAGTAGCCTGGACTGGGTGTGAATTAGGAGAGGGCATATGAGGTTACTAGAAGTGCTAATGCTGCAAGAAACACAATTTGCACTCAGTTGTAGCAGAGACAATAATACAAGAACACAGCAAGTTTAAAGATTGACACAACCAATGATCAAAATGACCGTAATATTTTCAGATTGTTATATTTTATTTACTCAAAAAATTAATTTAAAAGGTTATTGTTTAAAAAGGACTAGAAGCCAGGTTCCCACCATTAAAATGGCATCAGAGGCTCTGTGAAGTAATGGTGGCGGACAGTATCCAGTGGCTACAAAAATATTAAGCGGGTGTAGAACTTGCATTCTTGAGGATTGGATCGAACTTCGGCAGTGGATGATGATGTAGAATGAGTCCAAGAGAACGTAAGAGCACAAAAGAATGCACATTGAGTAACAGCCTTAATCCCTTAAACGGCGTAAGGAAACCGGCATTCTTGTTTAAATGGCACTGATTTCTGCAAAAACCCTGGAATAACCCGCTTTCTTAAGTGGATGTAAACATGGCCAGTAATGCTGCCTTCATGTGGTATCAGAATTATCTTCCCACATCTAAAGTGGTAATTACGAGGTTGTTGCATTCAAGGGCTGTGCTGTCTGATGAAACATGGTGGACGCCAGATTAATTCCTGCGTATTTCTTGGGGAAATCTTATTTTGACTCTGAGAAATGTATTACTGTATTTAGAAAGATTAATAAACCCTGTCTTCCGCAATGTTGAGATTTTACATCTCCTAGCTCCCAACTCGGAAACTCTGCTATAAAAATGATTTCAGAACTTCCTAGTCCTAATCACGATTTGAGGGGATGTTCATGTGGCACTTTAAGGCGGCATTAATTACTCTTTGCGGATACCATACAAACGAATGGGGAGAGAAGTAAACTAAAACCTACCTGTCACAAAATTGTTTGATATAACAACTCTTTTAATATAGCTCAATTATCGTAGTAAACTTCACTCATAGTTCACTCCAAAAGCAAACTGTGAATTCTATGAACGTGTGCTAGATGGACAGCTTTGTCTCCACATTTATATCAGCATCGCCACTGAACGTGTTTACATGCTCTCGTTCCGCCATCGACGATGGGGAGAATAGGGTGCCAGCACTGCGAATGGGGGCCCCTCTGGGAGTTGAGAGTCCTGGGTTTAAAGGTGCACCAAGTAAGATTTACTGACACCCATTATCCTGGATACTAGACGTTTGTTATCTAAACACTGCCGCTTTAAACCAGAGATGTTTGTTTATCGTCAGTTTTGTTATATTAATGTGTTTTCCTGTCTCATGCTACACACATCTCTATTATTGACCGTCTTGGACTTAATCCAAATGAATTTTCACATGTTGCTCACTGGACTGTGACTGGGCAGCCGCGTCTCGTGAGCTCACTGCTGGCTGAACACTGCCTTGTGCTTGCGTTTGGCTTTTGATGTCACCCAGTTTATCTGTGATCTATGCTGTGAGAGCTGCAGGTCATGGTGGTTTGTTTCATGACTCCAGCAGAAACTTCTTGTTTGTGCATTTATCTTTTCACTTGCTCACATTCTGTTTTGACTGTCTGGTTTCTACACACTCCTGGTTGACTTTGGCTGCTTTGTTTGTATACTCTATTTGATGTTATTTTGTTTATTTGAATGTTCTTTTATGTTTTAGTATTGGCTGAAAGCACTATATCAAGTAAACATTTTATTATTATTATTATTGTCATTGTTTGTGTTAGGGTGTGTTCACACTTATAGTTCGGTTCTCTTGGTCCTCTTGGTCCGGACCAAAAAAGAAGTTCGCTTAGTGTACACAATGCCATTTTTAACACCGAGCATAACGATACAAAACCAAAGGCATCAGGAAAAAGTCACAACCTGATTGGACAGCTTTTATGACGTATATTTTTTGACGGAGCTTGCCGATCATTCAAAACAATGCTGGCTGCTGGGCAAAATGCACACGTTATATTTATGTATATATGGTGGTATTTGAGCTTATAGCTGAATACAGCCGAAGAGCTAATAAAATGTGTAAAGGAGTCAAAACAGTGCCAGAAATTCCTCTGTTGCACACACAAACGATGCCTGTACCAAACTGTAATGGGCAACATAGCTCCTATGAGAATGACCAGGTGTGCTTGAGGTCAGTATTAGGCAAATTACTTCCTGTTTTTGGTACGTTTAGACATCTTTGGTCCATGTTGCGTTCATTTATCAGTCGCACCGTTTGGAAGCGGGCCGAGACCCACTTTTCAGGCAGTCTCGATCCGCTTGTTTGGTGCGCACCAGGGTTCGGGTGGCAGCGTTCACACTTGTTCAAATGAACCGCATTAACAGAGCAATCGCACCAGAGTTTGTTTTAATCGAAGCAAATCTGCCAAGTGTGAACACACCCTTAGTAACTCAGTCAATTGCATGACACAGTGTCATGTGCTGTCAACATGGCCGTGCCCATGAGGGGGTGACCCACTCCATGTAAAATTCACTCCGTCTTCATCTCATGTGATTGTACATCTTTTTTTTTTTTTACATATTTCTAAAGAATGCTATTAAATTCTTTATGTGAAAAACTTTTTTAATGAGCAAAAACGTACTTGTAACTTTAAGTCAAGGTTCGAGCATACATTCCAAGATTTCTTTTAAATTGTATTTATTTTTTAAGCTTTTTTGTTGGATGAGGTGGACCTTTCCTGCAAGTGTGTAGCAAACATGTCATGCAGTGACAGGAGTGCACAGATTGTGTCTTTACAAAAAGTGGTAAACTTGACCACTTACAGCACCTAAAATATTGTGTACACTTTCCTTAATATGTATACATTTGAACCTAAAACCTTGATCTTTGCATGCAACTTACCAAGGGTAAATTGGTTGTACTATGCATCTTTTGAGCTATATTCTCATCCTGTTTGCATGAATCTTAACACCACTCCTCCAACCCATGTCTTTTATAGCATTTGCATCTCTGCCTGTGGTAGAGAATTGACCTTTACATGAAAAAAGAGTATTGGTGACATTTAAGTTAAACCAATTATATAACAACGAGTCTCTCTGCTCTGTAAAGCTTATGTAAAATTGTGACTTATAATTTTTTGTAAGTTGTTAGCATACATTTTATTATGTAAATGGTTGCAGTGATGGTAGATATCAAGGGCAAACACTCAGATCTTTATGAAATACATTTCTGAATGAAAATGTACAAGCGTGCAACAGACGTGTGCAGTATATCACACCTTTTGTGTTGATATCCAAACTTATCTGCAGCACAATCTCTGATGAAAACACACAGGGTGTGTTTACCATGGCAACATAATTTACTGTTATCATTTACTCACCCTCATGTTGTTAGGCAGATTGTTAGCTTCAGCCACCATTGACATTATAATATGGAAAAACAAAGATGCTGTAAAAGTGAATGAGAAAATAATGAAAGAAGTTTTAGTTTAACCATACCTTTAAAGGTGCGTTCACTTTCCAATGAGAAATTCCACAGGGGAATCTTTTTAACGTTACACTTTATACTCTGTGAGAGTGAAGTTAAGAAGAAACTTGCAGCTAAAAATGAAATTATTGTCCATTGTGAATATTCAGTGTATCTGTGTACGAAGCACCGTCTACACGGTGGTCACTGCCAATCCAAGCAACCCTATTGGTCAATGTGGCAATTCAAAGTTCACCAAACTTGAACAATCATGTGGATTCCCATTGAGGTATTGCACCCATGGATTTTCACTGTGCAAAGGTAAATGTGACCGTGCCTTATTAAGGTCTAATTAAATTTAGCTAGCTTTTGAATTGTATAAAAACACACAAGGATGTGATGAAGATCTTGTGTGTTGCATCTAGAATAGTCTTTTTATATAATAGTTTTTTTTAGTAAACTAATTTCTGTAAACAAGAGTAACCTTTAAAGTTGTTTAATCTGAGGGATCTACATTTTTTAACATGACCACACACACTTACCCCTCTGCCAATGTTTGCACCTTCTCAACTTTTGCATGTAAATGCAATTCTCATAATAAGTCCTCCCACTGTTTCCTCTCTCTACAAGTGGAACCTGAAAAAAAGTGCTACACAGGAAAAAAGTTACAGAACCATTGCACATTTCTGCACTTCACTTCTCTTAAAGCCTCCTATCTCTTTATAAAATGACGAACAACAATGTAACAGAAAACTGCAGTACATCTCATTTTAGATACCCGCTTTTCACTTCCACATACAGCGTGGTACTGCTATTCGGTTTACCTCTGAATTCTGTGTCTCTGTGGATACTGATATGTCGGAACGGCTTGAGGAAATCTGTTCCGGTGATCTACATGGCCAACCTGGCCTTATCGGACCTGCTTTTCACACTTTCCCTTCCCTTTCGGATACTTTACTTTGCCACTGGACGGTGGACGCTGGGAAACACGCTATGCATGATTCCAGGGACACTCTTTGCTGTCAACCTCTACTCTAGCTCCTTGTTCATCACTCTGATCAGTGTTGACAGGATGCTGGCCGTGGTTTACCCGATTCGATCTCGTCCGTTGAGGACAGCACCAGTGGCCTGGGTGCTGTGCGTGACCGTGTGGCTGCTTATTGCTGGATTGGCAGTGCCAACGGCCATGAATCACCCTCAAAATGTGGATAAAGGCTGTCACATAACGCGTTGTTTTGAGAAATACTCAGACAATGCGTGGAAGAATGGTTTCTACATCCTCTGCTGTGTCACTTTATTTGGCATTGCAGTCCCGTTTGCCATCATCCTGGGATGCACTGTGGCCGTCGTACGACAGTTGAAAGGATACAGCATGGCATATTCATCGTGCAACACCGAGCTGAGCAAAAACAAGATTGTGAAGCTGTTTCTGTCCAATCTGCTCATATATGCAGTTTGTTTTATACCCTTTCACGTCGCCTTTATCCTCTATGGCCTGAACAAACTTGACCATTTAAATGGAGAAAATGTACGTGGCATTTATTTTGACTTGCAAACTGTTACAATGTGTATGGCCAGCACAAACAGCTGCCTCGACCCCTTGATCTACTATTTTAGCTCAAAGAAACTTAGTAGGGGTAGATGTGACTCTTCGTCAAAAAGTGTCGCTCTTGGACTGGTCCAGAGCACAAGTTGGACTGGCCAGTAATTGAAAGATTAAAACCCCAAAGGACCAACATAACGTCAAGTGCTTCTGTTGTTGATATTATTACGTTCTTTGTGTGAGAGGAAATGGTCATGCAAAACACTAAGATATCAGTTAAGAGCTGATTTGTGAGAATTTCACCCCTCTCTGCTTATGTACATGGCATGAAAATTGCTCTCTATAATTCTGATTAGCTCTGAAGTCCTCTGTAAACCTTACTTCCTAACATGCATTAATCTCTTTTATTGCAGAACAGTACTGTTTTATACTAAACTCTCTTTGTTTGAAATGTTTCTTATTATTAGCAAAGCATCTTGCATCTATTATTCAGCATTAGAATTAACAGCTCAATGCACATGTTTTATTAGACTTGTTTTATCTTTAAGGTGTAAACTTTGTAACTTTTCAGTAACTTTGGTTACTGAAACGTGGTCATGTTACATTTCGCATGGACATTTTGCAATCAGATTGCATATAGCTTTTGCAACGCATTAATTTCCTGTTGCTGAACTGGCTGAGAATGGCACTTGTACACAACCACAAAAAAAGAACTGGTTGCTGTGGTTGCCAGGGTGGCACTGTAAAATATTCTGTTCAATTTACAGAAAAAAAAAATAAAATTCATAAATCTGCTTTTAACTTTATAAGGTATTGTTACTCAGAAATTACAGAAGAGCACATGATGACATGAAGTTCACCAATATTGGCTCGTACAGGAGCAATGACTAATCACTCACACAAACTCTGAACACTGTCAGGGTAACACATGTGAAATTAAAATAATGCATGAACTAAGCTACATTAAATATAAAACAGAACATCCCAGTGTACATAACTGATATTAAAAATAAGAAGAAACATAACTATTCCAATGAAATATAATGAAATGTGATGGGTCACGGAGGGAATTGTGGGAATGCCCGATTATTGTTTTTACTATAATTTACTGTAAAAAGTACATGTACTCTCTTGTTAAACATAATGTACATTTTTAACCATTAATTATACAGGAAAATCATGCTTTTTACATCTAAAAAAAGTAATTTTTACAAAGACTACTGTATTGTCTTTTAAAATATATAAAACAATTTTACTGCATATTTTACAGTTAATATTCATTAATCAATTAATAATTTTTTCTGTAGTATTCTGAAACAGTCTTTTACCATTAAAATTACAGACATTCTTTACAGTGTAGGGTTGCTGCTTTGCTCTTGTAAAATTCCTGGAAACCCGATCAATGAACAAAAAAATTACTGCTAGCCGTCAAACAAGCAATATTCTTATATATACTGTGTGTGTGTGTGTGTATATATATATATATATATATATAGATATATATAACTGATGCTCCTTGTTTGATATGGAAATTAATGCAAAACAGCATATAAGACTTGAAATGCAGAGGGATATCTGTGTGAAACTCAAATTAATTAACTTTTAAAACTACATGAATCATCTGAACAGACTCAGTAAATTAATCAAACTTCCAAATTCTTTTATGAGAGCTTCATATATACCATCCAAAATTACTGATTCACTAAAACAAATCAAATTTTCATATGAGAGAGCAGTGCTATAGCATCAGGGGTTTCCCGATATGTTCCATGAAATTAAGTCCATATCAGTTTTGAAACTATTCATTTTATTTTTGGGTGGATTGTAACCAAGCAAATTTTAAGAGGTTTAACCATAACTGTGCTGATTTCTCACTTTCATGTGACATCAAATGCAGATGTATGAAAAGATGGTGTGTGTGAAAATGTCATTGTTTGAAAAGACAGTAGTAGGCTGCAAAAAGGAAGTGAGTTTTGAGTCAGAGTAAAACGACACACCCAGTGCTTTCGTTTGTTTGTGGGCCATGGCTAAAGAAAGATATCTTGCATAACATGCCTCAGATTCAGTACCAATCAGAAGCCTTTATGCTAAAAATCAAACGTCAAAAGGGTTTCAGCAGTTTATTGATGGAGTTTACAAGCAAATGTTATTTACAAAGCTAGAGCGGCATTAAATGTTTCAATGACCTAAACGCCTCATTGCTCCAGACAAAGCCAGTATTTGCTACACCAGTATGTGGAAGAGGAACAAGTAATTATAATGGAACAATTCAAAAAAAGTGCAAGCAATATGAAATGAGATCTAAAGATCTACCACTATTTAAGGGCAGAAATTACAGTTAAAAAAGTAATAGGAACGTCAAGGAACATTTCACACACATCGGTAACAAAGTTTAAATCTTTCAGCATTATAATTCATTAGGACTTCATTATTTCAAAAGCAAACAACCCATTCCAAATCACAACATTTATCATTATAGGCGCATACTGCATTGAGATAACCAAACAATTTCATTTGGGGTCTAGTTTTTCACTTTTTTCTAAAAAAAACTTTATTCACATGTATTCAAGACTTAAACACAGTAACTGAACATGATAAACTGCTCAGATAACAATATTACTATAAACAAATGAATGTCAAGTTAGGAAATCCAAGATAAGAAAACTTATATTGCTTATATCACATTCAAAAACCACTCTATGACTTAAACAACAGGCTTAAAGTCACACTTGTCTAAAATATGAGGTATACATTTTTGGCATTGAAGACGATTTTCTAATTATGGATTTCTTACCCAACACAGGTGGAATAAAACAAGTTTGGACATAAAAAAAAAAAAAAAAAGGACCACAGCAATAACCGTCAGTCTACATATACTGAGATTTTACAGACATGTAACAAACTACATAACAGTGAAAGTCAGTGCATGCTAGACAAAAGACAAATCTCAGAGTCATTTGAGGAGGTCACTTCCCAAATGCTCAGTGAAAACCAAAAAAATAAAAAATAAATAGAACAATACATAAATAACCTGAGTGTAAAAATAAACTGCAAGCAACAAACAAGATGGATTTTGGAATAAGAAAGAAATCAAACAATTTAAGGAACATGAAAAACTGGGGAACATATTGGAACGAAAAATGACAACAAATACACCATTGGCATTATGTAACATTGTACAGATTTATCATGCTGATAAAGTGCTATAAAGCTGGACAATGGGGAGGGGTGGGCCACTTTTGGGTTTGCTCAGTAGTGTTGGGAAGAATCGGGGTGAAACTAAAGCAGGGTTGGGTCACAAATGAACGTCTCCACGACAAATGTGTTCTCAAAGTGCCGGATGCTATGACAATTCCTGGCCTCCCTCTTGTCAATGCCTGAGGAAGAAACAGAGTAAAATGTCTGTGGTTAAACAATGGCATACTTCAGGGTCAAACACTAACAGCACAAAGCATCCAGTTTTAAATCTGTAAATCAAAAGACTTACATTTTGTGCAATCTGGCAACCATGCACTCTAGTGCGCCATTTCGGTCTATTGCTTTCCCCTTTGAACAAATGTATCGATCTGTAGTGCAATATTTTGCTCAAGGAAAAGTGTTATACGGCCACTCTGTGTCCATTCTTGAGGCTGCTTGTGATGTTTGGTGCTACTAATTTTGCAGGTAAACCTTCTTAGTGATTAAATATAAAACTAAATCTCGGCATCATTGACATGCGAGCAAAAGCAAGCCAGAGACGAATATGTATATGTACTTTTTATTTGTGCAATTTAGAAATGTGTCCCGTCGCACCTGTATGTTAATCTAACTCTTGCAGTAATCAGTCATGCACCCTGTGTTATTCAGTTATGTGCCGAAACCAGAGGAGACCCGCATCATTACCCTTTTAACATGTAAACGGGTAATGTTCTAGGAGAGAGAAGAGAAGAAACACCCTCGCCCGCTTTGCGACAAACATAAGTTCTATAAATGTATTTTTTTATATTAAAACAGACCCCTGATGTAGAGATTGTTAAATTGAATAATAAATTAACAGGGAAGTAGAGATGGTAAAATACATTTATAAGCTCAGCCTTTATTTCATTTTTTAATGCTTGATGGAAAAGTATCTACATATGTAGAGCAATATAATACTTCAGGCAATTGCAGAATAGTCCCATTAGTCACAGATACACTTCAGAAAATTGAGTACACAAGTATTTCTGGGCTTAAAAGATACAAAAACCAAAATCAATGCAGAACATTGTATCTCAAAAGGAATACAATGTGGACCCCTATGCACTACTTAAGCCAATGTGGCCCCTTTACCAAAATAGTTAAAAATATTAATCATTACACACTATCACAAATTTGTTTCAGGATTTTACATGAGTAAAAGTAACGGTTATATTTTGACAAAATGTTAGTTTCATTTGAAATAATCTAAAAAGGTAGAATCTATTAGACCTAATTTTATATCAACAGTGGCAGTTGTAGTTAAAGTTTCAAGATGCGTTTCAGCTAGTATTTATTTTTCATAAATACATTAATTTATTATTATTACTATTATTTAAGACTAGCTCACTGACCTAACCATGGTAACAAGGAGCCTTTCCTTCTGTGTAATAGGTGTATAAATTTGTAATATTAGGTAACAAACAGGATAATAATGGGCTCAAGTAAGTAAATATGCTCTTCAATTTTTAAAAGGGGGAGAGAAAACGTCCTGTAGATTTTGTTGTTGACATCAACAACAAACATAATGTCACTTGATGCATGTCCTTGTACTGGAAACCCATGAACAAAACTATGCAACATAAAATATCTTAAATAGCGCTAAAAATAGGATTCATTTTCCTATGTGTAAAACAATGTATTTGTGTCATTTGAGTAAAAACAGGACCAAGACATTTTCTGGACAGGTTTCTAAACCGAACAGGATTAATTTTAGGAGGCAACGTGTGGCCACCCGTTCCAGCGATGAAAATATGACCAGCTAGGGGGGAGACAACTTGATGGGCGCATACTAAACATTGCAAGTAACCACATCTATTTCCAATACATACATTCATTTCCTGTGCCTCCCCAGACACCATATGTCTATTGATGAGAGAGAGGAAGTCCTTATGGAGCCAAACTATGGCTCCCACATTGCACTACTGCCCACACCTCATCAGAGAAATGCCCGTCTGAGCCAACCGATAACTCAAACAGTACATCAGTGGCTGACATGCACCCCCTCATGTGTGGTTTCCTATCTGGAGATGTTCTGTGTGCTCTACAATCTTGAGTCATGCTTCCACACCCACACATTAATCACGCTGAAGATCAGTATCAGCATGCCACACACATACAACTGAAAGTAGACAGCACATACCCATATAATTTTAAAGTGATAGCTCAAAATGAAAATGCTGTCCAAACCCGTATGACTTTCTTCCATGGAACACAAAAGGAGGGAGAATGGTACCATTCACATTCATTGTATGTGAGAAAATTCAATGAAAGTGACTAGCCAACATCATTGTGTGTTCCAAAATAGAAAGTAAGTCAAAAAAGTTTGGAACAAAATGAGGGTGAGTAAATAATGACTGAATCAAATTTTTTTATTTTTTATTTTGACTTCAAATACTACATTTCCTTTTTGATAAACATCACAGAAAGAGGAAGAGGATGTTTTGCATTTCTTCACGTAGAACCAATTAACACTGTATTATAACCCAATATATCTGGGCAGATAGAAGGTAAAAAAAAAAATTTAAAATAAAAAAAAAAAAGTTGATAACACTACATGCATGCATGTACACCGATGAGCCAAAATATTATGGCCACCGGTCTAATATGCG
Source organism: Xyrauchen texanus (assembly GCF_025860055.1). Lineage (NCBI taxonomy): Eukaryota > Metazoa > Chordata > Actinopteri > Cypriniformes > Catostomidae > Xyrauchen > Xyrauchen texanus. The sequence goes on from NC_068284.1 coordinate 42,526,872, forward strand.
TGCCGCCAAAACATCACAGACCTGCTGAGGCATGTACTTCACAAGACCCCTAAAGGTATCCTGTGGTATCTGGCACAAAGACATTAGTCAGATCACAAGCAGATCCTTCAAGTCCTAGAAGTTGTGAGGTGGAGATGCCGTGGATCGGACTTGTTGGTCCAGCACAACAGATGCTCAATTGGATTGAGATCTAGGGAATTTGGAGGCCAGGGCAACACCTTGAACTCTTCATCATGTTCCTCAAACCATTCCTGAACAATGTGTGCAGTGTGTCAGGATGCATTATACTGCTGAAAGAGGCCACTGCCATCAGGGAATACCATTGCCATGAAGGGGTACCTGGTCCACAACGATGTTTAGGTAGGTGGCGTGTGTCAAACTGACATCCACATGAATAGCCAAACCCAGGGTTTATCAGCAGAACATTGCCCAGAGCATCACACTCCCTCCACTAGCTTGTCGTCTTCCCACAGTGCATCCTGGTGCCATCACTTCCCCAGGTAAGCGGCACACACATACACGGCAGGCCATGTGATCTAAAAGAAAACGGGACTAATCGGACCAAGCGACCTTCTTCCACCGCTCCAAGGTCCAGTTATGACGCTTGTGCCCATTGTAGGCCCTTTCGACGGTGGACAGGGTTCAACATGGTCACTCTGACCAGTCTGCGTCTACGCAGCCCCATATGCAGCAGGGTGCGATGCATTCCTCCCGTAACCATCATTATAATGTTCTGTGACTTGTGCCACAGTAGATCTTCTGTCGGTTCGGACCATACGGGATAACCTTCGTTGCCCTCGAGCACCAGTGAGCCTTGGGCGCCCAACAAACGGTCACCGGTTTGTCCCTCCTTGGACCACTGCTGGTGGGTACTCACCACTGCAGACCAGGAGCACCCCACAAGCCTTGCCGTTTCGGATATGCTCAGACCCCATCTGGCCATAACAATTTGGCCTTTGTCAAAGCTGCAACACTTTGACTACGAGAACTGATTGTTCGCTTACCATCTAATCCAACCAGACCTTGACATGTGGCCTTGTTATGAGATGATCAATGTTATTCGCTTCACCTGTGAGTGGTCAGTGTTTTGGCTCATTAGGTTATGCCACTGATAAAAGCAGTAACTACTAGCATGTCTGTGTGCAGGCATCTATATGGGTTAGATAACTAGATTTTCACATATTCTGAAGGTGAAGTGTTGCTTTCTGCTGGTAATTGCCGGTGCAAAAGATGCCAGGGTGTTGTTAAGCGGTTGCTAGGGTGTTCTGAGTGATCGATTATTGGCCCAAATCTTATTATATTCTGGTCACTTGATCGGACTCAGGTCCCTCCTTTAATATACTTTAAGTCTACAGGATTTTTTTTTATACGTTTTTTTTGTCCACCAGGTAAAAGCCTGATTGCATACAAAATAATAGGACCCCTCTCTTCAAAAAGCTGCAGAATTCAAAATTTTAGGGGTTAGGGATTTGTTCCAATACTTAAACTTGAGCACCACGCATAAATAACAGGACAGCAGTTTGGAAATGAGAGCGAGTGAGATTAAATGGCAAGACAGAGAGAGAAAGAGGACATCCAAAGAAAGTGTGATGTCTTGGCATGTGCACTCACGTCTGTGGGCGCTACGGCGTCGCAGTCTGTAGGTTTGTTTTCCATAACAGAGTCTGTGGATGAAGGGTCCCAGCTGACGCATGTTCCTAACTCGCCCTGCCACCACCATCTCCTCTTGAACCATGTATGTCTGGGGCAAATATGTCCCCCGCTGTAAACACATAGGCAAATACAAATATAGTCACACAAGGCCATATAGTATATACATATATATAATAAATCAACATTAACAAGCTATGACGAGACTAATAGATATGTGTGCACCTCCTTAACCAGCAAAGTCCTGTCAGTGTTCCCACACCCTAAAATAGCTAAAGTTTTCCCATGATTTTCAAAACATTTGTACTTTCTTAATAAGGATTTTTCCAGCCATTTCTAGTTTAGCATAGTTAAAAAAAAAAAAAAAAAAATTATATTCATTATAGATGCCTTTTCCAGGCCTGTAAATCACATTTTAAAATGACATCGTATTCTCATGCTTCAATTCAGTCCTTTCGCTCCCAGAAAAGAAAGGCTGTTCAAAGGTGTGACTCACTGACTCTCAATTAGATCTTTTGTATAAGTGTTACATAAAAACTGTTACCTTGACATTGACGAGCAGCTCCCACAGGTTCCTGGGCGGCATGACGATAGTCGTGTTGAGCTCAATGACGTAGCACTTATCCAACGCAATGTCGTGGTAAGCTGTGAGTCCCTGTGTTAATGAGAAACAACAGCTCCGTTAAGAACCAGAATTAGAATCAGAATGAGCTTTATTGCCAAGTATGCTTACACATACAAGGAATTGGTGACAGAATCTTCCAGTACACAAACAATACAACAAGACGGAGATAATAAAAATGTTTAAATAAAATAGAAAAGTATAGAAATACACAAGACAAAAAAAAAAAAAAAAAAAAGTACAAATACAAATCTGTTATATACATATAGTGCAAGGGAATGTAATGGCAGAAGTTGATATAAATAAATAGACTAAGATGTGTATTCCACATAATTATTGCTCAATGGGGCAGATTTAACGGTTCATGAGATGGATAGCTTCTGAAAGATGATAACTCTAAAAGAGCAAGATTTTTTAATTTTCAGAAGAAAATGAGTGATGCTTGCCCTTGCAAAAGTTGCTGGAAGGATGCTAGGGTGTTGTGAGTGGCATTGCTAGGGGTTTATTTACAGACTGGCCCCATTCACTTCCATTCTAAGTGCCTCACTGTAACCCCGATTTTTTTTTGTCGCTGGCAGGACGCTAGGGTGTTGTGAGAGGCATTGCCATGTGGTTGCTAAGGTGTTCCGAGTGGCTGCTAGTAGAGTTAGACCGATATATCAGTTTTACCCATTAATCTGTGCCGATAGTTGCTTTTTTTTTTTTGGATCTATCGGTTATCGGCAAAATGAACGTGCAGATAGTTTTAATCTAAATATATGCAATGAAAAGGATAATTTGGTAAATACTTGACTGAGACTTGGCTTTATTACAAGGCTCTATAGTATTCCAAAATAAGAGTAAGCACCAAATATTTTTTCTGGTTATAATAGGGATTTTGTTGGCATAAAAAAAACTGCATCTGGGATTTTTATAATTTTGGACTCTAACAGCCTCTATATCTGTGCTCGTCATAGTACTGAAAGACTAAGAAAAATGTATACATTTTAAAAACTCAGCCAATTAATTATTATCGGCCTTTTCCCACCAACTTAGTTATCAGTTGACCTCTAGTTGCTAAGGTGATCCTTGCTGGTCCAAGTCATAAGTCTCTAAGATATTCTGGTCCCTAGATATGGCTTGGGTCCATCCATCAATTAAAATTTATGCAAGAGTTTTTGCATATTTTAACATCCACCAGGCAAATTATTATAAGTGTGGAACATGTTGAAATGTCATACTTAGGGGTTTGTTCAAAACCCTAATGCAAAGTATGAGCAATAACAAGCCCCACTAAATATGCATAGACTCTGTACCTCAGGTTATGGAGATCTAGATCTTCTAGAAAACAAAATGTCCTACAATCTAGAAGGCTGATATTCTTATAGATTTAATTGCTGCAAGGAAAGATGGCTAGACAATGTGGCATTTACTGAAACATTTGTGCCTGGCACTCTGCGCTGCATATTAAACAATGAATTAGACAGTTAACAAAAGGTTTCTTTAGATCTTCACAGTCCATCTGTGGGAGCCATGATGACTAACAACCGCTTTTGTACAGCCAAACAACTAAGAGAAAATGTGCCACAGCTAAATGAGCAGAACTTTACTAAGTGATTCAAAAAGAAGATTCCTACCCTGTGAAAGTCGTGAATGATATCAGCTGGATCACTGCTTCCGAAGTCAGGCACAGGCACACTGATCTGCTCATAGTTCTCATCCAGGTAGATACCAACTTTCTCTTCCATCTCCTGTCGTCCGAGTAATGGGGCATACAAGGGGTCTTCATACATCACCCGACAGTGGAACAAACTGTCCTCTGGGATCTGGGGAAAGGAAGAAGAGCTCTAAAATAGGACACAGAAAAGAACGTAGGAAATGACTAAGGCCATAAACCTACTTTATGCAAGTACATGTACGCAGATGCGAGCAATTGGCCAACACATGGTCTGGTTGAACATGCATAATGTACATTCTAGAGCTACTGTGGTGGTATCAAACCTCAGTACTTAAGAGGGCTATAGAATTACTTTGAGCAGGAGGGCATGGCTGGGCCGTGATGGAGCACGGCCGGCTCGGAATCAGCGAGAGAGCGAGATAAGGGCAGCTGATGACTGTTCGGGAGAGAGACGCACGTGGCCGCGTTGCACATGTTGTTTTACGTTTGCATAAGTTAAATTTATCATTAAAGTTTACGTTGACTGTACTGCCGGTCCCCGCCTCCTTGCATATACATTACCCGTTACCTTCCAAAAAAATACACCATTAAACTGCCTCTTTTTGAATTAAGATAAATCGCTATAAATATATTGACTTTTCCTAACTTGCCCTGTAATTTTCTCTTCAAACTGTTTCTCCGCCATGACATCAGTTCGTTAGGACAGTTCGAACTGCTGAGAGGATTATTGGTGACTCCCTGCCCTCCCTTCAAGAACTGTATACTTCCAGAGTGAGGGGATTTTTTTTTTTTAAATAAAATCACTCGATAGTGTATTCTATACATACTTTATTTTCAATTACATTTTTATATAAATGTTTATTATCTCAGTCTTGTTGCTGTATTGTATTGTTGTGCACTGGAAGCTCCGGTCACCAAGACAAATTCCTTGTATGTGTAAGCATACTTGGGAATACAGCGGATTCTTCTTCATCTAGAAGCGAACAGTTAATACTAATTTTCGCTTTAGCACCTTGTGGCAACGTTGAGAATGCAACACACGTCGGACAAATTTTAGAATGGAACAAGAGTATCTGAAAGTTTACGGATTGGCCTCAATCACTTCCATTTTAAGTGTCTCTCTGTAACAAAGATTTTTGCATTTTTAAAAGAAAAGGATGGACAAGGCAAAATAATGTTTGTGGTAATCAACATTATACCGCAAATGCTGTTGATTAAGCTTAACTTAGAGTGTTTGACGAATACAAAATGTGTAAAATGCATTTTCAGGGTGTGCCAACGCTCTCTTCAATGGCACATCACTTTGCAGTTTCCCTTCTTGTGACACACCATCCCCATTGAAATCAATGGATTTGCGGTGTTCTCTGATGCAGTGTAGTGTGTAGGAACCATAGTAATGATAACTATGGCAAAGCACCAGGCTTCCCAGGAGGACACTGATAGGCTTACTCATAAATAATTCAAGATTTACAGATGTAATGATGTCCAACACCTCACCTGGGCACTGTAGTAGTATCGGTACAGGCATACAGATGCCATGATCAGTCCAGACATGAAGATCACCAAGCCAAGTGCGATACACCAAAAGCCACACATGGGAGACTTCTTGGAACATACCGGGAGAACCAACTCATCCTGAGGGGGAACAGAAAAACCTTATTTAGTTTTTAATGAAAGACAAAACACTTGGATGGCTTTTCATTGGCTTTTGGGGTGTTCACCAATCCTGTGACAAAAGGAGTACACATGCCCTGGTGAGGTACACACCAAGTATTTGGACCAACTCTTTACTGCCCAGATCCATCATGAAGTTTGTAGTTGCCTATAGCTAAATAACCCATTTTTCCATTTCAAATTTGTATGTGCAAACTGGCACAAATCAGTACTTTGCCAAGAAATAAGTCACGGCAGCATCTCAAGACGTCAGGTGGCGTGAGCAATCCATCCGCCTCCAGTCTCTCGGTGATGCTGGTGCCGAGGACACCAGCTCGGATCAACCCACGCAGGCTCTTGATCATCGTGAATAAAACAGACTGCTGACAGAGCTACTATCTACGCCAGGCACAAAGATATTTTTAGGCATGTACTGTACTTCCACACTCCTTATTTGTACAGGAGTTCCTTTCTACGTAAGGAGGACACAGCACAGAGTAGGAGCTAGCGTGTGGGTACCAGAATGAAAATAACAGCACTAGTAAAAGATTAGACAGATCCACGTCATTTTCACTCTAGTACGCTCATTACAGGGAAAAAAATGAACGCAGGCACATGAGGATAAACTGTATATGACGCACTAAAGCACATAAGAAGGGAATATTCAGTCTCAACTGCAAACATTTTAGGAAAGCTTTCACCTCCAGTTTCAAGATGCATCTAGCTTTTGTTTTTCTGACCTGAATTAAAGCACATAGTTTTTGATATTTGATGCAAGCATTTTAATTATGACAAGACTAATTACAACAGAATACAAAATAAAAACGAATGCGTTCTAAGAAATCTGACAAGTGTGAAATCATACAGCTCTGCAGATTAAAACAAATCGCCGGATAACGGGCATCCAATGTCAGGGCAAAGATCCTTTTTAATCAATCAATAATCAAGTGTACTTGGGTTGTAGTGAGCACAGTGTGATCAAGGGGGAGGCTACCGTTTCATGTGCTCAATCACAGCTCAAATGGTTATTAAAAAGGTTTCTAAATAGAATAACTCATGTCATGGCAATAAATAGCAGGCATCTATGCAGAGAGAACACACACAAATGCAGCTCAAGCCGATTTGTCCAGCACTAATCTGCAGTGGCTGCTACACACTGAGCGATGATGTAATGTCATCCTGTTGTGCATTTCAATACTGGCTCACATCCATCAACTTTAATGTTCAATTCAGAACTGCAATGTCTCCCATTCTGGGTTTAAATATACAACAAAAAAAAAGGGGGATTTAATTTGTAATTTGCCAAATATAATACGTCATTTTAAAATAATGTAGCACATTATTATACTAATACCCTATACCCACTATTTGTCTACAAACTGCAGCATTTTGTTTAAATGCACAATGCCACTAATAATTATTTAAAATGCAAAACAATTTTTTTCTTGTGCATAATCACATATAAATTCAAATAAAAAAGGCAGGAGCTTTTTCTTGATTTCTTGGGGCTGCTAGGACAAAGGATGGATAAACAACAGACAACAAAAAACAAATACATTATTGTGTATTTAAACGAGAGGCAACTCACGTGAGAGTAAGGCATTTGAATTTCCTCTTTGTCCCCATCGTTCTCCTTTTCTGGCTTCTGAACCGAAACTGGTTGAAATGATATCTTCACCATATTTTATTCTGTTTCGTTTCGTTTCCTTCCTAGTTTCCGCGGTTAGGACCGTCCAGTAATGACTGAACAACCAAGGACGATTCTCGATTGAGCTGTGAATGAAATGCTCGGCGGAGGGCGATCTTAAAGAGGATTCCCTCGCTTCCGGTACACTTCAAAGTAAGAGTTGACCAATCGGTGCCCGTTGTCTAAAATTAGAGTAACAAGTCAACATTTTCAGAATAAAAAAAGCAGGTCTCGTCTATTAAACTGTTTCCAGATGGATAGTCTACACTGCAGCATCCATATGTATTTGATAAATCATGATCCTTTATAATTTTCTCAGGTTAGACAGCGTTTTCCGCTAAACACTGAAAATCATTTGGGGGTGTATTTTGCCTCCTGAATAGTGTGAGAAAGTAGGAGTAAGAATTCTATAGGGCCCAATTATTTACCCTGAAACCTTGAATGGCATATAAAGACCTTGCCTTGCATATAACAGTATTTTGAAATGTTTGTTTAACTCTGTACTTTTTATTTTAACGCTTGCCATTTTGAAAAATAAAAAATTAATTGATTACTTACGTAAGTTCAAAGTTATTTTATGAAAAATAAATTAATATCTTAAATTATAACAAGGCAAAAAAATATAATTGAGCCATCTCCGCCAGCGTCACTCTGGGACTTTTAGTATGAAATGCTCCACAAATGGATGTCCCTTCCGATTCTATTTTGGCCGTTTACGGTGCTCTACTACGCGCTGTGATGTGCATCAGACTGCCGGAAGTCAATAAATAACTTGGTAGTTGGCACTTGCTTTTTATGGCTCTGATGCTGCTTATAATTTACAAACTGCTCAAATATGAGAATAAAACATATGAACTGGTTTTGTAAGATATGAAACGATTAATTATGTTTAGAGAGCTTTATTCCCTTAATAATGTTTTTAGTGCCATTGATCTAGATGCTACTGAGCAAGTTAGTGTAGTTAACAAATAAAGGAGGCAAGACTTAGTGTGACAACAAAGATTTGTATACATAGTTTTATTTATTGAAACAGTATATTTCTTTGTGGTGTTAATATTGGCTTAAATATCAAATAGCCTATAATATAAAGGGTAACACCAGGCTAAAGCCACCCTTGGGGTAAAAGGCACTTTTGATTAAATTTTCTCCCAAAACACTTAACAGCAACAAAAATGACCACAGTACTTTCCTAAACGCTTGTTTGTTACTATGCACTGTAAAAAATATTCCTGATCCATGAGATCATTGCATGCAGTGTTTAAAGTTTGATTTTGATGTAATTTGATTCAAAATGTTGCAAATATATGTAGCTAATGATTATCACTGAAATTATCACATTTAATTACTTATTACAAAATACTTATTTGTCATTTTCAGTTTTGCCCAAGGTGTTTAAATCAAAGTTTTTTTAATAACTATCCAATAAGTGAAAGAATAGTATTTGGGGTAAAAAGTCCCTCTGTTGCCCAGCAATAAACACACAGTTTTTTCATAAGTGGGGTGAAATTTGTTATGAAAAATGCTCAAAGTGTGCTCACGTTGACTGATCCAATCACAATGGAGATGAATTTGTCTATAGTATTGTGAAATTAACAAAGAATGGTTAACCCTTTTCTGAAGTTTTGCACAAGCATGATCTTAATTTGTTACTCAAAACAGCATCTTGCTGTCTCAAATGCATTTGCTAAAGTTGACAAATTTTGCCCTTTAACGATTGTCCTTATATTTACATGATTTCACAATATGCCCCCTGGGGGTCTTTTTTACACCAGTGGGGTAAAAGTCTCCCTCGCAACCTTTTATTTATTTTTTATTCATTTTAATCTAATCAACCTTCCGTTATTATAACTTTTTACACAAAGTATGCTGCTCCATCAATGTTCAATAAAAAATAAATGTATTTTTACAATCTTGATACACTTTGTGTCCAGAAATGTAGCACATATTCCTTGAGGTGAGCCTTTAGCCCTGTTATACCCTAAATATATACGTGGTCAGGGTTAGGAGAGTTACTTTATGTGTACAATGTAATTTGTAACATATTCTGTTAGATTACTCAAGGTCAGTAACATATTCTGAATACTTTGGATTACTTCTTCAGCACTGGTAGATTTTTTCACTTGTTTTGTCTATAAAATCTCTGCTAGTACAGTAAGACAAAATAAACATGTTAAAAATACATTCTCTGAAAAACCTAAATCTTATGCAGTGTTGTTTCTAAAACAAGATAAAATAAAATTGATCTTGTTTTCAGTATTTGCACAAATTATTATTAAGAATATGATTTTTGCCCTAATATCAAAGGTCTTACTAGAAAAAAAGAAATTATGATCTAACATGAATTTTGCCAGGTAACATGTGCATGTATAATAGCTAGAAATAGCATTTTAGCTTAGCGTAAAGCTGACAATTTACACAAAGATTGTTTCTATTTCTGCTGCTTCAAACGTACTTCTCTGTCTGCTCGTATGAACACATCATAAGAGAGTGTTTCACCGCTGTTCAAATGCACTTTGGATCGCATCAATTATATGTATACATTTTTCCATCTGAAAGGACTAAATATTAAATCATACAAATACAAAGTAATCTCTTCTGTAATCAAATTACTTTTTGAATGTAACTGTATTGTAATGAACAATTATTTAAATTGTAACTGTAGTGGGATACAGTTACTTATATTTTGTATTTTAAAAATACGTAATCCTGTTACTTGTATTCCATTACTCCACATTACAATCCTGAATGTGGCCAATTTTAGGATTTATATTGTAAAAGCATTACATAGCCATCTTGAAATTCATCTAAGGGGCATGTATTTAATTTTTTAATGTAACATTATAAAGGCATACATTTATTTTCTTTTACATTCATCTCTGCCTTCATAGATCGATGCTCCAAAATATAACAAGTCATTCATGATACTGTATCATGATGTCCCACATATGCAAACAGGTCAGTTTAGGATGCACACCATGAATTATAGTATCTATCTATCTATCTATCTATCTGTCTATCTATCTATCTGTCCATCTGTCCATCTGTCTATCTATCTATCTGTCCATCTATCTATCTATCTATCCATCTATCTATCTATCTATCTATCTATCTATCTATCTATCTATCTATCTATCTATCTATCTATCTATCTTTTGAACCAATCCATCCTTCCACCATCTATCTATGAACTTAATTTTATTAACTAAATTCTCCTTTGCAGGTTCAGTGTGGGTTGATTTACAAAGAAAAGACAAAGGGCAAGGCTGTTGATTGGTTGCGAGTGAGTCCATTCACATGTAAATCGGACCTCATAAATGTCCCTCGTCAATTGCCCACTTTTCACGATATATGTAGTCCTTGTTAGCACAGACTTTTGTCTCAAACTGAACTAGCCGACCATCTGCCCCCCATTCAGGAGTCTTAACGGCACTGTGTCCCCACAGCGGTGTCTACCGCAGCAATATGGCCCCTTCCTCCCGCAGCAGCACACATGAGGACGATAATTACGGAATAAAAGACAGAAAGGTATGGAAAATATATTTATATCACACAAGAAAGGCTTAGGAACACTTTCGGTTGACGTACACGCTTTTCTCTCTCCATGTTGTCTTTAGACGAGGAAACCATTGGTGGAGAAAAAGAGACGAGCGCGCATTAATGAAAGTTTACAGGAACTGAGGCTACTGCTAGCCGACTCGGATGTAAGTGTTTTTCATCACTTCTTAAAAGACCTGTAATGGCTGTATTAACATAGCACTCTGCGTCATTTTTAGGCGCAGGTAAAAATGGAAAATGCCGAGGTGCTGGAAATGACTGTGAAACGCGTGGAAAGTATTCTGCAAAACAAAGCTAAGGGTAAGGGTTGTTATGACGTTTCATTCAGGCCCAAGACGGACCGTGCCACCGTTCCATTCAACGAGTTTAACGCTACTACATTTAAAAATATAAAGTGTCGCGAGTCGCATGTGTTGGCATTGTGACGTCTTAATGAATTTCTCCTCCGCAGATGCTGACAGCGTGAACCGCGAAGCGAACGAGCGATTCGCCGCGGGCTACATCCAGTGCATGCACGAAGTGCACACGTTCGTGTCCAGCTGCCCAGGAATCGACGCGACAATAGCCGCCGACCTTCTCAACCATCTCCTGGAATGCATGCCTTTGAACAACGATGATCGCTTCCAGTATATTCTGTCAGACCTGATATCGGACTGCAGCACTTGTTCGAGCGATGGCATGTACGCTGCGTTCTCTCCCGATGACAGGAGCGTGGTCAGCAGCGACTCTTCTGCTTTGTCCCCGTCACCCTCCACCACCTCCAGCGATGACCTTTGCTCTGACCTAGATGACTCGGACACAGAGCACAGCCATATCTCGGTAGATGCCACGGATCACCGGGAAGCGCCAAACGTGCCAACTACGTTCCACTCCAAGTCCATGTGGAGACCATGGTAGACTGAATCACCAGGGATGCTCTTCCTATAGAGCTCGCCTAGCTTTCTGTAGAGTTCAGTTGCTATTAAAGTCAGCATTAAGGTAGATCTGCAGGATTGAGCACTATCTATAGATTAGGACAGATGCAACTTGATATAGCTGTAATTCAAAGTGCATATAACAGACAATGCCATTGAGACCTGTAGATATCCCCCAATAAGCTCTTTATGGTGCAACAATATGCCAGCAAAACATTTTAAATGATTGCCTTTTTGTATTTAATTGTTTTGTATAATATACAATAAGTTAAAACAACACTGTGAGGATAAATAATATCTCTAGGGAATGCTTTCCCCACTTCTAATTATTGTTCTGTAGGTTTTAGAATGTAAATATTTGAATGTCGTGGCTGTAGATGTTTAGATCTCTGATATTACAAAGTGTTTGTGATGAACCATGTTCCGGACATAAAATGTGTTCCCCCCCATAAACTCCCTTCATCAAAACATCACTTTGCCCATTTCTGATTTCGATTCATTTTTGATGAGTTTCATATATATATATATATATATATATATATATATATATATATATATATATATATATATATATTTTTTTTTTTTTTAAATCTTTGAACCATATTAAGTGGATCAAAGGTTAACAAATAGTTTTAGGACTGTGGTTTTCACAGAATTGACAAGCATGACCAGGTGGTATTCGGTTTTATGCAGCGTATATTTCTTGCTCACACTTCGTATGTGTTTGAAAGTGTGAATGTCCGCTTTGGCTGTTTTTTCACCTCACTCAGCGGTCTGAAGAGGTGTCAAGCTTAACACCTCTCAACCAGTGGGGTCAGACTGTTGCATTTTAACATTTTACTGAAGATCTCGTCTACTGCAGACCAATATGTTTATTAAATAAATGGTCAGAAAGCTTCTTACATTTAAAGGGGATCCTTTATATAATATAAGATTTTTCTATAATATTAAAAAAGTATATATATCTAAAAAAAAAAAAATTAGGCATATATATATATATATATATATATATATATATATATATATATATATATATATATATATATATATAATAATAATAATTAAAAAAATAATAATAAAAAAATAAAATAAAAATATATATATATAATAATTAAAAAAATATATATATATATATATATATATATATATATATATATATATATATATATATATATATATATATATATATATATATTATTATTATTATTATTATTATTATTAAATATACATAAAAAAATACAAATATTTTGTATCAATTGACTCAATAAATATAAGACTAACTGTGATAACTAAGGCAGAAACTACAGTTGCCACAATCATTTTTTTGTAAGGGACTACAAATAGAACAAACTGTCAAGATCGTCAATGTCACAATGTTTAGTCTGTTTCAATAAAACTCCCATAATATTCAGGGTTTCCATAGCATTTGCCCACTTGATTTCAACTTTATTTATCAGTCGTTAGTGATTTCTGTTTAAAGTTTAGTTTTTTTAAAATAATTTTATAGTCCCTCAGAGGTTTGCTATGGTGAATAAACGCTTAACGTGCAATTTTGCGCATTGCAATTCTGGGCTCATCTGCTTGAATGTAGCCCATATAGTCTATGCGTCATCAATAAGGTGCACACTGAATTAGTCTTGGTAGCCTACATTAAAGGTGCACTCGGTATTTGTTTCCTAATTAAAAAAGCTTAACTCCTATAGACATGAAATGTAATTTTCCAATTTTTGAATGAAATCATGACCACTCACATTAAAATAAAGACTCCAGTTATATCAGTAACCTTATAAAAGCAGTTTTATTCTACATGGAGAGGATCCGCACACGGGGCTGCCATGTAAGAATCACATGACCAGCAGAATACTATTTCCATCCTGTTATTTGACACTTTCACTCATTGAATACTACATTTCTACAACGGCATCTGAAACTGAAAACCTGTTTTGAAATGATGCTGCATCCAAGCCGCTAGGTGTCAGTGTAAGTACAAGATCAGAATCAGAATGAGCTTTAATGCAAAGTACGCAGTGACAGAAGCTTCCAGTGCACACACAATACAAGACAGAGATAATAAAAAATAGAAAGCGAATAAAAGATATTAGTATATATAAAAATACACAATAAGACATATTCCCGTGCCTGACGGATCTGGTGCTCAGTGCTCTGTCACGCCTGCCAGAAGGAAACAGTTTAAAAAGGAAGTAGGCAGGGTGAGGGGGGGTCCAGAGGGATGTTTCCAGCCCTTTTCCTCACTCTGGATGTGTGGGGCCAGGGGGCAACCAATAATCCACTCAGCAGTCTGAACTTTGTAGTCTTCAGATGTCTGATTTCGTTCCTGAACCAAACCAGACAGTTATTGAAATGCAGAGGACAAAACCACCACATCTCATTCATTTTCAATGAGAGCTGGCTACTTCCGGCAACACGAGCGATGGCGACTGTTGGTGACCGGATGTGGGCGTGTCCAGCGACACGACAAAGTTGAGAAATGTTTAACTTTATACAAATGAAGAGCGACTTTCAGAAGCGGCGACAGCCAATATGAGAGAAGACAGTAGAGCTCACGTGATCCTAATATTTTTATAATATTATTTATTGTAAAGAAACTGTAAAAGAAAGCTGTTTAGACTCTCCATACACACCAGTAGTGACATAATCACATGCAGCGACAAAGTAGCTGGCAGTGTGAACTGTGAACGCAGCTTTAGCCACGATAAGCGTTTTTCATTATTGTTGAATGTCCCCTAGCTAAGGGGATTTTTCACTTTTAAGCCCCAGAAAAAAATTCAGTATGACGTTAAACTCAGAAATTGAAAATATGCTCATCATGGAAGAGGTGTATTCAAGTAAATGGTTTGTGTGAATTGCATTTATTATTATTATTATTATTTTAATGTAATAGATCTGGACAAAAATGAGCAACACTTCATCATTGTCACTTAGGACACATGGCCATAATATGCACCTGTTCTGCATAAAGCAACGGCTCATTGTTACTTATCGCGGCCCATTTGGCATGTTATGGCCTGCTTGGTTCTCCCGATGGCCATTCCACCCCTGATCGGCCCAAAAGTGCGTCGGCCCACCGGGAAAATGCCCGGTATGCCAGATTACCAGTCCAGCCCTGCCTGTTACCCTCTGTTATTGTATTGTATGATGAATCTTGTGAAAATAATCCTCGTTATGACCTCGTTATGATCATGAAATGTATTGATTTTTTATTTTTTGCTTGCCCACTGTCACAGACACACATTTTTTCTACTCCAATAACTGAACTAGTAAAGGAAGTTTGGGAAGTCTTTTAAATCCACATACTGCGTTCGCAGACAGTCGACAGTTTGTAATGTCGGATCAAGGGCTAATTTTAGGCGTCTGAATGTTGTAGACTTGATAGGGGGCCTGGAGGAAGCATTCTCACCTGCTTGTCCTCAAATTGGCGCAGGTGTGAAAGGAGAGGAACTACCGCACCTTTCATCTGCGGTGGCGCAAACCCCTGTTGGGGTGCACGTTTAGGGTCTGCCAATCACATGAAGGGAAGTTGTACATCCGACGTGCGTTGTAAAGCATAATAACTGTGTAAAGAGGACGGTTACTAAATGTACTAAACTAGGTCGTCCGACTTTGAACATATGGCACAGAAAGGGCCCCTCTGTCCCAACGGTCAGTTTTCGCAGGGCTCTCAAATGGGCTATAAACCTCAAAAACTTAAGAATCAAGATTAAGTGTTTAAATGCATAACATAGCACCGTTCTCTTATAACGCTTAATAAAAGTGTTATTTTTAAAGGTGTTTAGTTACTAGTCCCCATAAAGCTTCTTATCTCATAGCCTCACTTTATTACTTTTTTGAAGCCTGGATTTCCTTACTAAATTCATACATTGTATTTGAAATGTAACATGATTAAAGACTCAACCAAGGTTTGTTATATCTTTCTTGTAATTAATTTATTCCAAATAAACTTTATAAAAACAAAAAAAAGGTATATATATACACACAAGGTATGTATATATATATAGGACACCACAAAGGAATACAATACATCCAAGATATCTGAAAGTGACAGAATACAAGCACATATTTCTTTACAATGTGGGCTATGCATTGACATATTTTACAGAACAATACCTGTTTTTTTCAACAATAAGCTTAATGCCAAATAAAGCACACTGGTATTTCAATTACTTTCAAGATGGAGACCTAAAAATGCAATATTTAATGTAATTTGGCCCATTCATCCATAATAAAGTGCTTCTGTGCTTTAGTAATTGTGTTGGACAGGTCTTCACAGGAGATCATAGATTGGACTGAGACTTTTGTCAGGGTGATTATTACACCTCTGAGCAGAGCATTAGTCTTGGCCTTAATAAAGAGTTGAAATTTAACACTGAGGTGCTACATTAAAACAGACCATCAGATAAGGTGCATTTGAAACACACGTGACAGTCCAAATAAGAAAATAGCACCTAAAATTCTTGAAATACTCTCCACATAACGCTACATGTAACTTGAGCTTTTAGATTCACCCAATAACTGAATAAATAAGCTGCCATTGGTAAAGAAAAGTCATTTGACTATGTTCTCTTAGTCCAAGTACCTTTGAACTGTCCTAGTTTAATAAATAATATTCAAGCTCATAAACTACAAGTTCTCTGTGTAGGATTGTGAATTGACCAGATATCAGATACCTACCCCAAAACACAACTATCAAACCCCAGAAGAACTTTTTTAAGTGCTTAACGTCTGTATTTAGAAAGGGGAAAATACATATAAAAAAGTTTTGTAGTAAAAAAAGGAGATACAAAGAGGAAAATAAATTATTCACAGAAAATCCCAGACAGCAGTGTATGTACATCAACAAAGACTTTTTCAGGATAACACTGGAAAGGAGGGCATACTTCTCCCAAAAATATAAAATTCTGTTGTCTTTACTTGTCCTGGTGTCGATCCATATTTCTTTCTTCTGCGTGGTACACGAAAGGGACTAATGCCCTCAGTCACCATTCACTTTCAATGTCTGGAAACAAATATGCAATGAAAGTGAATGGTGACTAAGGCTAACATTCTGCCTAACATCTCCCTTAGTGTTCCACAGATGATAGTCAGTTATACAGGTTTGCAACAAAAATAATCTTTAGTCTGGAAATATCTTTTACTCTCATTTGCTTTCACATTCATTTATGCATTGATTCATCCATCCGTCCATTCAAATTGTGTATTTACACATCTGTACAAACACAAACACAGAAACAAACACACAATCATCTCACTACATCCTATCTTAATTAAAGGTTTGTGTCTGCAACAGACTCTCTCAGTGCTAAAATGTCAGCATTGTCCAATTAGATGAGGTTTGTACACATGGGTGTTAGGTGACAGGTCCAAGACAGGCATGTGTTTTCGAACGTGTAGGGTCTTCATTGCTATTGGCTTGGGGGCATGGTGAAATCACTGCTTTCGCTTTCTCCCATGTGCGGGTCTGGTGACTCGTCCTCTGTTAGTGTTTCACTGGCCTCGTCGCAGCCGAAAAATGCCTGCAAACAAACAAATGTACTAAGTCAACATAAAACAGCATTTGCACCCATTTTACTTCCTCAAAGGAATAATTCACCCAAACATTTTAATCCGGTCATTATTTACTCACCCTAATGTGGATATACAGTATGCAACTGCAAATGAGTTACTGATTTTCAGCAAATACTGTAAATAACTACTCGGGCGTTCCTATTGTATGGCTTCAGAAGACTTGGATTATAGCACAAGAGTCATGTACACTACTTTTATGATTCTTTATGGTGCTTGTCATTTTTGGATCTCGATAGCACCCGTCCCGATTCACTTTCAATGAATGAAAAACCAAAGCATGACCATGCTTAACATCTCCTGTTTGGATGTGAGTGAGTAAATTATGACTTAATTGTCATTTAGCCCTTTAATCATCCAATGAAATCTCCATGATGGTGTGTACCTTGACGTCGATGGCTTTGGGTATCCCACCTCTTCTCAACCAGGGATGCACTTCTGCCAGCTCTCTCTTTTGTTCTTCTGTAAAGCATGGCTGACTTTTCTGCATCTGCCTCAACTTCTCTTTGTCCTCTTTCAAAACCTTCTGAATATCACTGTAAAGGGAACAGAAACACAAACAAATGCTCACTCACTGACCAAGTAGACAAAGTAGATGGGAAACACTCAAAAGAATATTTGAGTAGCACCCCCTAAAGGACATAATTTATTTTTTTCTCCCCTTTTCGGAATGCCCAATTTCCAATGCGCTCTAAGTCCTCTTAGTGGCGTAGGGGCTCGCCTCAATCCGGGTGGCGGAGTAAGAATCTCAGTTGCATCCGCATCAGAGATCGTCAATCTGTGTATCTTATCAAGTGGCTTGTTGAGCGTGTTACAGCGGAGACCCAGCGCATGGGAGGCTCACGCTCATGCAAGTTTTACTAAGGAAACCTTAATGTAAGAATAAGGCGGAGTTGACCTCGTTGCAATGATGTCGTCACGTTTAATGACTGCGCTTTCTTAAATCGCCCAAAGTGATTTGTAGCTAGGCATGCGTAATTTGTCAGTCAATTCCTCATAGACAGATAGCAAGATATATAAACACATTCATATTTACAGATAGATGGCCTTGAATGCCACCTTTTTTTCTCTTCAGTCTGGAGAGGGCATATATAGTTTGATAGATGATTCTGCTGACAGATGACAGAAATTCCCAATTCATCCGCGCTACACAGTTACACTTTGCCTGTGACCAGGGAACGCAGAGTTGTCAAAACCTTTATCTCCTGTGTAATTGTAACTGCATCTCTGTCTAAGTTTACAATAATGAAAACATCCTCACGATTCAGGTGATAACTTTTTTAAAGTGTCAATGACAATATAATATTTATAATGTTATAATGTTATATTATCAAAATACATTGACTTTACTGCAATTTTAGGCCATACCTTTTAAAAGGTCAGTGTCATAATTATATACTAAAACATTGTTAGTAGTTAGGAGCTACTTTAAGCATTAAAATGCCTCAAGAATTATGCCAATTTTACGAGTCCTATAATTAGGAGTCACTCGGCCCTAATTTTTAAGAGTTGCTCCAGAATTTCCGCATTAGGACAATATTTTAGCCTTAAGACTTTTGTAAATCCAGGCTCTGATTTCTGTGGATAACTCAATTATATAACATACATTAATATCCACATAAAAACAGGAATTTTCTGTTTAAGTGCAGGGTTTCAACACATAAAAACAAATGACTTTTCCAGTCATTTGTGATTACTGGATCTTAAATTATTTAAAAATGTATGAAATTCAGACCAATTCACAAACAAATCACTCAAACTAATTTGTGAACCGATTCAACTTATGAATTAAAAAATCACTATGGCTTGCATGCGCGTTTTACTCTACATTAAGAGCAATATCTAGCAAATTAAATAGTTAAGAGCAGAATAATGTATTTATTAAAGATTTTTCCATGACTTTTAAGATTTTATAAATTTTTTCATGATCTGTTCAGGAAGGAAAACATAGTTTTGACCCTGGGAGCCCTGTAAATTGCCGGATAAAGATTTAACTTTGATTACCTAGACAGAAAAATATCCTCAACTTGGTTAAACAAGATACAAACTCTAACTTTAAAGCTGCGAATTGCCACTCACGGATTAGAAGTGGTTGAAATGGATTAAAAATAGGACAATTGTGATTTATTGAAGGTTCTTGCAGTAAATTTTTTACTCATTTCAAAAGTTTTACTTCTAAAGAAAGTTATTTTTACAACATATGTATAAAATCATCAAAGAGTTCAGTCATATCAGTAACCATATAAAAGCTCTTTTTATTCTAAACGGGGCATGGGCACCTAATGGGGGCAGCCATGTTAGCATATTATGACCAGCTGAATACTACTTTCAGTAACTGCCCTGCTATTGGACACTTTCATTCATGGATTAAATTAATCCTGGCTTTCTACAAAGGCATTCGTAACTGAAAACTACTGTGTTTGAATGATGCAGCATCCAGGCCACGAGGTGTCAATGTAAGCCTATGTAAGCCACTTCGACATACAAATGCACCTTTATACAGGGCAGGGCCTTTTTCCTCTCTCCTCCCACTCACCGAGATGGTAGCTGGTATGACATCATAACATCTTTGTCCACGTCAGCCATGAGCAGCCACAGTGGGTCCTGCAGTCCATACTTGTTCTCACTCCCCTCCATTGCCTTCGGACCCGAGCCGGAACCAGAGCCTGGCCCTGTGGTCTTATGGGATTTCTGCGAAGAATCAACACTGCCGAAGTAGTTACTGCTGTTGTTGCTTGTGTGACTGCTTCCTGTGAAAGATTCAGAGAAAAAAGGGGTGGTTAGAGAAGATCTTTGAAAAGCAAGATAGCACAGCTGTAGAGCTGCAAGTGCAATCCAATGAGACAATAAAAAAGCAATGCAGCGTTTTGTCATGCTACACCACTACTTATTAGAAATGTAGCTTGTCACTGGATAAGCTACAATATTCTGAAAACAGATGAACAATTGTCACGCTACTGAAAAATGCAGTTAGGTTAGTAGCGTTGCTTATTTTAGTTATTTACTCCTCAACACAACCATAGACAACCCACTTTAAGAGGAAGTAGGAACATTTGTTTTGGTACATTTTGAATATTGTGGGCCTCAAATATAACATTGTTCCTCTTTTGGGGTTTTTTCATTGTAGAGTACTGGGTGATATTTATTTTAGCCTTTTTACAATATTTGATATACATCTCACTATTCATGCATTTGCTCTGAAATCACTTAAAAGGGTGGGGTTCTTCAAAATTGCTGTTTTCAAACAGCAATAGTAGCCAATTTGATTAAAAATGTTTTATGCATGAAGTAAAAAACAGTAAATATCTAATTAATAAATTATATATACATATGTTTACAGAATAAATAAATTCTATATCTAAAATGTCAAATTATCATTACTATTATTATAAAAAGATTATATTATTATAAAAAATGTGTAGTATTAAAATACATATAAAATAAAAACGATATTTTCATTTAATCACATTCACAGCATTGTAATTCAGTCCAGTAAAACCTTTTCACAGAAAACTGAAGGAAGATGACGTGTTCTTACAGTCCATCTGCATTTCATTTGAATTCTCGGTTTCCATACACATGTGTCAGATAGAAGTTTTTGGCCGTAAACTATGCATTTTTAAATGCTGTTTCGAAGTGAGAGGAGTTCAGTTTTGGAAAGCGTGACTTGAGATCACCGTTTTCTGTTCCATCCTGTTACACTCCATCTATTCTTGTGTGAACAGCACCGTACAATAAGAGTACATACAACTGTAATTACGGTAATACAATTTGAAAAATGATTCCCGCTATATTGAAGCTTGAGGACCGCGGCACCATTATACCATGCAACCCTAATAAGCACCAATATAACAATAGACATTAGCAAACAGAAATATTTACTTAAATACCTTTTAACAAAAACATTTAAATACATCAAAAGTGCCCTGTGGGGACTTTTGTGAAAATGTTTAAATGATGGTGCATGTGAATACTGGAATTAGAATTCACTGAAATGTCTTACCAACTGTAACAGCATTTTTCTGTTGATGTATAAATCTATTAAAAATGTGTCTTAACGCTCTCTCTGAGCCTGTTTACATTTACTGATAACTGTAACAACATGGAGTGGTGGTGGCGTAGTGGACTAAAGCACATAACGGGTAATCAGAAGGTCACTGGTTCGATCCCCACAGCCACCACCATTGTGTCCTTGAGCAAGACACTTAATCCAGGTTGCTTTATCAGTGTAAGGTCATAAGCGGCGGGCTTGATGTAAAAGCATAGAATAACGTGATTATTTCAAATCTCATGTAAACATGTCTTTCTTTCTTTGTCAAATTTTTTAAATAAGCAGATTTTTGGGAATAATCAGGTTTACATGTGCATGTAAACCTGCTCATCGTCAGCTTGTAATCTGTTCAAGAACATGTATGTAAATGTGCTCAGTGTGAAACTAGCCTAATGTCTTTAGAAAAATATGTTTCTTCAAATCCTTATGATTTTCACAATGCGTTAAATGTTATACTGCTAGAATAATCATCACATATATATCATGACTATTCAATATATTGCTCAGCCTTATATCAGATTTACTGTTGCAAACTCTCATCCTGTACTGACCTGTTCCACTGCCAGATCCACCACTGGCAGAAGTTTCACAGCCATTAGAACCAGAGCCCATGGATTCTGAGGTGGCAGAACCGGTGCCAGACTGCATGTCCTCTGGGAGGATGTCCAGCAGGTCACTAGACGATGAGAACTCATCACTATGTTGATTGTCGACAGGTGAACTTTCAT
This sequence comes from Xyrauchen texanus, assembly GCF_025860055.1. Taxonomy (NCBI): domain Eukaryota; kingdom Metazoa; phylum Chordata; class Actinopteri; order Cypriniformes; family Catostomidae; genus Xyrauchen; species Xyrauchen texanus. Next base: position 42,548,969 of record NC_068284.1, read on the forward strand.
CCTGAAAAAGAGGATAGGGCCAGGAGAGGTCAATTGATTGACCTACAACAGCTAATAATGCATTTTCCTCTCTGTTCACAGTTCACTTTTTGGCTGCTTTCACTATAGACCTCCTAGATGAACCTGGGCATAGTCTGGGGTGTGCACTTATAATTTTATGTGTGTTTAAAGCCTAGTATCACCACACATTCAGTGATGCAAAGGTTAAAAAGCTGGAGTCACTTGCTTAAAAAAAAAAGAGGAAGTACTGCCACCTGTTGGTCAAACAATAGAATTGCCATTTGGTAAATCATGATCAAAGAATGAAAGGGTGAATGGAAAATATGGTATGATGGTATGTGTCTAAAATGCATGGTAAAACCATAATATCATGTCCAAAAACATGGTGATATCATGGTACATCTACACAGTAATCTTTAAAAATCATCAAGGCTATACGTAACAATATGCATAAACATAAACATAGTATTACCATGGTATCATAATGTCCAAAATACTGGTACTATCTTGGCACATGGTAACATGGAAGAGAAAGAGAGAGATGGAGTCCTTACTTGTGGCACATCCTTGTCAGATTTGGCCTGCCCAGTTGCACTCCCTGCTTTCTCCACAGTATTACTGCTGTTCCCCTGCTGCACAACAGAGGGTGCTGAGCTCTCCAGTCTCTCAGCAGTGCGCTGGGTCTCTTCTAACTGCAGGAGGTTGAGCTGCAATGGGGAGGTGCATCGTGACTGAAACATAGGAGGGGAAGGCGGGCCCTCTCCACTCATAGACTGGGGGGTGGGACACCATGATGGCCGCTCAGGGGTGGGTGGCTTGTCCGGGCCCGTGAACGTAAATGGCTGTGTTTTGAACGGAGGGTGTGAGGTAAAAGGGTTTTGAGGGGTGAATTTAGTCTGTATTGTAAAAGTGGACTGCGGAGGACATTGTGTCTGTGTTGGGAAACCAGGCTGCGGTTGAAAGGGAGGCCGGGAGGGAAACTCTCCTGCTTTGGGTAGAATGGCTGACCTGGAGTGCTCCCCATTTGAGGGAACATGTAGTTCGGCAGTACCAGGGCAACCATGGGTGTCACCAAAGGGGCAGTGTATGGTGTCTGGATGGGCTGCATTGGTATTTGTGGATCCTGGTTGCACAGACTGTTTTCAAAACCCGACATAGAAGCATCCACCCTCGGTGGTATAGTACAGGCCCCTGGGTAAACTTGGAGAGGGTATGTGGGCATCACGGCCGGATAGGCGATGGGGTACGTGGACTGAGATGTGTCTGAAGGAGACCAGCAGGACTGGTAGAGTCCCTGGAGCTGAGGTCTGGGTGCTCGTCTGCGACCGGAAGTGGTGCTTTCAGATGACTCGTTCGGCTTGATGCGTTTGGATTTGGTCTTTTTCTGTCGACCTCGGCGAGTTACAGTTGTCTCTGGTGCAGTGCCAACCTGCTTACATGAGCGAGTAGCAGGCACAGCTGCAGAAAGAGAAAGAGAGAGGGAAAGGTAATGGGAAAGGGAACTCAGTTTTAAGATCGCAGTTACACTACAGCGCTTACAATACAAGTGAATGGCCCCAGAAAGTAAACATTCATATACACTCATTTTCAAAAGTATAGCCACAAAATGTAAAACAAAACATGGTTTTAGTGTGATAAAATCACTTGCTAACCTATAATTTGTAAAGTCTAGCGTACTCTACATGACTCAAGCTCATCTCCTTTGATGTTTTGAGTCGGCAACTGTATATACTATATATTGTGGCTTAATGGTCCAAAAACTCTAAAATATCTCTATATAGTGTTGATCACTTTTTAAATTCAGGTTTAGGCTTAAGCACAGATCGTTAACAAACACTTACCCTCAGATGCGGCCGGTTCTTTCTGTTTCTCCAGACAGTGGGAGCAGTCTGCTTTAAAAGCATGCACACCTTGCAGCTTTCTGAAGCGACTGAGAAATGCCTGCTCCTCCTTCTGCGTATGTGCTGCCAGAACCTGCTTGGTCAAGCCCAGTTCCTTGTAAGTCTCTCTCTCCTGGCATTGGGGTAAGACAGCAGCCGGGGGCACAACGAGACCCTGACCTTCAGTTCCTTCAGCACTGGGAACGTCTTCAATGATTTCTGCAAGGAAAAATACAAGACGTTCAAAAACAACAACAAAAACAACAAGCACAGTGTTATCCCAAGATACAGGTGGCCTGGCCAGCATTTGTTTACAAGCTGCATCGAGGCCTTCTCAAGCTCATTTTATTCATGTTGGGAAGGACACCAGAGGGAAATGCAAGTAGGGTGAATTAATTCTTGTAAATGTCAGTTTGACCCGACACCTTAATTTCACTCCACCCTCAACCCAACACAATCAATCAATCTTTCATAGGGATGCAAACATTTTAGTCCCTATGTTGTGGGAAGATTTTACTAACTTTGCAAGTGAAGTTTGGAAGAGAACTCTTGCTTTGTAGAGATGTGTCTTGTTGATACAACTAAAACAAAAAAAGTGTTTTACCAAGGAATAGAGAAAAGACATGTAGCCCTAATACAGATAAGAACAATCACAGGAGTGTAGACATAATTTAAAATAAATGACATCTGGGTATAAGCCCATTTGTCCTGCATGTATAACACAATATAATGGTTTCTACAAGTGTAAACAATTGATTTTACAAACAATTTGGCTATTAGTGTTTTTACTTTTACTATTGTCATGGTTTAAAAAAAAAAATCCAATAACTTGTTATTGCGATACTACCATTTTGCCTCTAAAACATTTGGGGTTATTTAGAAGGAAAAAAAAAAAATGCCCAGATCTAGCGACACCACAGGAAAAACAAGCTGTATTACCTATAACAACACTGCTCGACAAAGACAAAACGCAGTGACTATAACAGAAATTGTGTCTTTTAGACTGTGATCTGTCCTGTGACTCATTGGTTTGGGTCATGTATGCTCAGATTATACTACAGACTATTTTATTAATCCACATTTGGCTGGACATTTGTGCCATGAAGCCATTTTTCTCAGTTTCCGTTTAGACATAGTTACTGCGTTTTGGCTTAAAAGGTCAGAATAGATAAACAGGTAGACAGAAAAACAAGACAGATAGGAATATATCATTTACCTTTCTTGTCTCCCACATGTACTATTGTACTACTGTAGCTACACTGGCTGGTAATGGAAACCACGCTTTCAGGTTTACTGGGCAACGGAAGTGGCTTTAGAGACGGGCTCACTACACCGGAACCTGGCGGCTTCTTGGACACATCTAATGACGAGAGACTTGGTTGGTCCTTCAGATGACCAGACTCTGAGGGCAGACAGAATGGAGAGAGAAAGAATAAATCATTTTAACCTTCTTCAAGGTTTCGCTTGATCACTTGTGATCAGATCACACAAGATGAATGTCAAAACATTAGATCACAAACAATGGATCAATCAGATTAATCTAGGGCTGGGATGAGAATCTTGAGTGTACTTTGTGTGCACATTAGCATTAGCGATGTATGAGAGTTTCAATTCCATTCAGTTAATTTGTAAAGCACTTTTTACAATGCATATTGTTCAAAAGGAACTTTACAGAAAGTGTGCTAATAAATGCATTTCTACGATTTTTACTTTACATTTTTCTTTTTTTTTTTTTTATAAAGGAAAAAATGTGCTCCCTTGAAACTGACCTCGCTTACATGGTCACCAGAATGCCCCTTATTGCCAAAGACCTGAAATTGGCATTTGCGTTTTTATTTTGGCTTTGGCTTTCTCTATACTCATGTATCCACATGCTTGGTCAACAAGCAGCTTCCTCCACAGCAACGTAATTTCCTCACGACACTTCTGTAAATAACTAACATAGCATCTGAGAAATCCGAGATCTCAGTTGCTTTGCTTTATTCCCAGATATTGAGTTGATGCTGTGCTTGTCTCCTTATCTTTCCATTGTGATCTGCAACAGAATTGCACCGCAATAATGGGGTTTCCCTCTTATGTAAAACTCCAGGATTCCCCCATTGCACTTGAGCGCATATACACGGACGTGAGGGACAGTACTCGATATTTTAATTTGGTATATATTGGTACATATATTTTATAGTATATGTCCTTTTCTCTTTTCCCACTATACTTCCAGAAATGTTGAATTATTTACGTTGTGTTAACTTGTAAATCCTGTAAGAATGCCACTTATGCATTTACATGGCCACATAAGCCGTGCTCTCCAGGAGTAAGGTGGTCATGAATTTTCAGGGGCATTTTGTTTTACCTCTAATTGTTATCTTATTTGTTTATTTGTTTTTTGTTTTTAATACGACGTCAGCTTCTATGGCTATTTTCCTGGTGAAATCCAGGTTAAAATACAGTATAATCATAGGTAAAACAACTAAAAACCTACAAAAAATTTTGAAAATCCATTTGAAATAAACTCTCAAACTTATTCTGGACTAAGGGTTACTGTACATTTATGTCAAACACTTTAATTTGATTCATAAATATGAACAATTCAATCAGAACAATTATGGCTGATATGCATAAAAATACAAATTAAAAAATCCTTAATATTAGTTCAACAACATTTGTTTAAGAAACAGTGAATACAGATATCTGACAGCTACAGGGCATTATAGTATTTATATTACAACTTACAACTTAGAGGCTATGAAATCATTATGATATTAAATGATAGAAGAGTAAAACAATTTTAAAACATTGGAACTCACTAAAGTGACATTTTTTTTATTTTTTATATTTCACTTTTAGTGGCATTTTTGCCCTAAGCCCTGGTTAATTTCTGAGCATTGATGGATAACAACAGCTAATAGAAGATAAGTATGTTTAATACACATAGAATCAAAAGATATTGTAAATCATCTGACTCCATTATGCAAGAACAAACAGGATTTTCACAGTACCTTCAGACACCTGCATGGAGATCTCAACACCTCTCCGTTTGTCCTCATCTGAGTTAGAGGATGTTGTGTTTGAGGAAGACTGACACTTCCTCTTCACTGTGATGGGCACGTTACAGCTGTCCAAATACCTGAGAGAGAGCGAGAAAGCCATCGTCAATGGAAACAATTATTCAGGATTCAAAATAAAAGCACACAAGATTTGCCTTGTTTTGTCTGTATTAAATAGTTTTGTACCATTCTGTCCCTATGATCACTTGTTTATTGTGGTTTTCCAGTGAAACGCGAGAGTAGAAATTCTATTGCATATTCTCTAATCAGCAAATATCAGTCAAGACAAACCCAAGGAATAACTTGTTCATATATAAAATCTCTCATGAAAACAAAGAAAAGATTAGATGCAACACAGAGCACAATGTGAATTTTTTATATCAGTGTATGAGATATCAACAGCTCGACATTTACTGGAAGTGAGAGTTTTGGACAAATAACACAAAATATTATTTCTCATTGGCTGGTGGAAAAATAAAAGACCTTCCAGATAAAAAAATTAAATTAAAAATAAAATAAAAAAACCCTCATTGCTTAATTGCGTGAGGCGGATTTTCAAACTTGTGAAGTAGAGACTTTGGATGTGTGTTGAAAAAATAAATCATTATTTTAATATTTTATTGGGTCCTCTAAATAGTGTTTAAGGCTTTTCTGACTTTTTTGGCTTCACACTTTGCACCATGTTTCTGAAGCTGATTTCTGACGAATAGACATTGTCAGTCGATTCCCTCTGCTGACTCATGTAAACGAGTTATTTTACTTTCTTACAAGTACATTTAATTCAGTTGTTCAACTTCTGTTTGTGCCACACGATCAACAAGTCAATAAATTTGACAAACCAAATCATTCGAGACAGTTTCCTACCTTAAACCTTTCAGAAACCATCACAAATCAGATTTCACTGTGCCGTGTCTTTGTGTCTTTGTACCTGATTACGCTGTCCAGGCAACTAATTTGCTGATAGGAACAGACGGTCTGATCTTTGAAGGCCAGCTCCTCTTGAACAGCCGCTCGCTGGTCTTCAGTGGACTCTCTCAAATTCACAGGGTATGCCAAGTCTTTGGGCCGAACCATGGAACCTTTCTGGTGAAACTCTGCAGGGAAGAAGGTACAATATTTAGGCACTGAGTTCAAGACATAGACACTGATGACAGATGAAGGTGGATATCTGCACGTACTTGTAGGGCTCTTCTTCAACAGCTGCTCCTGGTTTTTCAGCATGTGAACACCTTTGCAGATCTCCTGAAAGCTCCTCTGAGGAAACACACCAAAAAATCAAAAGTTTGTCCACATCTGCTTCACACATCTTCTATTTATATTATTACTATCAACATTTATGAATAACAGTAGTCATCAAAACTGAAATGGATGTATGGGAATTATGTAGTGACCAAAAAAATGTGTCACAATGCTGCCTGGCACTTTTTCTTTTTTCACTCAATTTTGATGTTATTACTAGATATTATATGATCTGGTGAAATCTGGTTATATGATGTGGATAGTACATGAGATATTTTCTAGTTAAAATGTCATCTGATCTGATTAAACCATAAATTGTCTTGTGATAATGAGATATTATGAGGTAAAAATGACATTTTCTAATTAAAACAACATTTGGGGGGCCTAGGTAGCTCGGCGAGTATTGGCGCTGACGATCACCCCTGGAGTCGCGAGTTCGAATCCAGGGTGTGCTGAGTGACTCCAGCCAGGTCTCCTAAGCAACCAAATTGGCCCGGTTGCTAAGGGGTAACCCCCTCATGGTCGTGATTAGTGGTTCTCGCTTTCAATGGGGTGTGTGGTAAGTTATGCACGGGGGGCAGTGGTGGCTCAGTGGTTGAGGCTCAGGTTACTGACCAGAAGGTCGGGGGTTCAAGCCCCAGTACCACCAAGATGCCACTGTTGGGCCCTTGAGCAAGGCACTTAACTCCAGGTTGCTCCGGGGGGATTGTCCCTGTAATAAGTGCACTGTAAGTCACTTTGGATAAAAGTGTCTGCCAAATGCATAAATGTAAATGTAAAAATGCATGGATCGCAGAGAATAGCATGAGCCTCCACATGCTATTAGTCTCTGCGTTGTCATGCACAAGATGAGCGGATTGACTATCTCAGAAGCGGAGGCAACTGAGACCAACCGGATTGAGGTGAGGACATAGTAAGCAGTGGGAATTGGGCAAGCCAAATTGGGGAGGAAAGTTGATAAAAAAATATTTAAAAAAACACTGATCTGGTTAAAACAGACATAACTCATCTTTTCTATCTGATCAAAGCAGAAATGTTCTAGTGATGAGATATTATGAAGTAAAATTGACATTGACTAGTAAAAATAACATATTTTCAACATTTTATCTGGTAAAAACTGATATTTTCTAGTGATAACAAGATATGAAGAAAAAAAAATTACATTTTCTAGTAAAACATTTATATTTTCTTGTTAAAATTACATCTGATCTGATAAAACCAGACATTTTCTGGTGATTTGATATTATGAGGTAAAAGTAACACTGATAAGTCAAAAAAATAACATATTTTTCTAATGATAATGAGATATGAGGTAAAAAAACAAAAATAAAATTTCTAGTTAAAAACGACATTTGATCTGGTAAAAAAAATAAAAATTTTCTATTAATAATGAGATGAGGTAAAAATATGAAATTTTCAAGTAAATACAGTATACTTTCCAATTAAAACATAATTTGATCTGGCAAAAAAAAAATAGACATTTTCTAATAATAACAAGATACGAGGTAATATATAAATATATATAGTTAAAACGACATCTGATCTGATTCAAAATGGCATTGTTAGCGATAACAACCTATTATAAGGTAATAAATTACATGTTCTAATAAAAATGGGACATTATGTGGTAAAAATGACATTTTCTAGTAAAGCATTTATATTTTCAAGTTGATCAATATCTGATCAAAACTATCTTATATTTTAGGTCCCTCAAAGTATCCACAATTTGTCTAGATTACAGCTCTGCACCCTCTAGCCATTCTCTCAACCAACTTCATGAGGTGCATTCTGGGAGTCTTTTCAAACATTATCGAAGGAATTCCCATATATGCTGACCACTTAATGTTCAATATTTGATTAAAGTCACATTTGTTTTGTGGTTGATTGTGAGGACCTCTAGAGAACCTTGAAACACAACAGGGATCCTATTACAGGTTAAAGGTTATACTATACAATACTGTAATAATTCATCATGTCACTCACCGGTTTCGTTTGGCCAACATCTTCTTCCTCACATGGTTGCCATGTTCCTTTCCCATTATTCTCACTGGACGATGCTACACTCATCAGATGATCATTACTAGCGAGGCTTCCATAGCCACTTGAAACGTTGTTGTGCACCGGCTACAACAAATACATACAAACACACACTAACTTTTAATTGTCTTGACTTTCACATCTATCAAAAATGTATTTATTTTTGCAATTACATTTGATGATGCTAGTGGCACAGAAATGAAACACTTTGCCTTAAACCTCTCACTCAGTCACCATTTAGCTCTTATAATGTCAGTGAGTTTTCGCACCTGCAGCAGGAGTCTGTGTATTTGCTCAGTAATTTCCTGGATGTCTGAGTCTAAGGATTTGCCCTCAGCTACGGCCGGAGCAGCAAAAACATCCTCATTCACTGGACCCCTGGAAGGATAGACAAAATTACATTTATATCTACAATTACAAAACTATAAATTGTTTCCATTTATAAATATAAACTACAGCCAGAAGTTCAACTGTGTCTCATGTTGTAACAAATAAAAGCTATTCTGGGACATTCAGTCACATTTCCTTATTCAGCTTGTGCACTCACATGCGAACTTTGTGTCTGCCGATGACGAATGAAACCTTACGGCTCCATGGATTGACGAAGCTGGACCAGCTGGTATCTATGGTGATGTACTCTCCATTACGTGTGCAGAAGCGGATGGAGTGGTCAAATGGCTGGCCAGCATACTGTAAGACTGATGCCATTAAAAGAAAGAGACATGACATTTAAAGTCATCATGAAACAACCCATCGGAAAATAAAAGTAATTTCTACTACGACATTTTAGTGCCATGTTAAAATAAAAAATAAAACATCTAAAAATTAGAGGATAGAATTGTAACATTACAATATTTTGAGAATAATATCACAATTGTCCATATTAAGGTGCTGTAAGCAAGTAATTTATGCAAAAATTGTTCCTACTCCCTGAAAGATATCACTGAAATAAGTGTCCTGAGATATCTCACCTGTCTCTGTAACAGCACTAGATTCTGTAAAATGCAAACAAAAATGTGTCATGGGCTCTAACGCTTTCTGCCTGTCAATCATTTTGTGCGTTCTCATTGTACCGTAGTTGCAGCGAATTATTGAGGCTTACAGCCATTTTTATGCCATGTTGCTCACAGCAGCGCTAGTTTTAAACAACAGTTTCTGAATGATGTTGGCAAGCTTATTTGGTATCTTTGGGGAGCAGGATTTTGAAAAGAGGGGTCATAACATTATGAGACTAAAAGTAATGATATTTTGAGAATAAAGTAAAAAAGAAACATTTTATGTTTTATTTGACTTAATTCTGGAAAAGATCTTTCTATTTTTGTTTATTTTAATGTGGCACTAAAATGGCACTGTACATTTTAGAGGCAGAGTAAGTTATTACATTTTAAAAAAGATTATTAAGAAAAACATTTTTTTTAATTAAAAATAAAAAGCAATGTGCATTAAGAAAGTTAATGGGGTACATTTTCGATTTCAAGTTGACTAAGCAAACTTATTTTTGTATATTGTAAAAACAATTCTCAAGTTTCAAACAAGTTTTCCTGTCAAAAACATTGGCCTGTCTATCCAATCAAAAAGACTCACTCTTCTTGTGGATGCCGAGCATGTTTATTCGATCACTGGGGTGCAGGTGCATTAGGACAGGTGTGCCAATCAGGTCCTGTGGCAAGTATCCTAGCAACGGTACAGCCCTAACAGAAAAACATAACCAGTTCTGATTAGCCAGTGGATAACAGTTGATTCCTTTAATATGCAAGATTGTGAGACACGAAAAAGAGCAGGTGTGAAGGAACAGTTAACATAAGGTTACCAGTAATCTTTAAGTTTGTCATAGTTCAGACAAACCTTCTGAATATTGTCACAGGATGACGCTGTAATGAGAGACCTTTATTTTGAACAGCATGTACAGGAAACAAACAAACTAAGGTACAAACAAAAAAACTGCTGTCAGTCAGACAGTGTGTGTATGTGTTGGAAATGTTTGTGTGTGCACATGCACATTCTCCATCCCTTCAAAATAAAAGTCTCTTATCAAGCATTCAATGTTTAAGTTTACCCAAAAATTTTAATTTTGTAATCAGATGTTAGCAGGATGCTCAGTCACCATTTACTTTCATTGTTTGGAATAAAGATGCAATAAAAGCGAATAGTTACTGAAGCCATCAGTCCCTAACACTCTGCCTTTGTTGTTCCAAGGAAGAAATATGAGTTTGGAACAATATGAGGGTGAATAAATGATGACATAATTTTCATTTTTGGGAGAACTATCCCTTTAGCATTCTTACCTTTCATCTACATCTTGAAACACACAGCTGGTATTGTGTGTTGTGGTAAAGATCCGTTTGTCTGTGGGGATTCTGGGAGCTGAGGGGTAAACATAAGGATATAGTATCTCAAAACAGATATTCCAGAATCTAAAAGGCAATCTGCTGTCTTTTAAAACATGTTTACTTTTTTTAATGTAGTATGTACCACTGTTGGGAAAGCTACTTTGTAACCATAACTTGCCAAGCAACAAGCTAATGGTACAGCAAACTGTAAGGCAAACTGCCACAACAAAATGCAACACATACAGCAGAACGCCTGTGAAAAGACTGACCTTCATAGCCAGAGTGCACTCTCTCGGCCAGCAAGAGGCAGCAGAACTGATCTTCTGAATGCTCTGTGTCTTGAACTTTCATCAGATATGGAGTCATTCTGAAGGGATAGTACTGAAGATCTCCATAACACTCTTTACCACCACTGGAGAAGAGGACAGGTTAGAGTTACACACACACAAAAGCACATTTTTGAGACACCTGCATTCTGTGTCTACATTGCATCTGGCTTTTTTATCGCAAGAACGTGTTCTGTTCAAACGTACCAATAGCTCACTAGGTATTGAAACAAGACCATTCATTTGTTATATTAGTAAAAATTATTTGTGCGGTTCAGGGTCAAGTTATAACACTGAATTCAAGCAACACTTATCTCACTTAAGGTGACTCATGTGTCACACAGACACAATGTCACACAGAGATAGCTGCCCTACGTACTTCACACGTACTGTATTCTCAATCAATTATAGCTCAAATTTGGTAAAACTGTTGAGATATTTGGTTCTAATTAACCATAAATGCCATCACAATTTTTTAACTTGGGACAGTTTTTGAATCTGAACTGTTACCAAAAGACTGATTATTGCCCCGTAAATTGATTACTAAATGAGATTTTCATTTCCTGAAGAAAATGAAAGTGCTTGCAAGGCAGACCAAGAATAGTATTAAAGTTCAGCTCAGGATTAAAGTTTTGGTTAAACGTGAAATAAAATGCTGCACCACTCTGCAGTTGCATCTATAAAGAATAAAAGGTGGAAAAAAGGAATTCATTATGCAAAAATTTAAATAACGTGATCACTGTCAGTTACATTTTTAAAGGCGGACATTCTATCAATGTAAGACAACAAAGTTTAACCTTCAGTGACTTAAAAATAGCTATAGAGTTACAGATAGTTATAGAGTAATTAAAGTGTTTACAAAAACCCCCCAACAAAAACAGATAGCACACCTAAGGCTGAAACTAACTACAAAACAAAGTTTGAACAGAATCTGTACTTTTCAGGCTGAATAAATAGCAAAAGTTTAATAACATATTTAAAGTTTAGGGATTTAGAACAAATCCTAACCAGAATGTTTAATGAATATCAATACTGTGCTGCCTTGCAAGCATTATAATTAAGTTAAAAAGTTATTTAAGCAACATCACACAAGCAAGAGTGCTAGTAATCCAAGGAGGCTGTGCAAAACGTTTTCCATTTTAATGTCAAGCGTATTAATGAAATTCAACTCTTTCCATTTATAGGGACGAAGGTTCACCGGAATTAATTACTTATTCCCAGAACTGATTCAAAAAAGGAAAGTGTATGAATAAAATCATGATGAACAGATGGTGAACAGGGTGCAGTCAGCATAGATTTACTCCTAACCCACCAACCCAGCACTCACCTAATGCGACAGAAGAAAGATTTCTCCTGCATGCAGTCTGATGGCGATGACTCTATAAGGATGAAAAACAAGAAAAGATTGTGATGAGTTCACGTTTAATTCAACAAGTGGAAAACATTGTGATGTCATTTGGAGTCGACCAGATCAGCTTTCAAATTTGGCTGCCGTTCCTTGGTCCATTTAATCAATGCAGAACTCAAGAAAAACAAGGCAGACTAATTAACATTAGCAGCCCACAGGCTTTGTTAATGAATAACATGTTTGATTATTTCATGAGGCACGATTGAATTCTTTGGCTAAATTCATGGATCCAAAACTTTTTGACCAATGAATTTCCATGACTTTTTCCACAATGTTTCCTGCACTGGAATATTCAGCTTTGCTTATATAATGATTATATATGAAACCTGCCTTAGTCTTAAAGGAATAGTACACAAAAACATGAAGATTCTGTCATTTAATCATCCTTATGTTGTTACAAACCTATATGACTTTCTTTCTGCTATGGAACCCAAAGGGAGGTGTGAGGCACTTGTCAAGGGAGGTGTTAGTCACCATTCAAAATAATGAATATTGACAGAGACTTACATACTGCCTAACATGTACTTAAGCTAAAAAGCTAGTCGTATGGTTTTAAAAGAACATGAGGGTGAGTAAATCATGACAGAATTAGCATTTTTGGGGGGACTATCCCTTCAAATGAATCAGTAACATTTATGACAAATTATGTGCATATGTCTAATGTACTAACGAACATGTTATCATCTTGTCATGGTGTCATACCTGCTCCAGTGCACATGCTCCAGGATGGCAGTCTGTATGGTGTAGTGAAGCTATAGAACACGCTAACATCCTGCGGTGTGAGAAACTCAACAAACTTAGCATTCTTGAACACGTCCCGTTTGCAATTCAAGATGGAGGCTGCCTGGTCTGAAATGTAGACAATCTTCCCAGTGATGAGTGACACAGCCACGGCAAATATATCCTACATGACCAAGAAGACATGATCAGAAACTGAAGAGACAATTAAAATGGATGGGGTACAAAATAGGGGCTGAGACCCCTAAAATTTTTTCTTTTTCAACTAAATGGTCAGTGAAAGGAGGTTCCTTTCACTAGAACTGTAGTCAAACATTATATGCAGTTTATTTTAAGATTAATTTTATCTTGAGATATGGGTGGGACATTATATAATACAGATAAAACATATACTCACTGTGTTTTTGAGAGTGTATTCAGAGGTGATACTGTCTATTTCTTCTATGGTATACGATGAAACATCAAGCCCTGATGGCTGACTGTCATTAATCATAAGCAGCTGATAGTATTCTTCATTTGCTAGAAATACAGGGAAAAAAAATCCGACATAAATCAAGCAAGCAAATAATATAATGCCAGCTATGGGTTAAAAACAAACTAGTAACTAGTAAACTAGTGAAACCAATCAACATTTATTTGATGTAAGATATTACAGATTAAGTATATATTACATGCCTAATAATCAGTGATAATCAATGAATAATATAAATTAATTACATGATGTGACATTCACCTCTTATTTTATTTGCAGATACAATTGTTTGGTCTTGGCTAGCCACAATTTTTCTCTGTGCACTGCGGCGAAGCATTTACATATTTTACATACTGTGTATGAATTTAAGAGATATTTTAATCCACTTAAAAAGACTCAAGATACTTTTAAAGAGGATGAGTTCACCAGAAATCAAACCCATAACCCTAGCATAATGCTCTACTTCAAAATAAGAAACTCTTAAAATATAATCATTATTTTCCCAAAAGTAGGGCTACAGCCCTGCTGTCAGGCCAGAGCTATGGCATTCAGTATGACATTTGTAATGCTTTATCAGATAAGGTGTTGCTTTAATAAGGTTTTGCTCACCCTCCACCTGTCTGACGCAGCGCAGGGCATATTTCAGGGTGTTGAGTGTGGTGGATTTGCTGCCCTTGTTCCATTTCTCTTGTGGCAAATGGCGCTTCAGTTCCTTCAGAGTTTTGATCAACTCTTTCTGAGTCTTTGCCTTGGCAGATTCTTCACTACTACAGGTGCACAAAACACACACATGCACGAACATGTCAACAAACAAAACCCACTTCAGCAAGCACCAAATACTCTGGTTCCCACCTGCTGATGGCAAATCTGGTAAACTAATCTCACATACAGTATTGCATTGATAAAAGTTAGTTGTGTGTGCACGCCATGATGGCAACTGATGCTGATAAGACATTCTAAAAAAAAATATTTTTTTCAGATTATGTACTTCTTGTTTGGTTATGGGTACCAGGGATTGTATATGGATGTAGCATGATTCACCAGAGACACTGTTTGTGTGTCTTACCTGCAGCCGCTGGTAGATGGGTTGTCTTGCTCAGAGCTGGCACTCAGGAGGCTGAATGCGTTTGTGCTGCTGGGTGGCGATGGACTGTGAGAGTTTGAGCTGTAAACACAAAAGAACAACATCACATAACAAGACAAAAACCACCAACACACAGTTTATATGTAGTAATCATACAGATGTTACATAGTAACGTGATATAACAACATTCGTTCAACCAATGGTGTGAGTTGGGGACAGGACTAATTGTTTAAAGTGTTCAGGAAACCTGTTTGAAATCTTTGTTTGGTGACATCAGTGTCGCAGAAATCACACACACAGAAATCCCTCAAACCGTTGAGTCAAACACTCGCACAGAATAGCTTTGCATTAAATGCCAACAATCAGACACCAAATCTAGCACTTGGAAACATTGCATGTCCTTTACACAAAAAAAATGAGAAATGACTTATTCAGGATACCGGCCGAAACCAGTCAGAACAGCCTGTTGCAAAAGAAATAAGAGTAGCAGCGTCAACTCAAAAACCTCATTCAAACACAATATTTTCCATTATTATGAACAATCGAGCAGGAATTGGGTGCTCTTCTGTCACAAAGAGGTCACTTGAATATTGCTCTCCATTTGTGTTACATAATCTTCACCTGTCCTCGCTTTCTGTAAAAACAGCATGCTATGTGTTATTCCAAGGGCTAAGGCTTATAGTACATTAGACTGAGACGGATTACACTTCTCCATTTAGCTTGGTGATACTATAGAAAGTACAGTGTACATCTGCAGGGGATTTCTGAGCAACTGATAAATGATTATAAATAGCGTCCTAAGTAGCTTAGAATAGAAACTGACTTCACCTGAATTAGCTTTAAGTTGTAGGTGAGCTAATTATATAAAGCACATCTGTGTCAGGCTAGACGGGCATTCTGTGCTATCGATACAGTAGGTTAATTCAGGAGCCTAATGAGTTCGAAGAATTTGGAAGATTATTTATACAGCTACACATGTAGCTGCAACTGTGGCCTCATCACAAGCTGACTAGGTAGATATCTAGACATCCCAAGCATTTGCTTCTGGACACTGGACATCAACTGGTGACCAATTCAAGTACCAAAATTGTTTGTTGTACAAATGTTAACAAAAATGTCCTTAAAATCAAACACTGAAACTTAATATTTCTATAAACTGCATATGGCCAAACTAAGCAAAATTCTTAATAGTGACATTAATGAATGGATACATTTTATATACGCACACTTTTGGGATGATTTACTGTGATGTTAAAATCTCATTGCTTTCCACTGACATATACTAGACTTCTTCTCTTAAGAGTTTATTATATAAGAGTTTATTGTCTAAATGTCTCCTGAATTTTTATGGTTTCATGGTCTCGGCAATCAATAGTTCACAGCACAAAACATATTGCAGTACGCACAAACATTGTTTATCCCCGTTGCACATGAACCTGTTTTTAACGTAGTTTTTTTTTTACCTGACGTAGTTTTGTTCATGGTTTCTAATGGCATGTCTAACAACATTCCAATGTTGGCATCAACTTCATTTGGAGTTTGATTTGGTGCACAGCCATTGACGTCAACATCAAAAGATATGAGAAACATAACCTCCTCTCTTTGAAAAGTTGACAAGCCTATTTATTTTGCTCTCCTAACAAGGAGTCATTATATGGTGATTAATTGCTATTATTATAATTTTAGTTTATTGCATTTAGCTTGGATTTCCCCTGCATTTTTCTATGTTGCAAGTATACATAATGTAGTCTTTGAGTTTTATTTTATTGTGTAGTTTTGTTCATACTTTTCAAGGATGTCATGCAACTTGACCATGCTGTCATCTGCCCCATTTGGCTAGCAAAGTGACATGAATTTGTGCCAAAAAACTGTAGAGTTTGTCAATATTCTCAAAATGGCCAAATATTGTCTGATTACACGGCCAAGCCCATATATACACTCACCTAAAGGATTATTAGGAACACCTGTTCAATTTCTCATTAATGCAATTATCTAATCAACCAATCACATGGCAGTTGCTTCAATGCATTTAGGGGTGTGGTCCTGGTCAAGACAATCTCCTGAACTCCAAACTGAATGTCAGAATGGGAAAGAAAGGTGATTTAAGCAATTTTGAGAGTGGCATGGTTGTTGGTGCCAGACGGGCCGGTCTGAGTATTTCACAATCTGCTCAGTTACTGGGATTGTCACGCACAACCATTTCTAGGGTTTACAAAGAATGGTGTGAAAAGGGAAAAACATTCAGTATGCGGCAGTCCTGTGGGCTGAAAATGCCTTGTTGATGCTAGAGGTCAGAGGAGAATGGGCCGACTGATTCAAGCTGATAGAAGAGCAACTTTGCCTGAAATAACCACTCGTTACAACCAAGGTATGCAGCAAAGCATTTGTGAAGCCACAACATGCACAACCTTGAGGCGGATGGGCTACAACAGCAGAAGACCCCACCGGGTACCACTCATCTCCACTACAAATAGGAAAAAGAGGCTACAATTTGCAAGAGCTCACCAAAATTGGACAGTTGAAGACTGGAAAAATGTTGCCTGGTCTGATGAGTCTCGATTTCTGTTGAGACATTCATATGGTAGAGTCAGAATTTGGCATAAACAGAATGAGAACATGGATCCATCATGCCTTGTTACCACTGTGCAGGCTGGTGGTGGTGGTGTAATGGTGTGGGGGATGTTTTCTTGGCACACTTTAGGCCCCTTAGTGCCAATTGGACATCGTTTAAATGCCACGGCCTACCTGAGCATTGTTTCTGACCATGTCCATCCCTTTATGGCCACCATGTACCCATCCTCTGATGGCTACTTCCAGCAGGATAATGCACCATGTCACAAAGCTCGAATCATTTCAAATTGGTTTCTTGAACATGACAATGAGTCCACTGTACTAAAATGGCCCCCACAGTCACCAGATCTCAACCCAATAGAGCATCTTTGGGATGTGGTGGAACAGGAGCTTCGTGCCCTGGATGTGCATCCCACAAATCTCCATCAACTGCAAGATGCTATCCTATCAATATGGGCCAACATTTCTAAAGAATGCTTTCAGCACCTTGTTGAATCAATGCCACGTAGAATTAAGGCAGTTCTGAAGGCGAAAGTGGGTCAAACACAGTATTAGTATGATGTTCCTAATAATCCTTTAGGTGAGTGTAGACTTAACACTATATAGAGACCTTCATAGAGTAAATATATTCTCTATTGTATCAGGGAAGGAAGGACCATTTTGAGCACGTGCAAAAGACAAACATTGTGTGAGAGAAAAGAGATAACATGAAAGTGAGAAATACAAGTAGATACAGACAGAGAGAGAGAATAAAGACCTAAACCTTTAATTTGGCTGTACCCGTCCAGTGTATACATATACAAATATTATGTCATCACTGGAAACCTATGAGTCATGGAGTGAACAAGTGAAGGAATTCCATTGACTATAGATCCTGCTTAAATGGCTGGAAATACTATTTTGCACTGGGTAGACACACCTCCAGATGTCATGTGATACTTTGTGGTGGCCCCCACGGCTCAATCCTGGGTCCTATATTTTTTGACTCATCCTGCATTTGCTGCAATCGTTGTATAATTAATTGATAGATGTCACAGAACTTTCTGCAACTAAATGCAGACATACAGTAGGAACTGATACAGAATGGAAGTATTTTATACAATATTTTTATAGATTCCTTATCTCTGAAAGCCAATAATCACACCAAGAATCATGCTAAACAGCAATTTCAGTGTTAAAGAGCTGCAAGAATGCTGACTCGTCCTAGACTACTTCTGCACATAAATCCTCTTCACTGTCTTACACAATTGCCTAGAGTGCCAAGAGACCAAAAAACAGAGCTAGACAGAGAAAAAGGGATCCAAACAATGATAGAAAGACCTAGGAAGATAAAGAGAGACAGAAAGATTAAAGAGAAATTTAACTGAATAAGAAAGAGTGCCAAAAAGGGATGAACTACAGACCACACATTTGGCCGCACCCTTACCCTAAGTATACAAGGACAAACAGTACGTTGTCAATGGAAACCACTATGATGTAAGAGTGTTGGAAACAGTGATGCTACTGCTACATGCTATTACTTTATACCAGTTGCCTAAAACCATGCTCATAAGAAGCCAAAGATATTTCAGATGATTAGCTCCAGAGATAATAATAGTCACTTTCGATAGGTAAAGATTGTAAATGCCAGATGTGATAGTAGTCAATTTTGAAAATATGTAGATTTGCACATCCCTACCAGATTTAATCAAACAACATGATTTGATGAAATACAACAGAATAGTACGCTTGATGATACTCAGAGGCAGAAAGATTTTTTTTATGTCCACATTAAAATGAGCAAAATATACCTGCAAAGCAGATAAATAATCATAAACTGCTCTGGTGACAAATTATTTCAATTTCCTCTCAGCGTGTAAACATCAAGCTTTTTAGTTAAGAGTATCTGGAATGCCTGCTATGGCAAACATGCTTCTAAATTACATCTCTATATTTGTACCTCCTGAGAGTCTGCTTTTTTTTTGAATGAGTCAGCTATCACAGATTCTTGCCTAAAACATATGGCACAACAGGTGACAGACTCTTTAAACAAGCAGAGATGGCACGGTCAGTATCCACAGGCACACTTCACATTTTTATTATAATGTTAAAGACTTCACATTGACAACATCTGCATTAGCTTTGTCTATAGAAATAGGATAAACGGTAGAATGGCAATGGACTCTTTTCACGTTTCCAGCTTTGGAACCCGAAAGTAAACTATAGCAGGGTGAACGGCACCACTGATACATAAAGCTAAATGGGAGACCATAGCAAATGTTATTATCGTGTTCCATTTTGCTTTAAAAGCAAATGACAAAATCTATTATTACATTTCCATGACTTTCCAAAAGAGTACAATAAGAGAGGATGGATTATGACAGTCTGAAAAGAAAATGATGATAAATATGTCCGAAGGACACCACATGATGTATGCAGAACAGTTTCCAGTGCCCTTTTGGTTGTCTCAGAAAAGAAAAAGAAAATAGAAGAGAACTGGATGTAGACATTATGTCATAGAACTTTTAGTCTAACTCACAGACACTCCATTGGTTTTCACATTTTAAGCATTGTTTACTGAATGTGTCTATTGCCAATCCAAAAAGATTTCACTGTGCATTAACCCTCTGATGCATGAACTATTAAATCCCTTACAAAAAGTTTTTGCATAAATATATTGAACTAAAATACTAAATCCATGCATACACACATGCTGTGTGCAAGTTGTCCAACAATCCTTTACATAAGCTAGTTATTAAGCTTAATATTCCAAAATGGGAGAATATTTCATATTTGTTTGCAACCATGGTAGTTAAAAAATCCAATGAATAAAGTTCTTAACTGAGTACAGACTTAATTTGGGCCCACATGTTGTGTGCTTCTGACTGGCGGCTGCCTTTGAATTTCGAAATTGATAACTTGAATATTTTATATGACTACCTGAAAAACGTCCAAGCACTGTTTTCTTAGATAAGAAACACTTTAAGGCTACATGCCATTTGTGTAATTTTATTGGTTAGTACATTATATTTAGTTATTTAAATGAAGGAGCAATAGCATATTTGTTTTTGCTGTATAGGCCTAATCGAAATGGTTATCGACTCGAACATTGTGTCATTTCACTGGTATTGAAATCGATTTTGGTATCATGAAAACATTTTTCAGAATGCTTCAAAATGTTTCAGTCATGCTTCCAGGATACACATAAATGCTACAAGCCAACTGACAGTTCCTGCAATTCCAGATTACTCACCATGGTGATGGTTTGTTTGTTTGTTTGACTGTATTGACTGTAAGTCAAAGTGGTAGCCAGGATGTTGCATGCAGCTACTTGTGTGATTTGTTTAACGATTAAACCTTTAATGCGAGACGCCCACTACAATGGGCAGATCTTTAAAAGTCATTAAGTGATGACCTATATTACATAATCTTTTCTACACAATCTATTTGATCTATTAAAAAAAAAAAACAACATTAAAAACTAAGCTTTTAAGCACAACACATTCTTACGTAGTAGTGAAAATACATTTGATTTAGACACTTGTGTTTCAGTCTTGGGCCTCATCGTCAATACCTAGCAAAGTTATTCACAAAATATTAAAAATCTACAGGCATTGTGTAAAATGCTCACTACCAACAATTAGAGGACAGATACTAGTGCGCAGTAAGGTCCTTTAAGGTGAATGCAAGCATAGTAAGACTTGGAGTGGAGCTCTCATTAACAGTCTACTTACTGGCACAGTTCTAAGACAATTGTAAGTACACTATTACACCGTTTCTGCAGATAAAGCCTTTCTGGGGACATTTTGCAAGTGGCACAAATGTTTAGCATGTGAGACATTTTTATGACAACGTTTAAAAATCAAGCAATATCACAGGCTGCCTTCATCTTGAAGGTCTTCTTTCCATTTTTCACCTGCTATGACCTAGTGACACAAAGAAGTCAGCTGCGCTCATTTTTTCAGTGTCTCAACTATGACATATCTATAACTCTGTAACACAAATCTTAAAGTAATTGTGGTTTTAGATAATTTTTTAAGTAGGTTCTACTAGGCTAATGCATTTAATGCTGACATGTAAAATATAATAATTTTTTCAGCACCACAACCGGTCAACCCCGTCAGATTTCTGTTTGATGGGGGTGACAAGTAAATATATAGAGCTGAAAATCCTGTAACATCCTGTTTTTAATTAATTCACTCATCAATGTGAATGCTATATTTGCCAATATTTGCAATAAATATTTTACATGACAGTACACATTGGTTTTGTATTGGACGATGTTGACTTGTGGTCGATCAATATTGCTTTTCCTATTATCAATGCCGATACATAACTAGATGGCGGAGTCGATATATAAATGTCTTATAGACTAATGCAATTTAATAGCAACTGAGATGCACACATATTCATTGAAGTTGACATTTTGACTTTTTGGGCACTAATTATTCAAACATTCACATTAAATATTTGAAAACAAATTGGGTATTATCCATTAACAAGGTTGTTGGTAGATTATGGAACTGACATGGGGCACTTCAGTTAATGGGTTGAGAGGACATCGGCCGATAACTTTAAAATGACCAAATATCGGCTGATATATGGACCTATCACAATTGTTGACCAATATTGAGAGATAGCAAGGAAAAACACACTTTTGTAACAATTTACTCCAAATATATTTCCTGGGTAGATAAGCTTGTTTTATCAAAATGTTCACATACTGGCTGATATATCAGTCTATTGGCTGATAACCTCAAAATCAGCAGATTTATTGGCCTATCACTATTGCTAACCCATATTGAGAGATACAGTAGCATGGAAAAAACACACTTGAGATATGGGACAAAATGGGCCACACAAGTAAAAAAAACATTCCACTTTTATGGCCCATTTTGTCCCATATCTCAAGAATCAGGTCAAGGCATTCATAAAAAGATATTTAATGTATAATTGTATTACCTTTTGTTACTCCCCAATGACTCTAAAAGTGCTGAATCCTTGCTTCGGCCATTGGAACTCCCGGAAGACTCATTTCCACGGGACACGTTTCCATGGGAATCATTACCATGTGACTCATTACCATGGGATTCCGTTCCACTCCCACTGGAACCACTACTCTTCATCTCAACATCCTCGTGCAGGGAATGTGCCATCTTTCGGTTGCTGTGTGGTGAGGCCGTTTGGTCCTGGCTGCTGTCGCTGCCTTCTGATGCCAGACCAAGCTCGGCTCCCTCTGCAAAACTGCCCATGCAATGCAGTGTCGCCATGGAACTACAGCCAGCTGACACCTCCTGCCCCTCCAGGGAGGAGAACAGGTATGGTTTAGAATCCTCAGACATTGAACTGGGTTTAATGAATGGAAGCCGAGCAGATTATCTTCATGGAGGTGCATTCAAAGGGAATTTAGATGAGTGCTGGTTCCTATGATAATAAAAACAGACAGAATATGAGTAATTACATTGTACATAGCAGAAATAATGTAGCATTGTCATACATGTTAACTTATGAAAACACTTGTCCTAAGACAGTTGCCTGTTAATTCTGCGATTCAGGTAGTTCAGTCCATGGGCCCCAAGTAAAAGTTCTGAATACTCAAAAATAAATTAACAAATACAACAACAATGGCATAAATAAAAGCAGAAAAAACGCACGCGCACACACACACATACACACACACACACACAAAACAGAAACACAATAATCTGCACAATTTGTTAATGCCGTGGTACATTGCTGGTAACTCAAAGTACCGCATCTATCGTACACAGTTACTTGTAGTGCTTTCTATTTGAAAGAACGTTTGATGGGCCCATTTTTCCGCTGGTCGCTCTGTATGTTTCGCATTGCAGATTCAATTGAATGGCAGCGAAGAAAAAAACTGTCTTTTTACAATGAGTATTTTAGCACGGTGTTACGTCTGCATTGCACGTTTGAAAACCGCTAACGGAACCGAAAGTCGTGAAAAATCATTTTTCGTGAAAAATGGAATCTGGGTTACTAACCCTATCCACAAGCACACTGGCCTTCCCAGACTAAAGGTACACTTACGTACATCAGAAGAAAAAACGGCAAGATAAGACTGCATAAGACTGTAATCTGCATGCAATTACAGTACCATCAACCTCTGTAGTTGCATGTTATTTCCCTATGAGCATATCAACAAAAGTAGAGCAGCATTAGTTTGAAAGAGTCAAACTTTCTCATGATATTTATCAGAGCATAAAAACCCTGTCTGATCTATTACTGTGGTAATCTATAAGCACATAAGCCTCTGTCTGGAACCCAGAGTCCAAGCTGAGCGTTCAAAGGTTGGCGACCCTGGCGTCTCCCTGACTGTGTCTGTGCCTTGTCCTTTAGCCAGACAGAGCTGGCATTTCGGCTTGTAATAACTGCCCTCTTCAAAGGATTCTTCCCAGCAAGTGCACATAAAGGTGTTAGAAAACTGTCTGGACCAAAAACAGGACCAGACTGGTTTTCATCCCAATATGTTCTGAAGGTCCACGGAAATTGCAGGGTAAAAAAATATACTCTAATCTCTATGCCCTAAAGAAATAAATAAAGGCCTTTGTCATCTGACCCGAAGCAAAAGGTTGAGTCAAATCTGCTATAGTTAGGGCCAGAGAAGGGCCATATTAAGGAAGGACACCTTCAGGCTTTTAGAGTAAAGCCATGGGCCTCTCAACACTCTTCCAGGTTTACCTCTGCTTTACCTGAGAGCTAAAAATACAGCAGAGCTGAGAGTGAGTAGAGTAAGTTACAGTTAATGGATTACCTGTATGAGCAAGTACAAGATCAGTTTCACTGTGCAAAAACTGGTACGCTATATCATGTTTACAATTATATTCTGATTATGAAAACGTTATATGAAAATTTTCATATATACTATATATTAGTGGTTGACCGATGCTGATAAATTGGCCGATATTCTGACTTTTTCATCCATTAAAAAAACCCATATCGGTCGACCACTACTATATATTCAAACAGAAGGTTTAAAAGATAGAAAAAGAATGACAGAAATGGATGGACTGATGAATGGATGGAAAAAGAGATAGATTGAACTACACTGTAGATAGATAGATGGATGGATGGATAGAACGATAGCTATAATTATATACATAGAATGACAGATGCCCTTGTGCCCTACCCATCTCACCAGTCTGACATGTATGTAGAGCCCCAATGACATGTTTATATGTCTGGCTGAGTGCCCAACGTTACCTAGTAACCTAAAGGGCAATGACACTGCAGTTACCTTTGGGTTTTCAGTCATGCAGAGAGTGACATATTAAATCCGGCAAGGCACAGTGTGACACTGCTGATAAGAGTGAGATAATGAAGCAAAAGACTGACTATATAAGTTATGTCATGTAGGCCTATTTGGTGTGGGCATAACTTGATTATGTAAATCTTACCACATGTGGCTTTCTTTAGAACCTTTGACATTTTTATGCTGTGAGAAACCAAATGATGTGCCAGTGGTATTGCTCTGAGTCTTTTATTTCATCAAACTTGAAACCTGTTTTAAAGGGATAGTTTTTCTAATCGTCTACTGTCCAGTTTTGGTGAGCCTGTGCCCACTGCAGTCTTTGTTTCCTGTTCTAAGCTGACACTAGTGGTACCCGGAGGGGTCCACAGAACTGCTGCTCACTGGTTGTTTTTCTCACCATTCTCTATACACTCTTGCTGTTGCAAGTGAAAATCAGCAGTAACAGGAATACTCAAACCAGCCTGTCTGGCACCAACAATCATGCCATGGTCTAAATCACTAAGATCAAATTTTTTCCCCATTCTGTTGGTTGATGTGAACATTAACTGGAGCTCCTGGCCCATATCTGCATGATTTTAAACATTACACTGCTGCCACACGATTGGCTGATTAGATAATTGCATAAATAAGTAGATGTACAAGTTTACCTAATAAATTGGCTGGTATTAATGTTTATATGTTTATATATATATATATATATATATATATATATATATATATATATGTATATATATATATATAAAGAATGTTTTAGGTATACATCTTTAAATAAGCTATAACCTCTTAACCTTTCTGACAATGACTGAGACCTTTTTCTCTTTCTTGTAGTCACAAGGTAATTCATGTGCAATACACCCGAGTTTGTAATCTTACAATGTCGCATTAGGTGGACTGTAATAAAACCCTTGAAGTCTCCTGCTGTTATATTTGTCCACTGAGGTCCATGCAGAAGAACACGCTGCAACATAATTATAGCTGGCAGACTTTTATTGAAGCCTCTTTCTAATACAATCAAAGGTGATAAGTAGAACATTAATGGTCCTCGGTAAAGCACATTGCCAGTCACATGGGAGCAGATCTGCTGTCTGGAAATCCATGACTTGCGAAAACTAAACAGAAGAAACCATTTTACACACAAAGCACACCTATCAGTTGAACAAACCACGTGTAGCTATTGCAACAGACTCAAGTCAATGTCTTCTCAGGGAGTTTATCAAACACACAATCAATATCACACTATCAAAAGTCAACTTTTTGCAAACTTCCGGGGAATGGCAATAATATTCCAATTTAATTGTGATATAAATTTCACTTTAGGAGCCAATTCATTAACCTCCCCCTGTCCTAAGTAAACATAGGCAACTAAAAATAGCCAGTGCTCCAAGTTTACTGCAGCAAGGTTTAAACAAGTCCAATGTCACAATTGCACTGCTGAACCAGCACCTGTTATAAATCTGTCTACAATATCTTGCGTGTTTCATGTTATAGATCAGTGTTTCCCAACCACTGTATGTAGCCCACAGGGTACATGGAAAATTTTTATTTTGTTTTGTTTGCTAATACCTATAAAGCAGAAACTATGACTTAAGTGATGTTTGTTTATGGGGGGATTAATAGTAATAATACTGTTACATGATATCGTATACAACAAATAAAATTTCAGGTTTGGTGTTAATAAAGTGGTACTTCATCTTTACAGATGGGCATGTGGAGGTGCATAAGACAATGTTGTGAAACACTGTTATACACCATTATGTTGGGGTTTGTCCAATAAATATAGTTCGAATTTCATAACTGCTTACATTTCAACTATTATGACAACTTGAAAACATGTAGTGATGGCAAAAATACTATGCAATCCTGATTTTTGCAAATCAAACAGAACATATTTAAGCACACCCAAATTTACAGCCAATATCGTATATTTCAGAACACTCCAAATATTTAGTGTATAATACACTTTATTATGTAACAAGACTTTTAGCGATCAACCACTTCAATTTAATTACGTAGGACTAGAGTAGGGTTAAGTTTAAGGTTAGGGTAATGTTTACATTTACGGTTATAATAGGGCTTGTCTTTTCATATTAGCTGTTCTTTGTTATCATGTTGCATAAATACAATTCATTGAACAACATGTGTACACAACAGCATATGATTTTTCATTAAATGTGCAGGAGGAGATTTAAAATCCCAAAACGTATACACGTAGGCTAAATAATTAGTGTAAATTGTAGTAAACCAATGCTTTGAGTCTTGAATTCGTCAAGTTTCTAAATTCAACCTCTCAATGTTTGCACAATGAGGTTTTCAAGTTCTGAGAAAGATTAAAACACTGAGATCAACAGTCTTCCGTGATGCCATGTAATCCTGTCCTATCAGGTCATGCCCTAGTACACATTCTTTGAAAGTAGTACATGACTGTTGACAGGCAGCACTACACAATTATTTCACCATTTGTCACACATGTGTGCTTCTCTGAATTATTCATTCCTCAAGTGGAATTTGTTAAAATTGTATAAGATCTGTAAAGATTCATGGCCTACAGTCGTCATGTTAAAATAGGCCCACTTTCTTCAATCCCAATTATGATGAGCCAATTATACGCAAGTTGTAGGTTGATTCCCCCTTAAAGTGTAAAAAAAAAAGAAAAAGAAAAGGTGTAAAAAATTGTTTGTGCATTCCGATCACTTAGCAACATTGGCTAAACCAATGGTGTGAATTTGGGGCAGGACTATCAGTTTGTCAAACCCATAGCAGATGGTGGTGGGGTGGCTGGGTGTCATGGAAACCTATTTAAAAACAGTCATTATTTTTGTTATTCTGTTTAGTGATGCTAGTGGTGCAAAGATTACACACTTCAACGTGAAATGTGTCGAATCTAGGCAATATGCAACCTAATTTTATATACTTTATATTTGCAAGCAGTAGAGCTCTCAGGCTTATCATGTTGGTGGGAAAACATGTTGAACTTAAAAAAACAAAACACATATATATATATATATATATAATTGTATTATTATAGCGAACTTGTAGAGCATGGCACTAACAACACAAGGTCCATCCATCCATCCATCGTCAACCGCTTATCCTGTGTACAGGGTCGTGGGGGCTGGAGCCTATCCCAGCTAACATTGGGCGAAAGGCGGGGGACACCCTGGACAGGTCAACAACACAAGGTAATGGGTTAAATTCCAAAGGAATGGACATACTAATCAAATATATACCTTGCACTGGAAGTCGCTCTAAATGCATCTACCAAATGCAAAAATTAAAGTGTAGCCTAAAATATTGTTTGGAAACATTGTTAATTTACTACATGATTTATTTTGAGAATAAAAACTTCAATAAATTATTCTCACATCTCCAATTCTTTGGGTTGTAAATAAATGTGGAGTTTACATGAAATCCAGTGACTCTAAAGAAGAAGGCTTAGTTCGGACATTGGGCAGAACGGAAATGGCTGAACACCTACCTGCGCTGTGAGTGCATTCTAGTAGATGCCCTTTTAAAATTGGTTTAGCACAGTGATTCACAAAACACCAAATACACTTATGCAATTATGTACAATAGTTGCTTGAGTGACATCTATTATTACATAATACTAAACCTAAGTCCTTCTGGTAGTCATATTCCAAAGTGCCCTTGTTACAGCTGTTTGGCAATAATGCAGGAATCAGGCAGCTAACAAAACCTTTCTAAGAAGACATGTGTGATGGAATTGTGGTTATACAAGGTGTGAAGACCTCCAGATTAGATTGTATAAGTGTTTCATACTTCTGTTATGTTAAACCTAAATTCAGTTTTATTTATCTAAGCATTATCGAAATGACTAGCCTAGTGATCTTGTGATCTTAATAAAACATTTGACCTAAAGACTTACTTATAAATGTTTTAATTATGTTCTGTAGACACTTGTGGCTACATAACTACATGGTCACTACATAACTCCAATATGTTCATTTGTGTAATTTCATAGTTTTGATGACTATATTATTATTCTAAATTAAAATGTGGTAAATTGTGCTAATACAGTGTTTTTCATTGAAGATGTTGAATGTCTTCCATTGGTCGTTCAAACAGATGGTACCGCGCCAAACTTAAGCCAATGGTGAGTGTTACAGTGGAAAGGGGGAAAAAAAAAATCAACCTACAATTGTATAAATGTCTGCATAATAAACTGGGATAAAAAAAGTATTTTAAAAGTCAAATAATGAATTACACAAGTCACCTTTAATAATGTAACTCTGAAGTGTACATGGCGGTAAGCACTAGTTGAAAATGTGCACCAAATGAAACAGTACTGCGAAAACTCAAATCGCACAAGTTTAATTCTTGCAACATTATGGAACCATTTAGAGAAAGCACTTCATTACAATTACAATTTTGCTAATGACTTGCAAATAAGAGACATAAAGCGACCTGATAATACAGCAAACACATTAAATCTGAAACAACTGTGATTATACTGTACATTTCAAAATGCTGTGACTATTTCTACAAAACATCATCAAAGCACTCAGCTAAGTTAACTTAAAAACAGATACCATCTTTAAATGCTTGGACTTTTCCACTTTGACTTGATGTAGTTTGCGTGTGGCCCTGAGCCAGGACTGTTCTCTAACTACATAAAAATGTGCCTCCGTGCGTCATCACTTTCAACACTCCTACTGCCAAGCTACGGAGGCACAGTCCCAGTAGCCAATCCCGTTTCAACTGCCAACGCTTTCAGCCCAGCCAAACACGTTACCAAAAACTGCTCATCCATTCTCTCCTTTAAAGCGACATACAACATCCCAGATTTGAAACCACAAGAGCTTTATTTTGAATAAAAGTGCACAAAGCAATCCACTTTATCTGTTATAATCCATATACAGAGGGTTACTATGGGTGTACCACTGAATGGAAAAAAGATGTAATGAATGTGAATGGTGACTAAAGGCCAAAGGATACTTTGGTTGTCCATGTTGCTGATCAGAACGCGCACAGTATGCGTGATGCAAATTTTGTCATCAGCACAGTCTGTGATTTTCCCAACACACGATCAGTCCTCGTCTGTGCATGCCCTGCTGTTGACTGTACTAAAAGAGTATCACAATGCAGTTGTAGTGCGTATGCGTTAAACTATGGTTGGGTATCGCCTGGCACCTCACGATACGATACATATTGCTATGCACCTCACGATTGGGTATATTGCAATACATCACATTATCATTATTTTGATTAGATTACAAATCAATTCCAATTTCAATTTGCTATATTTCAGTTATATACTGATGTCTGATGAAGAGCGTGCAGTTCGATACATCACATATTTGTCTCTTGGTGAGCTCATACAATAGATTTGGAAGTAATAGTGTGCCAACTTATTTGTATGCTTACATGACATGAATACACAAATATTATTTTATTTTTTTTATAAAGCAGAGATAGGGAAAGGTGTAGATAAATAATTAAGAGCAAAGCAGTGCGGCAGTTTATGTGCTCAATATATTAGAGGCAGATTAAGGTATCTGGAGCAACTCTTGTAGGACTAGGTCTGTTGTAATAACCTTAGAACACCTCTTCCCTGCCGAGTTCAAAATCAACATACAGTATACTATGCTAAAACTGATAAATGTGTGGATAACTACCACCTTTAGACTTTAAACAATGTAGGTCATAAATAAAACCAATCTGTTGTTCTTAGAGGTTAATGAGTGTTTAAATTATTAATCATTTAATATTTTATTGATAATTTAATAAAAAATTTTTTGCAACTGTGGCGTTTTGGAACAAGTTAAACACACACACACACACACACACACACACACACACACACACACACACACACACACACACACACACACACACACACACAGCACGCGCGCGTATATCACATTGTAGTCAATGGAAAGTATGTGTTATAGGCTACTACTACACTCCCCCGTCAGCAAAAGCCCCTTGATAACAATAATCATGTTTCCTACCTGACAACTTAAACAGACTTTCCTTAAAGATTGAATGTCTCAGACCGTCCTGTCCAGCAAAACTGAAAATATTCCTGAAATTCCGGTCTCGGTTGAAGCTGCAGCATCACCGTTTGACACAGTTCTCTGCTGAACGGCCCTGGGTCTTTCCAACAGCATGACCTGCATTCTAACTCCGCCCTAACCCCTCCCATGGCGCATTCCCATTGGCCAATCAATACGCATTTAAATGTAATGTGGAAGTGACAATGAACGCACTGTGATTGGTCGCGAACGCTGCCAGTCTCCTTGCATAAGCGTGTCAAACATCTCACGTGGACACCCATAGCCACTGACGGAGTGCGATATGTATGGACAAAAAAAGTAGTAAGAAGAGAAAGCGATGAATGGGACTGTGACGGTAGGGAGGTTGGTCCGAGAAAGCCGAGTGTTATACAAACTGTTATACAAGCGTGTGTGCAGTCAATATGGTCTCCCTGTGAATGCGACAGACAAGCAGCAGCAGCTTTGCATGTAATGATTTATTAATATAATAAATGTTTAGAATAGATTGGATGTATGAACGTGCGTTACGTGTGCATGCTTAAAAAATATTACAAATATTATATGTACATGTCAGTATGTTTACATACATAAACTACACAAGTTTGGTAACATTATGACATTTGAATCTTTATTTAAGAACATAATAATTGTATTCACTGAGGAATGGATGCTTTAAATTGATCTAAATTGACACTGGCTGAAATGACACCTTATAGGCATTCTAGCAGTCAGTTCATCCTAGATCTTCAGGTAAAGTTTCATCCCAAGTTTCAGATGTGGCTTTTACATTGAAAGTGTGCATAAAATGCCAACATCCTGAGCCTGCTCTTCACTGTTGCACATTAAATTGGCATTTGGCACTTCCTGGGCATTGAAGCTGCCAGTTTAGGACCTGCGATGGGTTGGTTTATCAAACTGGACACTCTGATGTACTTGTTCTTTTGTTGATGTAAATCTGGGCTGTCCACTTCCCTCACTATCCCGGTTTGTGTGCTCAATACTTCAGCAACTAAAAGATGATGATGTGTTGTGATGACCATACTTCATTAAAAGGATAGTTTGCACAAAAATTAAAATGAATTAATAATTTAATTACTCTCATGCCATCCCAGATGTCTATGACTTTCTTCAGTTGAACACAAACAAAGATTTATAGAAGAATTTCTCAGCTCTGTTGGTCCATACAATGCAAAAGAATGGTGGCCAGAACTTTGAAGGTCCAGAAAGCATAATCCATATCTTCAGATGCAATATGATAGGTGTGGGTGAGAAACAGATTCATATTCAAGTCCTTTTTTACTACAAATCTTCACTTTCACATTCTTCCTCTTGTGTTTTTGGTGATTCACATTCTTCATGCATTTTGCCACCTACTGGGCAGGGAGGAGAATTTAAGGACTTAAAAAGGACTTAAATATTGAGCTGTTTCTCACCCACACTATCATATCAGTTTTGAGGACATGGATTTAACCACTGGAGTCAGATGGATTAATTTTATGCTGTGTTTAATGTATATGCATTTGGACCTTCAAAGTTCTGGCCTCCATTCACTTGCATTGTAAGAACCTACAGGGCTGAGATAGTAAAAAATCTTAGTTTGTGTTTAGCAGAAGAAAGTCAAACACATCTGGGATGGCATGAGGGTGAGTAAATGATGAGGGAATTTTCATTTTTTTGGGTGAACTATCCCTTTAAGTAGAACAACTGTCTTCAGCCATTCTAACAAAAATAAATGTCTCTTATCAAATTTGCATATTAGAAAAAATTCTTAAGGATTACGTGACATTATTTGACTGGAGTAATTACTGCTGAAAATGGGGCTTTAAAATCCCACATCAAATAGAATTTTAACCTGTTAAAAACAGTTATTTCAAACAGTAATCATTTCCCGCATTACTGATGTTTAGGGTAGTGTTTTGATCCATTTAAATTAATGCATTTGAGTTGAAGAAAAGCATCTATTTTTTCGAGAACAAAAATGTATCATTTGCAAACTTTTGAAGGGTAGAAAGGTGTAGATAAATAATTAAAAGCAAAGCAGTGTGGCATTTCAAAAGCACATGCACAGTTTATGTGCTCAATATATTAGAGGCAGATTAAGGTATCTGGAGCACCTCTTGTAGGACTAGGTCTGTTTTAATAACTTAGAACACCTCCATGCCGAGTTCAAAATCAACATACAGTACACTATGCTAAAACTGTGTGTGTGTATATATATATACACTCACCTAAAGGATTATTAGGGACACCTGTTCAATTTCTCATTAATGCAATTATCTAATCAACCAATCACATGGCAGTTGCTTCAATGCATTTAGGGGTGTGGTCCTGGTCAAGACAATCTCCTGAACTCCAAACTGAATGTCAGAATGGGAAAGAAAGGTGATTTAAGCAATTTTGAGCGTGGCATGGTTGTTGGTGCCAGACGGGCCGGTCTGAGTATTTCACAATCTGCTCAGTTACTGGGATTTTCACGCACAACCATTTATAGGGTTTACAAAGAATGGTGTGAAAAGGGAAAACATCCAGAATGCGGCAGTCCTGTGGGCTGAAAATGCCTTGTTGATGCTAGAGGTCAGAGGAGAATGGGCCGACTGATTCAAGCTGATAGAAGAGCAACTTTGCCTGAAATAACCACTCGTTACAACCGAGGTATGCAGCAAAGCATTTGTGAAGCCACAACACGCACAACCTTGAGGCGGATGGGCTACAACAGCAGAAGACCCCACCGGGTACCACTCATCTCCACTACAAATAGGAAAAAGAGGCTACAATTTACAAGAGCTCACCAAAATTGGACAGTTGAAGACTGGAAAAATGTTGCCTGGTCTGATGAGTCTCGATTTCTGTTGAGACATTCAGATGGTAGAGTCAGAATTTGGTGTAAACAGAATGAGAACATGGATCCATCATGCCTTGTTACCACTGTGCAGGCTGGTGGTGGTGGTGTAATGGTGTGGGGGATGTTTTCTTGGCA
Source organism: Xyrauchen texanus (assembly GCF_025860055.1). NCBI lineage: Eukaryota > Metazoa > Chordata > Actinopteri > Cypriniformes > Catostomidae > Xyrauchen > Xyrauchen texanus. The sequence continues at coordinate 42,582,341 of NC_068284.1, forward strand.
CACTTTAGGCCCCTTAGTGCCAATTGGGCATCGTTTAAATGCCACGGCCTACCTGAGCATTGTTTCTGACCATGTCCATCCCTTTATGGCCACCATGTACCCATCCTCTGATGGCTACTTCCAGCAGGATAATGCACCATGTCACAAAGCTCGAATCATTTCAAATTGGTTTCTTGAACATGACAATGAGTTCACTGTACTAAAATGGCCCCCACAGTCACCAGATCTCAACCCAATAGAGCATCTTTGGGATGTGGTGGAACGGGAGCTTCGTGCCCTGGATGTGCATCCCACAAATCTCCATCAACTGCAAGATGCTATCCTATCAATATGGGCCAACATTTCTAAAGAATGCTTTCAGCACCTTGTTGAATCAATGCCACGTAGAATTAAGGCAGTTCTGAAGGCGAAAGGGGTCAAACACAGTATTAGTATGATGTTCCTAATAATCCTTTAGGTGAGTGTGTGTATATATATATATATATATATATATATATATATATATATATATATATATATATATATATATATAATGCATGAACAAATATTAAAACAATTAATAGAATTTAATTTAATCAAACAATCTATGAGCATATCAATAATGTAATGATGTAGTGTAATGCAAAGGAGTTCAAATGATCAAATACTCAAAGCACATATGATGAAAAGTTTAGTCAACCTTACAGCATCTCTAAAACGTGTGGGCAATAGAGGACCAATTACAGCATCACTCAACAGTCCAACACCTTCTGAAGTATGTAACAGTTGTTACAGCAAGACATTATCTAATACATGATTCTCTACTCGTGAGAGAGTTATACAGTCTGCACTGACGTATCAGATTTGCCACACAATACGTAATGTTGGGTTTTTACTAACTTTAAGTAGTGAAGAAGCAAATGACACTAGTATTAAGACTGCTGGCCTGACCTGAAAACAGTTTTCCAATTTTCTTGATAATTTCTCCTAGCAAAACGTTATTGTAATCTCAGATATTTGAGTGCTTTTTAAGTTATATCAAATATAACTAGCTAAAATAACTATTCGTTTTAGGATAAATAAGCAGAACACAACTGTAGTGAGATTTTACTCTAAAACAGTGACCGAAGATGACCCAGTCAGTGACACAGTTATGCAACGCAAAAGTTTTATTTAAAAAAAAAAATGTAAATATATATATATATATATACATATATGTGGCATACAAAACGACTGAATCGACGAGTATTACATATGGGACCATGTATAGTAATACAATATGAACATCATTCTCTTTTCACTGCAAACTTGTTTTTGAGCATCGCTCACATTGTAGTCAATGGAAAGTAGGAGTGTTATACTACCGCTCCCCCGTCAGCAAAAGCCCCTTGAATACAAGACTAATGTTTCCTACCTGACAACTTAAACAGATTTTCCTTAAAGATTGAATGACTCAGACCGTCCTGTCCTGCAAAACTGAAAATATTCCTGTCTCGGTTGAAGCAGCAGCGTCACCGTTTGGCACAGTTCTCTGCTGAACGGTCCTGGGTCTTTCCATCGTGACCTGCATTCAAACTCCGCCCTAACCCCTCCCACGGCGCATTCCCATTGGCCAATTAATACGTATTTAAATTTAAAAATGCGAACGTGACCATGAACGCACGGTGATTGGTCAAGAACGCTGCCAGTCTCCTTGCATAAGCGTGTCAAACATCTCACGTGGACACCCATAGCCACTGACGGAGAGCGATATGTTTGGGCAAATCAGTAGTAAGAAGAGAAAGCGAATGAATGGGACTGTGACGAAGGGGAGTGTGGTTGGTCCGAGAAAGCCGAGTACGCCGAGTGTTATACAAACGGTTATACAAGCGTGTGTGCAGTCAATATGGTCTCCCTGTGAATGCAACAGACAAGCAGCAGCTTTGCATGTAATGATTTATTTATATAATAAATGTTTTGAATAGATTGGATGTATGAACGTGCGTTACGTGTGCATGCTTAAAAATGATTACAGATATTATATGGGCATATCAGTATGCATGCATGCATGCAGGCATACATACATACATAAACTACAAAAGTTTGGTAACATTATGACATTTATATGTTTCTTTAAGAACATAATAATTGTATTCACCGAGGAATGGATGCTAAATGGATCTAAATTGACACTTGCTGAAATGACACCTTATAGGCATTCTAGCAGTCACTTAATCTTAGATCTTCAAGGGTTGGTTCACCCAAAAATGAAAATTATCCCATAATGTACTCACCCTTAAGCCATCCTAGGTGTATATGGCTTTCTTCTTTCAGCCAAACACAGAGTTATATAAAAAAATATCCTGGCTCTTCCAAGCTTAATAATGGGAGTAAATTTTGAAGCCCAAAAAAGCACATCCATCCATCCATCCATCAAAAAAGTAATCTATACAGCTCCAGGGTGTTAATAAAGGCCTTCTTTAGCGAAGCGATATATTTTTTGTATGAAATATATATATATATATATATATATTTATAACTTAATAAACTATAATCACGGTCTTCCGGTAACGGCTGTCCATGCGTTCACAAGAGAGTCGAGTTCCGGCGTATGACGTAGACGTAAACTCTGGTGAGAAGTGACAAACGTGGAAGCGCAGAGGATAGAGCATAACATCACTTCTCACCAGAGCTTACGCTACAAATACGTCATACGCTAGAACTCGACTCTCTTGTGAAAGCACGGATGGCTGTTACCGAAAGCCAGTGATTATGGTTTATAAAGTTATAAATATGGATATTTTTCTTACAAAAATGTATTGCTTCACTTCAGAAGGCCTTTATTAACCCCCTGGAGCCGTATGGATTACTTTTCTGATAGATGGATGCGCTTTTTTGCTCCTCAAAATCTAAGGTACCATTCAATCCCATTATAAAGCTTGGAAGAGCATGGATATTTTTTATTATAAACTCCGACTGAGTTTGGCTGAAAGATGAAAATCATATGGCTTGAGGGTGAGTAAATTATGGGATCATTTTCATTTTTGGGTGAACTAACCCCAGTTTAGGACCTGCAATGTGTCTGTTTATCAAACCGGAGACTCTGAAGTACTTGTTTTTTTTGTTATGCATCTGGACCGTCCACGTCCTTCACTATTCCGGTTGGTGTGCTCAATACTTCAGCAACTAAAAGAAGACAAAGGATCATACTTCATTAAAGGGAGAGTTCGCACAAAAATGAAAACTCTCTAATCATTTAATCACCCTCATGCCATCCCAGATGTCTATGACTTTCTTTCTTCAGCTAATCACAAACAAAGGTTTATAGAAGAAAATCTCAGTTCTGTAGGTCTGTACAATGCAAGTGAATGGTGGCCAGAACTTTGAAGGTCCAGTAAGCATATGAAGGCAGCATAAACGTAATCCAGTGGTTAAATCCATATCTTCAGATGCAATATGATAGGTGTGGGTGAGAAACGGATCAATATTTAAGGTGGTATATATCATAGGTCTTCACATTGTTTGAGAAATCACTTTTAATTTGGGATTAGTGCACAAAACAATAAACAAGTATGAAAAACACTCTTTCTCTTTTGTGCTCTCATTCTGTCTCTCTCTTTTTTTTTTTTTCGCTGTGTTGATCTCCATCTGTTAGTGCACAGGCATTGGTCTGTTTTGCCATTTATGGATTTATAACCTGCTATAAAAGTTGTTTAATTTATGAGAAGGGTAAATAAATATTTTATTGTTTGACAAATTATTAGTTGTACCATCTCATATTTAATTGACAGCAGTAACATTATGTTTAACCTGTTTATCATAAAGAAGATGCATAAGGCTTTTTCTATGATCATTCTCTCACTTCATTTCATTTTACATACAGTACTCACAGAACTCATCCCAAAATATTCTAATAACATCAGATGGTGCAGATGACTAATACCTCTTTAAGACTGGGCATCAAATCACACCAGACTGCACTGAGATATAAAAACACTCTCAATCCCTGTTTCTGAGAACATCGCCACCATAAGTCCTTTACACTCAGCTACGTAATGAGAGGCAGAAGGTGTTTTGTTTTATAAAATGAAGATGTAGAAATTATTGACAACTGATCAATAGTGTGTTGTCTACATACTGAACTCCAAATGTCAGAAATAATATTTATATTTGATTAATTTTTCATATTAATTCAGATAGATTCAGATAGCACTTGTGTACTCTACTTTAATGATTTAATTTAAATGAAACACATCCTTGCCATTTTGCCAGGCCTAAGGCACAATTGTCGTACAACTCAAACACTAATTGTCTTTATGGAACTGTGAGTGAATTCAACAGACACTCAAACTTAAAGAAACAAAATCACATACAAAATCATAGAAAAATGTAACTTCCCAGCATTAGCATCATCACAGTAGTGAACTTTGTTATATTTGCTTTTAGTGCAGAATGAGTAGATTGGACTTATAATCAAATATTAGTCTGATTGATCAACATACATGTAGTGACAAGTGTAAATAGGCCCAGGCTCAATGTGGTTGAATCCCAATAAACACCCTAAACGTGTAATTGATTTGATAGAGAAATTACAAGTGCAGGTTTACAGAAAGCACTTTGTTCCCATCATGCCAGAAATTGCCATGAGTCACTGCTTTTGTGTGACTCTCCAAAATTGCCAGTTTTATCAGATGTTCAACAAAGGCTGTTTTAGCCGTGTTTTCAGTGTGTAATGAGTTGTGTTCTGTCTCTGGCTTTGTAAAATGCTGTGAAAGTGACGCACATAATCAAATATGGGCCAAAACATTCAAATAACCAGGCCCTTGAAATAGAGTGACGCATGTTGCAGTGTTGCAGTGGTTTCAACGAAAAGTGCACTTTAAATGACAAGTTTTTTATTATGTGGAAAGGTACCATTTGTTTCACTGAGATTTATGAATACTGAAATCACACTGTTTAGCTCTAATACAAAATCTAATGAGCTAGCTATATAAGCAGCATTTCATTTCCAGAGCAGTTGCTGCAGCTGTGGCTCAGCTGGTAGAGCGGGTCGGCCACTAATCGCATGGTTGGCGGTTCGATTCCTGGCCCAAACGACTCCACATGCCGAAGTGTCCTTGGGCAAGACACTGAACCCCATGTTGCTCCCAATGGCAGGCTAGCACCTTGCATGGCAGCTCTGCTGTTATTGGTGTATGAATGTGTGTGTGAATGGGTGAATGAGTCACAGTGTAAAGCACTTTGGTAACCGCTTTACAATTTAAAACCACAATTGGTAAAGGTGCTATATAAGTGCAGACCATTTACCAATGCTATGAGATGAATATTTTAAATGTAAAATTATGAATATAGTAAAACAAAATGATTGAAAATATGAATGAATACTCAACCTATGGGGACAAATTCTTTCAATAAGTCAACCTCCCAATTAGACTTTGGGAAATGTTTAATGTTACTTGAAAATTTGACATTTTAGTGCATTTTTATCTTTATATTGTGGAAGGCTTTCTTCTATAAAAGAAATAAAGCATTATATTGTTACATATTGTTTTGTTTTCTGTCCTAAGATGTAAATAAATGCACTTTGACAAAACTATAAGTACATTTTTATATGTTTTTGTCTCCTCTCATCCACACTGGAAAGGTGTTTTTCTCCCAACAATATCTGAGACGGTCAAAAACGCTCATATTCTTTACCACATACTTGGGAAAACTGAGGCGTTAGAAAGCTGAAAACTGAACTTTCACACATAAACAGATTAGTGTGGATGTGGCCTAGATTAATTAAAGAAGTTTAATACTTATGGGTTTAGAACAATCCCTAAACAGAATGTTTGAGGAATATAAATAGGGCTACAATTCTGCTTTGCAATGCCTACTTGGCTGAGAACTTCTCTCGCTCTCTCTTGCTCTCTCTCGCTCTTTTATAACTAAGTGAGGAGGTTATTTTAGCCCTATATTGTTATGTCATATGTTTAACCTAATATGATCAATTTGGAAATTACACTGCCTTTATGCTGAGATCCATTCTCATAACATACTGTCACAATCCCCTGTTGTCTGCCCCGTGTTTCACTCGTCACCTATCATAAACTACAATTCCCAGCACTCAGTCATTGTTCTCACCTGTTTATCGTTTAGTCCTCATTACCCCTGTGTATTTAAACCCTGCTGTTCCTCCATTCCTTGTCGATCGTTGAATGTGGATGTTTGAATGTAGATGCTTGGATGTGTTTGTTAACGTTACCTTTGCCCTCCATGGATGTTTCCCCAGCCTGTGTACCCCTTGAATGTTTTCGTGTTTTGGTTTTGTTTTCTCATCGTGGATGTTTCATTTGTTCCAGTCTTGTTTGTTGTTCTTCATTTTCAATAAAAAAAAAATGCATTTAGATCCTCACCCCTCGTCTGCCTTCTCCTACTTTCGTAACACATACTCTTTGTAAAATGACTCTCTTTGTAGCCTCTCTCTGATAGGATACAAGGTAAAATAACACTGTAAAATTGTGCATTCAGTCTGGGTCTCCCTGTTAAAGGGAATGTCTGGGGAGATGTCAGGCAAACAGTTAGCTCTGGATAGGATTTAAAAGTCTCAGTATCTTCTCCATTGTAATAAATGCACTTTTAAACTGGTCTGAAAGCGGTTTCTAACATGTGCATGGGGAAAAAAATTAAATAACACGTTTTATAAAAAGCACATTCTGCACAGTTTGTACCATGCTCATGGCAGTTTTGCCCTGATGAGTTCCTTATGTTGCCTGGCATCTTTTCACGTTTTTTTGCTATCTGCCACATCTGTCTGGAATGGGGAAAGGGGTGTTGTCTTATGACTTCAGTCCTTAGCATTACATCACCTACATCTTTTATAACACAGCAGACATGAATAGGAAGGAAAGGCACTGGCATTGTGCCTGGTGAGAGCATGCTGTCTGTCTCCCAGCACTACCCCTCCGTTCTCTTTTCCCTTAACAGTGGAATTTGGAGAAAAGCAGGGAGTACTTACTGATCTGTTGAACATATTTAAAGGGATAGTTCTTCCAAACTTGACATTTTGTTGTTTACTCACCCTCATGTCACTCCATACTTGTATGACTTTCTTTCTTGGAACACACATTTTTTTTTCAGAATGTCCAAACTGCTCTTTCCCTACACACAGCTGCTGTGTGTATGTTTATATTTTGTCTTTATGCTTTAATTTAACATTAAATATTACTTTGACTGTTCTGTCTGTTCCTGCCTCCTCCTTACCCATTTTAATCCCTCCTGTTACAATGGCATTAAGCCTCAATAGCCATGTTTCTACTATCAGGCCAAATGAGGGCATGCTAGTGAGTGCCAGGGCCAGTTGCGTTCCCACTGTCTCTTCTGGGGCTTCATCGTGCCTCCTCGTGGCTTCCTCAGGGCCAACGGCTAAGTGCCTTTGGCCTGCCGATTACCCTTGGGCCAAAGAGGGTCAACTGGGGATTGAGATGAGGTCAATAGCCTAGTTTCCATCCACTTTTTGCGCTATTTTGTTATCGACATATTAAAAATGCGTCAAAATGTTTAGCAAAATATGGCGTCTTCTCCCTATTTCCATTCAAATGAACTTTTATCGATAAAAATGGTGTGCGTGATGACGTGTAAAAGCAACTTTAATAAATAAACGGATGTCTACCGTGATTAAATTAATCACAGAGTGGCTATTCATTTGTTCTCAGTGCACTTGTCACTTGAGATATTTGTGTTGGCACACCTGGAAATGTCATGTTTGTTCTATATGCCGTTAAAATCAATCCATAATCACGGATAATAAATTGGCTTTCAAGGATGTTTCACAGGCCCAATTACATATCTTCTGAGTAAATGTAGTGCGTTACTACCCACTTTTGGTCCTAATACAGAGAGGTGCTTTTACCTCCCACACAGCCAACGGAAGTGAATCACCACTTACAAATGCACATTCTCACCTCCCCTGCACACTCACACACACACACACACACACACACACACACACACACACACACACACACACACACACACACACACACACACACACACACACACACACACACACACACACACACACACAGAGCACTGGCAATTTGACAACTGAATCACGAATACACATCTTATAGTGTTAAAGTCAATAGAGGGGTATTACATGCACAATTTTAGTGTGTGGAATTACAAATATTCATGGGTCTAAAACACTTTGCATACTTTTTCTTTTCTATTCTCTATTGTATAAACCCTGCAATATAGATTGCATATGCATATTGTAAAATTTACACAGTATTGTAATGTGTATGCCTCATAGTATTGATTGTGACTATGTCTTCTTGCATATTGAGCACATATCCATTGTGACCAAGATAAACCCAAATGCAAAGATTATGATTCTGAATCGTCTAAGGCATTTCTCATTTTCAGAGTGTGTGTGTGTGTGTGTGTGTGTCCACAGATGAAGGAAAAATAACAACTTTGCGAGTGAAAATCAAATGTAATGAATGTAAAAATCTGAATGAAACCCTCCAAAATCTCTGTCCTCCTGCTGTTCTTGCTTACAAGATGTCCCTTGTCCTTCGTATTGTAATATTGCATGGGTACAAAAAGAGTTCCTGGTAAATACGTAAGCTGCTCAAATAAATGTCTGTGCTTTATTCAGATAAATGCACATGAAAGTCAAAGTCTGATATACAGTAAGTGAATTATATAGCTTGAAAAAAAATTACATCAGCATCAATCAGACGTCATTATTGTAGAAAGTTATCTGCTTTCATTGAGGGGGTGGATGCTTCAAGTTCCCACATTTCTGAAAACCTTGGAAACGTCATGCAGCAAAAGATGTGATTTGACGCAGATGGCAGTCAGGTTTTTTTCTTCCCCTCAGAATGCCATAGCTGAAAAATGCATCACAGGCATTAACACCGATCAGCCACAACATTAAAACCACCTGCCTAATATCAAGTAGGCCCCCCTCATGTTACCAAAACAGCTCTGACCCGTCAAGGCATGAACTCCTCAAGACATCTGAAGGTGTCCTGTGATATCTGGCACTAAGACGTTAGCAGCAGATCTTGAAGTTCTGTAAGTTCCGAGGTGGGGCCTCCATGGATTGGAATAGTTGGTCCAGCACATCCCACAGATGCTCAATCGGACTGAGATCTGAAGATTTTGAACACCTTGAACTCATGTTCCTCAAGCCATACCTGAACAATTTTTGCAATGTGGCAGGGCGCATTATCCTGCTGAAAGAGGCCACTGCCATCAGGAAATAACTTTGTCATGAAGGGGTGTATGTGGTCTGCAACAATCTTTTGGTAGGTGGTACGTGTCAAAGTAACATCCACATGAATGCCAGGACCCAAGGTTTGCCAGTGGAACATTGCCCAGAGCATCACACTGCCTCCGCCAGCCTGCCTTCTTCCCATAGTGCATTCTACTGCAGTTGCTTTCAGCGGTGGACAGGGGTCAGCACGAGCACTCTGACCAGTCTGTAGCTACACAGCCCCATACGCAGCAAGCTGCGATGCACTGTGTGTTCTGACACCTTTCTATCATGTCCAGCATTAAGTTTTTCAGCAATTCGTGCTACAGTTCTTCTGTGGGATCGGTCTATACAGATTAGCCTTCGCTCCACAAGTGCATCAATGAGACTTGGGCACCCATGACACTGTCATCGGTTCACCGGTTGTACTTCCTTGGACCACTTTTGTTAGGTACTAATCACTGCATACCGGGAACATCCCACGAGACCTGACGTTTTGGAGATGCTCTGACCCAGTTGTCTAGGCATCACAATTTGGCCCTTGTCAAAGTCGCTCAGATCCTTACTCTTGCCCATTTTTCCTGCTTCCAACACTGGTGAACTGACTGTTCACTTGCTGCCTAATATATCCCAACCCTTTGACAGATGCCATTGTAATGAGAAAATAAATGTTATTCACTTCACCTGTCAGTGGTTTTAATTTTATGGCTGATCAGTGTAAAAGTTTGATTAGACAACTTAGTCGACTTAGTCATGTTATAGCTATCAGATAATACAGCAGACTATCCATAACAAATATATTATTATGATGATTTTGTCTAGTTTAACACCCTAACGCTTTTTGCTATGAGTGATTTATTGTTTATACAAAGCACAAAAATTATATTGTGACTGTGAATGTGATTTTGTCAATTCAGCTGTAATAGATTTGTTGTAAATGTGTAGCGTATGTGATCCCAGAGCTCAATAGTAGTTGATAATTGAACAGTAATTTGATTGTAAAGACTAAATGAAATGGCTTGAGAAGTGCAGTTTTCTTTTGGTGTATATCTGCTAAATGTTTTTTATTTTTTATTTTATAGTAGTACACTTGCTTGCAAGTGGCCTAAAATCCACAAAAATCTAGTCTTCATTTGATGGTGTCTTTATTGCTCCCTGACATTATGCTGTCATGCTTGTTTGTTATTTATGTTTTATGTCATGTTGTTGTATGTTATGAATGTATCAACACTTCAGATTTTAACGCAACGCAAAAAATGCTGTCTGCATGTGATGGGCAGAGCAAAAGGCATTTACACTTAACACGTATGTTTACATGGATACAGATGCATGGCAGCACTGATATAAAAATGTATACTTCTAAACTGAGGTACTAAAAGCCCATAGATACAGAATCACCAGAAAATGACCATCACCATGACACAGACAAGCTCACGTTAACACAAAATTGGCAAAACTTACCGCAACCTGCTTTCTTAAATTGGAGCTGTAATTTTAATCTTGAAATATCTGCTTGTCTTGGTGTACAAAGAAGGCATTGTGAGGCTAAATAATGTGTTTGTTTTGAGCACTTGCTGTAAGAGTGATGAGCTCGACTCGTGTGACAGAGTGCCACTGTCCTAAAAGTCCCACTGAAAAATGGGGGTCAATAAATTAAGCATTGAATAACACTCACTAAATAAAAACCAATAACATAACAACAGGAACGTCGCCCATTGTAATGAAGTAAAAGTAAACTTTTTTCATTAGAAATTTACTTGAGTAAGAGTAAAAAGTACCCACAATTAAACCAACTCATAAAAGTAATTTTCCCCAAAAAAGTTGCTCAAGTAAATGCAATAGAGTAAATGTAGTGCGTTACTACCCACCTCTGGTCCTAATACAGAGAGGTGCTTTTACCTCCCACACAGCCAATGGAAGTGAATCACCACTTACACATGCACGTTCTCACCTCCCCTGCTCTCTCTCTCACACACACACACACACACACACACACACACACACACACACACACACACACACACACACACACACACACACACACACACACACACACACACACACACACACACAGATTTTTACAAGTTACTTTGGATAAGAAACTGGTCACTGACACTTGGATTGTGCTGCCCCCTAGTGGTGATGAGGCCTATAAAAATATATTTCAGCTCTCAAATGAGTGATTATAAGATATAGACACTACTGTCGATATAAAACCAATGTTTTATTAATTTTGTTTTAAGTCATCCCTTTTGTTTTCTTTAAGTTACTTTATATTACTGTCTGTAAATGTGAGCATGTACGTGTCATACTCAGGACACTTGAGAGTCTGGACCATCTCATGATTTAGGCGACAGTGCCCTCTGCTGACTGATTGAAGAATTGTCCATAAAACCACAACACTAAGAAAACTGAAAGTAGCTGGGGGTTATTTATATTTTTGTGCAGCTGGCGTTCAGTAATGGGCAGTAGCTTAGCTACAAATATCGAAGCTAATAGCTTAAAGTTGCTGTTAGCGATTTTTGACATTCTAGACTTTCATCAAGCTGTAAAGATGAGCCATTGGATAAGCCTAATGAACTTTATTGAGACCAACACCAGCAGAAACCGTTGTCAAAAACAACAGCAGCATAATATCACCCTCAACAGACAACTGTTATGAACAACATTGCAAAAAAAAAAATGTCATTATGTCTCAATAATTCACTGCAACTACAATACTATGAGAATGTGCAAAAATGATTGACAGGCAGAAAGCGTCATGGTCCACGGCCCTCGTACACATTTTTGTTGGCTGTTTATAGAGTCTAGAGCTTTCACAGAGACCAATAAGATATTGCAGCACAATAAGTTCATTCATATCTTTCTGGCATTAGTAAGATGTTTTGGCTAACTAAAATAACAAACAGAAATGCAAGTAGGCCTATGCGCTTTCCCCGGCACGCCCAAGCTTTGGAACCTGCTTATGTGTCCCTTGAACGGAGCATGATAAACATGCAAGAACTGATGCATTCAGTTATGAACACCATTTACAGGCCAAAGCACAGTCCACGAAATGCCTCTATGTGCTAAAATGGATCACTGATTGACGTCTTCCACCATGATCCATAAGATCCATACATGAAATTCTCATATTTCTTCAAGAGCGATCACTCCATCAATGATCAAAGTTTATGTTATGCTTATGTCTATATCTGTGTATCATGCACCTGAATGCAGCTCCACTATAGGCAAGCATGATTTAATCATAAAGTTCCTTACAGGAGCAAGATGATTAAATCAACCTTGGCCAACTACAGTCCCGACTTGGGACCACTACACACATACGATGAGTGCACACACCAGTTCAGACTGTCTGATCAGCTCTTTGTGTGCTATGGAGGATGCACGAATGGAATGTCCATCTCCAAGCAAAAACACTCTCACTGGATCGTTGATGCGATTGTCCTGGCTTAGAGGTCGCAGGGCAAGATCTGCCCAATTGGTGTTAAAGCACACTCAACAAGAAGCATGGCCTCCTTGTGTGCATGGGCGTTGCATCACACCTCCCTGTCATGGATCGTTCTGGACTTCCACGACAACATATACTGATGAACACACTCTCCTCGCCCTCCTGGCTTCAATGTTTGATCTCAACCGAGCTAGCACTGAGCATTTTTTCTGTTAATAAAGGACTGTCATTTATCTCCTCTGCTCTTGGGTCTTTGTCCACATGCCGCCTGACACACTCGCTTGCGGCATACTCATGTCAGTCACCATCCTCTCCGGAAGGTTATGTCATGTAGTGCGGCGTGATGGAATTCTGTTCCCCATATGTGTAAGCACGCACTGTCAAGTGTATTGAGTTTTAAGAGAATGCCTCACCTCGGTTCCCTCAGACTAAGGGAATGAGACATTATGAATGCTGGCCACACCACAAGACCAGTTCTTCTGAGGTGCGAGCGATGCACTCCTTGTCCCTCAGTCAGAAAATTCTGCGGAATGGTGTATGTGCATCTGCTTTTATAACAGACAGCTTCCCACCTAAAAGGATGGGGCTCAAGCACCATAGCCAATATTAGAATATTGCTATTATAGTAGAGAGGTTTCAGCAAGGTTGAGTGGAAGGACACTCCCCATATGCACGCAATGTCTCGTTCCCTTGGTCGCAGGGAACCGAGGGTGCATAACTGAGATGTTTTGTTCTCCTGAAGGTTACAACGGTCGTGGGCTGGTCACTTCACGGATCCATTACACACAGTTTTGGATGATGTATTGACAAAGTACTGTGATTATTGATTACTTTATAATATCTCTACATGTCTACATGGAGTATATCACAGGTTTTGTTCAAAATACATTAACATAATACAGTTCTAAAGACCATTATACAGACGTTTTAAAACCTAGCCTGTTTGTTTTCTGAGGTAGTTGTGTGAGGTAAATCAATACTCAACATTTTTCTTTCAAATACAAATATATTCAAGCATACAACTTATATGTTTGAGCTACATATTTACATTTGGAATAAAAAACAAAATGTGTGTTGAATTGAGATATGATGTTTATTACATAATAAATAAATAAAAACATATACTATTTTTAACTAAATGTCCAAATATCTTATGATTGATAAATGTCATCATATTAGAAATTCTTCCTACTATTAAACTAATTTGATTTTTTCTATTAGAGTTTATATTACCTTGAGAAACCTAAATCAAATGTCAATAACATTTCCAAATCATATCTGAGAAAATTTTTTGGTTTTCTTGGTGTCCATTCCTAGACACTAAAGCCGTCATATTTTAATATCTTTTATTTGAATTGCAGAAAAATCTTCAGCTCATCTAGAACCTCTTCAATGATCTTCTCCACTTATCCTTTGTGAAACACCTTTCCATCTGCTTGGGTAAGCCACTTTATCATGTTGCCTTTGAAACCCGCTTGATTGTTGACCACTGATTTGATCTAAAAACACATACACCACTAAATTGAACAGACAGAGTTCTAGAGGAGTATTTAATGAACTTCCTATTTTATGTAATTGCAACACAATGACAACATTATTAAGTTCCATGAATAATTGCACCGGGAGAGACCACACTTACCTGATTGACCGTTGTTTCATTCAGATTTTTACATTCATTACATTTGATTTTCACTCGCAAAGTTGTTATTTTTCCTTCATCTGTGGACACACACACACACACACACACACACACACACACACACACACACACACACACACACACACACACACACACACACATTCAAGTCTTTTCTGTATATTGTTTATATTTTTATAATTTAACATACTGTAAGACTATCACTGGCCTACAGTAAACAGCATTCCATTTTGCAATCAAGCTTGTCTCTTTGTCTTACATAGGGGCCGCACACACAGAATACTTTCTTTTATTCATAATTGCTGGTTTAAGAACACATGCGGCAGATGGACGTGTTTCGACAATGAGTCCATGTCTCAGAATTTATTTATTACAACTTAAGAAAAAAAACTCACCATGGCTGCAGACAAAAGGAATGAACCAATTACAAAAGCGGTCATTCCATCTCCAGGATTCTAAAGGATTTACAGTGACACATCGGTAGAGAGGATTTTGGTCTGGGTCACCATTTCCCCAAAATCTAAATGAGGAGTCTGCTTGGTCAGACCAGTCGAAATCTTCTATGTTAGTGGCATTCTTGATCAGACCTATCCACATCCAGTCTTGGTATTTTAAACCCACAGCTTTTTTCACCTTGTCCATGTCCTCCATATTGTGCACAGATACTAGATCTGTGTATTTCGCTCTGCAGTAACTCTGAGCCTCTGCCCAAGTCATTGGGCTATTCACAAAGTAGAACTGCCTAGGGACTGTAAAGGACACCCCAAAAAGACCTTAAATATAAGAGAAAGAATTAAAACATAAAAATGGAGAAAAAAGAAGTAATAATGTCCAATAATGTCTTCTGTGAACAGAAGAAGAAAAAACATTTATTTACATCACTGCTCAATAAGGTGTCAAATTACTGTTTATACAGAAAAATATGATTAATTTACTTGAGAAGCAAAACTGCATAACATATTGAAACTTTTTTCTGGGAACACATTTTTAAAGTGAAGTGTATTTTCTTACTTTTTTATTTGTTTATTGTCAAAACAAGTGAAACACATCTGCCAGTGCTGAAGAAGTAATCCAAAATATTTAGATTAAATTACTGGCTTTGAGTAACCTAACGGAACACGTTACAAATTACATTTTACAGTGTGAATTCTGTAATCTGTAGGAATTGTCTTTAAAAGTAACCAGTTACAGTTCCATACTGAAAATCAACAACAACCTGCCCTTTCCTTTACCTCTGATTCTGGCCAGATTTCAGATTTCAGCATAAAAAATGTGTGGCCTAGCTTAATATTTAATCCATCCATTTCAAATTTCCTTACAATAGCCCTTACTAATTGTGATTTCTTTTTTTTTTTACTTCACATGTGCAAACAAACGTCTCTGTTACCTGAGAGAAAGAACAGCAGTAGAGTTGTCATTTCTATGTCCGCAGTGTTTCAGCTCACGTTGTCTTGTGTCAAATTGTCAATTGTCACAAATTGAGGGATTTGGTAGCATCTGTTGTTTTGAATAGATCACAGTGAACGTCACAGACTTCTTGCGCAGAAACTCATTTGTTGACTCTTTAAACATGCATTTGTTTGCCCATTTAGACAATTTTATCTTAGAGCATTATTTTATACATGATTTTATCCTATATTGTAAATGAACCTCCAACATCTGTAATGCTTAAAAGGTATCCTGTGGAATTCTAGGGGGTGAAATTCTGACTTGATATTTATCATCACCCATGCAAATAATAGCATGTGAGTCTGAGATTAGCAGATATGCAAATTAAGTTAATATGGAATATTCTCTCCCTAAATTAAGATATTACCCACATGTTCTCATTAAGCATATACATGTAGGCAAAATCATTAATTTTCTTTTAAATGTAAACGCTTTGGAAGCAGTGCAAATGTGGTGGTAAATGTCCATGCAGGGGGGTCCATAGATTGAGACCACATTGAAAATCTAAGCTTTATTTCATTTCAACAGGACGTTAAAAAAACCTAAATACAAAGAAAAGTTTGACATGACAATTATATAAAATGAAGACGATTCTTCAGTATTATAAGGTCAGCAATCCAATGTATGTAAATCAGTGACACTGACAATGTCAGGGTCAGATTTCTCTTTGGAAAATTCTCAAATCAAGTTACTGGGATAACATGGATCAACAGGTCTTCAATTTTGCATACAAGGAAAGTGGATGGTGATCAAGAAGCTTGGCAGTTGAAAACATTGTCCAAGCAACTTATGCCTTGTATTCTTGTAAGTCTTTTGAAGCTTTTTGATACCACAGATTTGTGTTAGGAACAGACCAATATATAAACCATAATTCACTGATCGTTTCCCCCTCTGCCATAGCTCTCCAATCTTATTTGCTTTAATGTGATAGGTTACATCACGACACAAGAACTAATGGCGTTTGGCGTCAGTGACATCAAACCTGACACAACAGTTGTAAAGGCACCACTTTTTAAATTGATCACAAGCACAAATGAGAACTGAGAGCTTCAGCGGTGGGGATTCTCAGTAAATCAATACAATTATCTGTGATATTCTAATAGTCTTAAGAATATAACTGTGCCCATAAAGAGATTAAATGGTCAGCTAAAATACTCAGGGCTGTGGCATTTAACCAATGCTTTGTTGGTTGATCTTGCACTTATCAAATTCCCTTGGTGTGCAGTTATTTTGATCTGAATGTCTGACTAGTCTTATCAGCATGTGTAGCAAATGTCATAATGTAATAACAAAGCATAATGTAACAACTGCAAATAATGTAAAGTTAAATGTAATGAATGTTCATAATGTAAAACTTTTCTCAAAACGTTATAACATTCGAAGCACATAATGTTATAATGTTTTTCAGGTAATCTAATAGGTAATTTATTACATTATGAACTCACTGTCGTAACTCATAATGTAAAGATGTATAATTGAAATAATTTTAATAATATAATAATTTTGAGCAAATGAGCAAAAAACATAATAATGCGTATATAAATATATTTTTGGATAATGTAATTATTACATTAATAGAAATGTATGCTTATTAGGCTACATTATGAATTCAAATATTTTCATAAATAAAATTAATAATTTTGTGATTGTGACCTGCTCAATCATTTTGAGTCGATTTGACCCAGAAACACAATTCTCAGCTTTCTAATTATATAATTATGTTTCTAAACATTGTTTAGATTAAATCAATGAAATAGTGACTGTTGTAAAAACATGTTTTTTGAGGAAAAGGACTCTAAATATTCCCAATTAGATTTTTTCAAACATAGGCTAGTTTGACATCAATCACAGGTGAGTCAAAATATAATGCATATACAGTATATCTAATATTTTGCAATATATTATTAATGTAGTCATAATTTTAGCAATATTCCCCTCTACAGAATTCATTTTTCTAGCTAACTCGTGAGCTATGTATATTATAGGCCTAACTTTTATTAGGTAAATGTAACGTTAGGTTACAGGTTGTTCATAAGTTTTATTGACGTCTTCCCGTAGTTGAAACACAGTTTGCCGAATACACTAGAGACAATATAGTAATGCACTGTTGTAGTGTATCTTTCATCAACTGCGCCCTATGATGTTCATTCATGTTTTATTTCGTGTTATAACTTTAATTAAAGTCCAGTAAATGATTGGTTCACTGGTGCTACCTGCTTCCATTTTAACTGTGGCAGATACCGCGATCTGTCGCACACCACATTAAAGAGTGTCAAAACCAGTGTTGGGTAATGGTAAGAGGTCAGGATAAAATTAAGTGGGGAATGCCAATCTAACATGTTTAAGGAATAAGTCTGATGAATAAATGAATATTTTTCATTTTAATCATCTCAGTGCAAGCATGTTTTGTGTTGATCCACAGTGCGTACAGACACCAAAACTTTAAAACCGCATGTTGATACAACTTGAATGAAATAGTATTTAATGCTACCAAAATGTCATAAAAATGTGTTGTTTTATGAATCAAACTACTTGTTTAATATAAAACAAAAATGCAGAATATTTTTAGAAACTAAGACATTTTCTCTGTGTACACAATCGCTGTAGATCATTACCTGGAGCGACTGATCCAGATTCAGCTTTTCTCATCCCATTCTCCCAGTTACAGAGAGCCCTAACACGGAGCAGTTCAGCTGCATAAGTCAGAGAATTGAGTGTATCATGTCATGGCCTGTGGAAGACTAGCCTTATAATCCCTCTGCCTAAACACGTTTACTGATTTTTGTAATGCAGTGTGTATTAACACACAAATCAATCACATTTCACTCAACCAAATGTTGACCTCATATTATTAAAACACGCTTGGGAGTTGGTTGACAGGTGATGTCTGTATCTAAAAGGCGATTAGCTCTTTTACCTGCAAGGCGGGACTTCCTTTCTACATCCATTGATTGTTGGGTGCTAGAGCTACTTGGTTAGGCATTCCAGTTTCTCCCATTCATTTAAATAGAAGTGATTTGTCTCTGCTAAATAGTCTCTGGCCTCACAATCTAACTACAATGCCCATCATGCACTACGTATCCTCCCCATTTTATCGCGTTACCACCAACACTGGTCAAAACCAAATTGATTCTTTAGATTTCGTGATAAAATTGACATAGTTTGAAAGCTGAGACTTTCTTTAATCAAAATAACAAAACAGTCTTTTTTTTCTTTTCTTATAATGGCGTTTCTCCACAAACGGCTGATTAGGACTCAAATTGGTAGAGCGGATTGTGTCAGGAAGGTCATCTGGCACAAAACTGTGCCAAATCAAATATATATATGTGAAGCGGACCCTGCCATAGCACGGGATTAATGCTAAGATGAAGAAGTAGTAGTAGTGGTAGTATGTTAGTATACAGTAAATATTAGTAACAGGGCTGGACTGGCGTTTTGTGGTCCGTTCTGCATAACGCAGCGGCTCATTTTAGCTTATCGCGGCCCATTTGGCACATTTCGTGGCCAACCCACCGGCCCGCTCGGTTCTCCCGATGGCCAGTCTGCCCCTGATCGGCCCCAAAGTGCGTCGGCCCACTGGGAAAATGCCCAGTAAACCAGATTACCAGTCCAGCCATGATTAGTAGTAATGTACGCTAATAATAATAATAATAATTTCAATCCAGTGTATTACGTAGGTAGTTTTAGAAAATAAAAAAATACTATTGTAAAAGAATAGCAACGTTTTTATGGCTTAAAAAAAGGATAATATATTTTTGTTTTGAAAATTATTACAATATGACAAAATTATAATTTTTATATTAGTTCATAATGCATTTCTCATATTGTAATAACCAATTACACTTTTTGCAAAAAAAAAAAACTATAAAAATTTGCACTCTTACATATTGTAATAATTATAATGTTATGAGAAAATTATTACATTAGGAACATTACACTTAACTTATTATATTATGTGCAGTTACTACAGAATGCGTTATTTCCTTTTTCTAGGTCCTATGGACATTTATATGCCCATAGGACCTCTTGTTGTCTGCCCATTTCATTGGTATTCTTCTAAAACAACAAACACTGAAGGAGTAATACAGTTGCTTTAACACAATTAACATGGTTAATTGCACTACACAATATAGATTGGCACAATGCCACTACACAATATAGAGTGGCACAATGCCACTACACAATATAGAGTGGCACAATGCCACTACACAATATAGAGTGGCACAATGCCACTCTATACTTTTAAAAAAGTGATACAATTTCAGGACTTTTCTTTGTCAGTGCAATTTAATTATGAATTTTTTATTATATAGAAATAACTTAGAAATGAATCATGTCCCTGGACCATAATAAGAAATATCCCTATCATTGGAGGAATTCAAGCTTGAAGTACCACGGTTTACATCAAGGGGCAGTAAGTGGAACTCCAGCTGTAAAGGCAAAGTGTAGCAGTACCAGACTGATCTCACAGTAAAATCAGAAAGAGTAGGTTGACCAGTCTGTGTTTACTGAAGTGTGAAATACTGCCCCCAGTGGCAACAGTTTTTGGGCATATGGGCACACTTGAGCTTGATTTTCCACGTTAAATATCTATGGAGGAGTACCAAAATAGAGTTGTGAAGAGTTGTTTTCAGCTGTACAGGCTGTAATACGGTGAAGAGGAATGCAGATTTTATAAACTGCAACCCAAACTTCAAAAGGAAGCCTATCCATCAGTGGAGTAAAAATGTAATGTTAGAGGGAAAAAAATGTAACCTCAGAATCATGCTCATTACTGATAATGCAAACGTGATTACATCACATTTTTAACACAGGATCCGAACCTGGGTCTTCAAGCCTACTGACACAAAATGCTTTTGGTCACTCCACAGGGGAAGGTTTACAGATACACACTGGAGCTGATGCAAAAATGTCTGGAGATGGTCACGCTTGCTGGAGAGTTGGCATAATTTGGCTCATCCTATAGGGTACCGGAACTCTCCGAAACAACATGCAGACTTCCTGTGTGATCATGTTGGATGTACCAAATAGGCCCATTATATTTATATAATTTAAATATAACTATTTATAATTATTTAATCATTATATATTTAATTATTTTGACGTAAAAAGTCTTTCTCAGCAAATATTTCTAAATGCGATTAATTGCGATTAGTTCAATTAGGCTGATTAATCGGCATATCATGTGATTTTTTTAAATTATATTTTGAATCGATTGACAGCATTTAAAAAAAGACCAGTTAAAATCCCAAACTTTCAGCAATTCAGTAACTGTCAAAGATTTTGCAATCAAACGTATTTGATGATTAAACTGTCATTTATATACAGTGGATGGGATGAAGACAGATACAGTAAATGTTTGACTAGTTCAATAGTTGTTCTAATATATATATAGTGACAGTTGTCTCACAAAACATTTGCTTCATTAAACTCTCTTAAACTATTGTCCCGACTCCTGATAAACTTAAATTGCTCATTACAGTAAGTTTAGAACATGTTAATGATAACAACAAAGAGGATAGTTATACATTACAAGAAATTATTTCAATTATATTTTTCAAAATAATGTGAAAATGAGGAAATTACATCGCAGATCCTATTCACAGCTATTGTTTACTCCCTTCATTTTGTTCCGATCTTGCTTTGTGCTCCACTGTACATTGACAACATCGCCAAACCCTTTCTGGTTGATTTCATCACTGATCTGAAAAAACAAAAAACAAACAAAAAAAGCATAAATCAAAAATGTACTTTATGGAACAAACAAAAGGGGAAAAATAAAAAAAAGTTTCCTAAATGTAATATGGTTTTGATTTGTGTTGATAAAATTGCAACTTCAATCAGTTGCCTAACATGAAGCAAAAAGTATCCCACAGACTTTTAACAGCAACTTAGAGATCACGTTTACCTGAACTAAGATGATCGCCTTCGTGACAGGGTTCACTTCTCTGCCAGATGTCACTTTCACTCGCAACAACACCCTTTTGCCTTCATCTAAGGATATGCACACAGACCGATACACATAATCATGCACTGCCCCTTAATAGGCGGTTGCAAATTATTAATAAAATTGCAATTAAGTGTTCAAATTTAAAATGATTGCTTTTTATAGATTTGTTAATCTGCGGAGACATTCACCTCTGCTACAGTAAAACGGATACAGTAAACTACAGTCCTTTGATGATACATATTTCCATTTCCAGGAAACAGTGTTTACTAAGACACATTCTTGAATTGAGTTTACACTGTCTGAATTGTTCTGTGGGGAATCAATCATTTCAACTCCCCCTATCCATGCATAACATAACTATCAGAAGAATGTGAAATCTGGTCCAGCTTGTCTATGTCCTCAGGACTATAAACAAAAACCAGATCTGTGTAAGTCATTCTGCAGTAGTTTTTAGCCAATGTCCAAGTCATTGGTTTATTTTCATAGTAGAATTGCCTAGGAACAAGAGAGTATCCCCCAAGGAGACCTGTAAGAGAGAGTGGGAATGTAAAACACAAATCACAGACAAAACAGAAATACACATTTCATTCACTCAGCTACCTAATAAAAGGTGTGAAATCTCTTTATTTAAATAGTACTAAACATTTTTTTTTTTGCATTTTATTCAAAAACATGTTATTTCACATCCTGCCCAATGTTCTCCTCCAAACAATTTACAAATTGAAGGTCATAAAAAACTAAGTAAATATAGGCAATGCTATAGATTGTGTGCAAAAAGGTTTAAAAATATAAACGTTACATTAATAAACAAAGTCCACAGTTTGAAAAGCAGGACAGTTTTAATCAATTAATTATGTAATAAACAACAACAAACTAAGTGTTAGAATGTTCTGCATGAACACTTGCATTCCCTTTAAACGATAAATGTTTCAAATTCAAAATTTTTCAAAATGAATATTTGTAAAAATGTAGTTTTTGTTTGATATGCATGTGTGACTTTGCTTTAGGATTTATTTGAAGTTAAACAGCAAGTTGTTTGATGTTAGGCAGGGCTGGACTGTTACTCTTTTATACCGGGCATTTTCCCGGTGGGCCGATGCATTTTGGAGCTGATCGGGGCGGACTAGCCATCCTGAGAACCGAGTGGGCCGGTTGGTCGTACGCGAAACGGGCCGAATGGGCCGCGATAAGCTAAAATGAGCCGCCACGTTATGCAGAACGGACCACAAAACGGCGCCTCGGTATGCAGAAAAGGACAGCGAACCCCGGGCTATGTAAAATCCCGGGTCGATTTCTCTTCCCAGTCCAGCCCTGATGTTAGGGCAAGCCTTTGATGCTATATGGAAATAATGAATTGCTACCATTTAGAGATAACAAAAATATAATCGTAAAATGCAAGTCATACATGGGGCAAAAGCAACTTTCAAGAACATTAAACAGCGCAAGCAATATGTCAAAGACCTAACTTGTCAATCTGCCCACATTAAACTATAAGTTTGTGACATATTAAAGCTATTAACTCTTCCCTGCTCTGGACAAATTGGGTCATGCACTTTTTCCACACCAAAAGACTTTTCTAATGCTTTTTTCCCGCTTTTGTTTTTCACTACTATAAAGTGAAATCACTGACAGAGTTTCTCTGTGCACAGCACACAGATCTGACTTCTCTATGTTGAAAAATGTTGTCAACTATTCATTATCGATAATTCATGATTTTTTGTTGAGTAGTTGCAGCCTGACCGCAAGTCTGTTATAATGATAATAATGGAAAAAGACACTGTAGTGGTCCACTTGGGAACACAAAGATGCACACAGTAAAAAGAGATCCATGTTACCTGAGAGAAACATCAGCAGTACAGTTATTATTTCCATATCTGCAGTATCAAAGCTCACGTCGTCTTGTTTTTAAAGCAAGAAATGTACTGATCATGGATGTACAATGATTATTTATGTTACTTAAAACCGCAGGGGTTGGTTGAGAAGCCAACATACCATGTTGATTTGAATAGGATGCAGTGTCCTTCACAGACATCTGGCAAACAAACAACATACATCTGTTATACAATGGAGGGAATTCATATGGGTATATTTCAATATTAATGTACCTTTTGCTTACATATGAAAGAAATTCTCTCCCAGCTAATGCTAGGAATTATACAGGGGACCTTCTAACTAGGTACATTACGAAAATATAAATGTAACTAATTTTATTAGTTTTTCATCATTTGTCACATTTTAGCTTTTTAAAAATAAACACATTTCAGGTATTTACATTGATTTGTTGAACACATGCTAAAAAAACAGTACTGTCTCTTTAAGGAAATCCAGCATTTCTGTAATCACTGTCTTTAAATTAGCGCATATTAACGAGAGAGACTCTAATGGCTTTATCTTATCTGTGCCATGCCTGATTACAATTAAAGGTTTCTTTTTTTGCTTATGATCAACAAACTGACTGTAAAGAACAGAAAGAGTATTAAGAGAGGTACTATTCAATGACAAATCGGTTGTGTGGATCTCATCTTTGGACGACACAGAACAACTTTTAGTCTCAACACACAGTGAAAGGATATCACTACTTAATGCTTCACCACTATACTACACAATCACTTGTACATGAAATCTAAACATTTACCAGCCAGTTGCCAAATATATAAATTTTAGTCACATAGCGTGAAATTTGGTTGCAAATGCGAATGATTTCCTCTCATTGTAGTGGAGGGTTGCACATAGAATTAAAGACCGATCCATTGCTTTTGAGAATTGATTGATTTAACAAGTCAAGTCAAGTATTTTTTTTATTGTCGTTCAACCATATGCAGTTAGTACAGTACACAGTGAAATGAGACAACGTTCCTCCAGGACCATGGTGCTACATAAAATAACATAGGACAAACACAGAACCACATGAGACTACACAGACTAAATAACATACCTATATAAAGTGCACATGCAAACATGTGCAAAAAGTACGGGACAGTACAATAAATTACTAAAAATGAACAGGACAGACAGTGCAATGCCAACCAGTACACAGTAGTGCAAATAGATGACAGTTTCTAAAAATGCCAAATGTAAACATAACATACTATGAGATAATGTTCTATGCACATAGCAGTTATTGAGGTAGCAGCCAGGTATAAAGTGACAATAATTAAAGTGCAACTCAGGACACGTGTGTGTGTGTGTGTGTGTGTGTGTGTCAGTCCAGTCTCTGAGTATTGAGGAGTCTGATGGCTTGGGGGAAGAAGCTGTTACACAGTCTGGCTGTGAGGGCCCGAATGCTTCGCTACCTCTTGCCAGACGGCAGGAGGGTGAAGAGTTTGTGTGAGGGGTGTGTGGGGTCATCCACAATGCTGGTTGCTTTGCGGATACAGTGTTTTTTGTAAATGTCTTTGATGGAGGGAAGAGAGACCCCAATGATCTTCTCAGCTGTCCTCACTATCCTCTGCAGGGCTTTGCGGTCCGAAACGGTGCATGTCCCAAACCAGGCAGTGATGCAGCTGCTCAGGATGCTCTCAATAGACCCTCTATAGAATGTAGAGAGGATGGGGGTTGGGAGATGTGTTTTCCTCAGCCCTCGAAGAAAGTAGAGACGCTGCTGGGCTTTCTTGGTAATAGAGCTGGTGTTGAGGGTTGAGGTTCTCAGCCAAGTGAACACCAAGGAATTTGGTGCTCTTGACGATCTCCACAGAGGAGCGGTCGATGTTCAACGGAGAGTGGTTACTCTGTGCCCTCCTAAAGTCAACAACCATCTCTTTTGTTTTGTCCACATTCAGAGACAGGTTGTTGGCTCTACACCAGTCCGTTAGACGCTGCACCTCCTCTCTGTATGCTGACTCGTCATTCTTGCTGATGAGACCCACCACTGTCGTGTCATCTGCGAACTCGACGATGTGGTTCGAGCTGTGCATTGCTGCACAGTCGTGAGTCAGCAGAGTGAACAGCAGTGGACTGAGCACACAGCCCTGGGGGGCTCCAGTGCTCAATGTGGTGGTGATGGAGATGCTGTTCCCGATCCGGACTAACTGAGATCTCCCAGTCAGGAAGTCCAGGATCCAGTTGCAGAGGGAGGTGTCCAGGCCCAGCAGGTTCAGCTTTCCAATCAGGTGCTGAGGAATGATTGTGTTGAATGCTGAGCTAAAGCATTCAACAGCATTCAAACGAAAACATTTTTTAGCAATGAAGCCTGTGGGTAATGTCACTTATATTTGGTCCATCCTAGTAAAATCTTGCCTGATGTGATTTAAGAACTTTTTTATGTAAAAAACAGAAAGGTTAAACATAATTTAAAATGGCTTGGATACATCTGATATTTAGCAAGCTGCAACAAGACAAACTTAAGGGACCGTTCACCCAAAAATTGTAATTCTGTAATCATTTACACCCTAAAGGAGATACTGGGCACAATGCAAGCAAGTTTTGTTGTGTCTTTTCCCCTATACAATGAAAGTGAATTGTGACTTAAGCTAACATTCCCCTTCTGTCGCTCTCTCCACGTTGTGTCGGAGAAGCTTGAGCGTTGGGTCTCTCTTGAGCCACCGAATATACCTCTGATCTTTGAAAAAAAGCGGGTATAAAGGCGAGGCAAATACTAGAGTTCATTCAGAAATTTTCTTCGGAGCCGATGGTCGTGTATGCAGTCGCTGCGAGTTACACACACACCAAGTTTTCCGTGTATTCCTCTGATGATCTGCATGCTGTTGTATTTGACGGCGCATAACAGCGGCTTTCTCCTATCCTGTACATGGCTGTGCATTGTTGCCCCTGGGCGCTTCGACAGCGCAGATAAAAACTCGAAAGAGTTTCTTAAAAGAGTGATTTACAAAAGAGTGATAGTAGGCCTACCACCTACTGTCGTAGACACGATCAACCAAGCCAGAGCCCCTTCCACCAGGCAGCTCTACACCCTGAAGTGGCACTTGTTCTCAAATTGGTGTTTTTCCCGGGATGAAGACCCACAGAGGTGCGCAGTTAGGTCAGTACTCCTATTCTTGCAGGAGAGGTTGGAGGGGAGGCTGTCCCCGTCCACCTTGAAGGTGTATGTTGCTGCTATCGCGGTAGACGGCAAGTCCCTTGGTAAGCACACTTAATCACCGGAGGTTAAATCCCTCCCGGCCAAGCCTGTTCCCCTCCTGGGACCTCTCGGTAGTCCTCGCGGGCCTCCAGAGACCTCCCTTTGAGCCGCTAGAATCAGTTGGACTCAGGGCCCTCTCTCTTAAGACTGCCCTGCTTATCGCGCTCGCCTCCATCAAGAGGGTTTGGGACCTGCAAGCGTTCTCTGTCAGCGACACTTGCCTGGAGTTTAGTCCGGCAGACACTCATGTGATCCTAAGACCGCGACCAGGCTACGTGCCCAAGGTTCCTACCACGCCCTTTAGAGACCAGGTAGTGAACCTGCAAGCGCTGCCCCGGGAGGAGGCAGACCCAGCCCCGTCGTTGCTGTGTCCGGTACGTGCTTTGCGTACCTATCTGGACCGCACGCAGAGTTTTAGACACTCTGAGCAGCTCTTTGTATGCTTTGGGGTAAGCATCTGCCAGCAGGGGCTAACTTTTCCTCCAGCCACACCTTCACCCCCTGTATTTAAAGACATTTTAATATTTATATTTAAGCCCTTTTTTCTATAAATCTCCACTTTCACATTCTGAAAGTGAAAGTGGAGATTTGTAATAAAAAAGGATATTGTAATATTGACCCGTTTCTCACACACACCTATTATATCACTTCTGAAGTCATACAGTATATTAAACCACTGGAGTCATATGGATTACTTTTATGCTGCCTTTGTGATTTTTGGAGCTTAAAGTTCTGATCACCATTCACTTGCATTGTATGGACTTGCAGAAATGAGATATTCTTCTAAAAATCTTTGTTTGTGTTCAGCAGAAGAAAGAAAGTCGTACACATCTGGGATGGCATGAAAGTGAGTAAATGAAAGAATTTTCATTTTTAGGTGATTGTAGTGGCTATCTTAATTGTTCGTAATTATAAACTTCAACTAAACTTACTTCTCTTATTATAACCACAGTGTATGAACGACATAAGACAGTTTTACGCGTTGAGTTGGCTTGGAGAGAACCAACGACGGTAAAACAACCGTGTTGCTCCGCCGTCCACACTCATTTATAATTTATTTTCCTTACAGCTTCCTTTAAACTTCAAATAAGAGTTCCAGTACAACTTCAAAATAAGAGTTTCAATACAGAAGTTGCACCAATATACCAAAATAAACACAAGAATGAAAGAGCAACAAATGTTATAACATAAACAAACTTGCTACTAATAAATGGCGCTTACAGTGATCTATCTCTTTAACAGACATAACAGCTAACTTCCACCTATGAAGAATCACAAAGTGCAGAATCTGAACTTAACAAAGGGGCAGATAGCAAAAAATAACAGCATCTTTAAAGAGTAAATATGTATATATTTTTCCAGAGAAGCAAGAGACTAAGATAGTATTTAAAAGTCTCATAGTACTTAACACCCAACACCTTTACGAGATACTATAATCTCAGGGTTGAGTCAGTTTCATCCCGTGTTTTCTCAGGTCCGAGCCAGTAGAACTCGGTAACACGCTGATGGGCTGGCCGGGTGAATCGCTTGCATATAGCGCCCTTTTCCTCGGTTGAGGTAAAATTGTGCGTCTTTTTTCCCCAGGAGATTCCACATCTCGAATCACTGGTCGATTCCTCCCTAGCCCTCATGGGTCCGCAGTTCAGCAGAGGAACTTGCCGACCCAGTCCACTGCGGGTACTCAGTCTCTGTACTGGAATAGGTGCTCCGCAGGGTGAGGACTCCTACTCGGACTCCCCCTGTGTGTATTTTCCGCGATACGGTCCCTTTACGAGCAGACCAGCATTTTCCTTGGGTAAGTTTCGGCTGCCCCCAATTGCCGTGTTGTAGCAACTCCCCCTCGCTGAGGCTGGATCTACCACCGGGCCACTTCCACGTGTCGCCTAAAAACACATGTGATGTATTCGCTACTTTACCTCCCCGCCGGGTAGGGGTGGTCTCCGCAGGGTCTTTTCCCCCTGAAAGAATAGGAAATTGGGTAAGACCCCCTTCCCTCAGTGCGTGTAAGGGCCCCGACTGTCTATTACTCTATGCGAGAAACATAGAGAGAAAAGAGGCCCAGCCAGGCTTGGCCCGTTCCCAGGTTGGCAAGCGTCTCCTTGTTCCCCTGTCAGGGTAACCAAAAGGATTCCGAAGGATTTTATGGGGCATTGGGGAAGGGTACGTGTAGTCTGATACAGCTGGTCGTCTGGCACGTAAAAAACACCTGCCCGCTCCTGTGTCGGACCACGTACACGGCTCAGCGCATGGCGTAATTTAAATTGGACCCCTAGTGTCGCTTCTCCGACACAACGTGGAGAGAGCGACGGAAGGGGAACATCTAGGTTACGAATGTAACCTCCGTTCCCCGATGGAGGGAACGAGACGTTGTGTCCTTCCCGGCCACGTCGCTAAGCCGAGCCGCTGTAGTGGCCGGACCATTTCCGGCTCCTCAGAAAAATCCTGAATGAACTCCCGTATTTGCCTCGCCTTTATACCCGTATGTCCGGGGGCAGACTCATTGGCTTTTTTTTCATAGATCAGAGGTATATTCGGTGGCTCAAGAGAGACCCCTAGTGTCGCTTCTCCGACACAACGTCTCGTTCCCTCCATCGGAGAACGGAGGTTACATTCGTAACCTAGACGTTCTGCCCAACATCTCCTTTTGTGTTCCATTGAAGAAAGTAATGCAGGTTTGGAACAATATGAGGTCCATAAGTAATGACAGTTCTCATTTTTGGGTATTAAAGTTAGACTATGCCTCTAAACTTGATCTTAAAATCCACCCCAAAGCATAATTTTGTTTATCTGAAGTCAACTTTATATTTCTTCATCTAATGTTTTTAAAATGACCGTAGGGTGACCAGTCCCGAAATAGGAAGCTTTGTCCTGCGCGGGTAAAACAACAGATAAATATTTAAGTCCTTTTTTTTTTTTTAACTATAAATCTTCACTTATACATTCACTTTTACATCTGAAAATGGAGCACATGATTAACCCTCAAATGCATTGGAATTTCTCCAAAGACTCTTATATATTTGGGTCTTTAGAGACCCGGCAAATATATCTATCACAAATTAATCTACAAGATGCCCAGATACTATAAACTTTTCTAAATATTTTCAAGACAAAAAGAAAATTCTAGAAAAAAAAAAAGATTTGAATATTGTCACAGTGTTTTGCAAGTGCCACATTGATTATCTCAGCCCTGTTGCCTCAATTACCTAATTAGCTGATCCTCTGTGGCATCTGCCTCCCTTTTTACTCTCCTGATTTCTCTCAATAATTTTGTGTTAATCTGAGTTGCTGCTGTTCACCTTTGTCGGTTCCTGTTCTTGTGATCAGTCTTGTTTGATTAGTTTTCTCCCTCAAGAGAGTTTCTGTTGAACTTTATTATTTTATTTAATAAAATCCTTTGAACTGTCTCTCGCATTTGGGTCCTATCTACAATTCTGTGACAGACATATTTAGATTATATGCGACAAATCTAGAACAGGATTGATTACTTTCATACTGAAATTTCATGAAAAGTAACTGGCTGTCAAAAACATAATGAGCTACACGTAACACATAACATACACATAAGCTACATACGTTACACATAAGTATTTTTTCAAGCACTTATTGTGTCTAAATTGATCCAGATTTAGTAGTACACCCAAATGACAATAGTCATATCATACTGTTCACGTGTTACACTTGCTATAGTTTACTTCATGTTGTTTCTTCATCAAATAGCAATGTCAAATGTAAATCAAGTCAATCACTGAAACAACAGCGCCACCTAGAGTAAGAAATAACATGTATAATATCTATGTGTTCACACATGGAATACTGATAATTCACCATTTTTGACCATTTATTGTTGCACAGAAAATCAACGTGATATAATATTTATTAAATAAATATCCTGTCAGAGTAAACTTATATAGATATGAAATAATCATAAATATATAATTTATTGATGTGAAAATAAATAAATAAATAAACATGGCACTCTTATATACCTAGGGTCTCTAATGACCCTATACACTTATATATATATAGATGAGGTACAGGGGGAGGAATGAGGTCCTAGGTCATTAAGACCCAAGGTAAGTGTTTAAAGGTTAAAAAAATCATCAAAAGACATCTTAGAAAAGTTTTTTAGAATTTTTTAATTTATTATATTAATAACAAAATCGGAGAGATCCAATGTAATTAAATGCATACATTTATAAGTGAGGCTTAAGTGTACATTCTCTATGATTGACAATTATGGCTGATAATATTGAAATATTAATTTTAATGAATTATTTACTGTATCATTACATGTCTAAAGATCACAGACTGCTCACACAGCTTTTATTTTGATGTTTGCAAACTATTTGCTGTTGGGAATTGATGTGTGTGCATTGTATTTTCTAGGACATTGTTAGAGTAATAGTGTATCTTTGAAAAGTGACATCCCATGCTACATTAAGAAAATGCTAACAGATAATTTATCAGATAGCTGACATAAACCACTTTGCATCTTTATCATGCCATTTATTATTTGTTATGACTTACAGTATTTGTGAGATAATGTTATGTTGACGATAAAAGACTACTGACAAATGTGGATTTACAGGGGCTGGAGACAGATTGATCTGTAAGTCAGTAACTCATTTAATTTGTAAGGATGTCCGTGTAGACTGTACAGCTAGATTGCAAGGGATTTTGTGTAGTGACAAACACATTGGAACCAAGGTACGTTATTCCCTCATTATTATAACTTTTTTTTACTGAAACTGACATTGCTGTGTTCTATGCTACTTCTCTAGGTTTACAATTAATTAAAGCAGGGAATTAAGTACTTGTCCAACAAAGATTAATAACAAAAATGGCAAAAATCGACACTTCAAATCATTTTTAATATGCTAAACTTTGACAGATAATAGTTTGATAATGTCTAAATATATATCCAAATGCATATCTTATGATAAAATATAAAATTAGGTTACATCATTCACTACATAGTAGGGTGTTAAGTCATTAATTCATGTTATTTATATTTTGTTCACCAGATGGTAGCAATCTGCCAATATTTATGTCACATTCTCATATATCTTCTTCATGTTTCAATATATAGAAATGTAGGTTCCGAATTTTTTTTCTTCCAAAGAGTCGCCTATTTGTCTATATGTAAATTAATGGTAAAATTAAGAAATGTACATGTAAATAAGATAAAAATAGCATAAAATCCCTAAAGAAATGCATAATTTTATTGTTCTTACTTCAGGGAAGAAAACATTTTTATCATCATCATAAAAAAAAAAAAAGGTTACACATCTAAAACCTCCAGTCAAAAATAGCCAAGAATACCAAAGGAGGGTTATACACAGTTAATGATAGTCACAGCTGGTTTTGAATAGGACACAAAGTCCTTCACAGATGTCTAGTAAACAAAAGGACATCAAACTGCTTCTTTACAATTCAAACATGGGAGTGAATCAGGACTCTTTAAAGGAAACAACAATGCTGCCTTATGCTCTTATATGCATGTATTTACTTTTAACAAAAGTTTTATTAATATATAAATTCATAGATCATTTAAAATATATTTTAGTATTTTTTATTTCTTAAAGTACACTCACAATTTTCAAACAGAACAGCTTTTGTTGTCTCAAAATATGAAATGTGAAAACAGTATGAAAAGTTAATAAATTATTAAAACTTCAGAATGTACTGCTTAAAATATTTGAAATTTAATTTACCATGTGATCACATCATTACATAAGTGGAAAGAAATCTCTTAACTAAGAACATCTCATTTAAATCCTCACTTGAATACAAATAAAGGAGAAGACAGAATAATATGTACAGGTGAAACTCGAAAAATTAGAATATCGTGCAAAAGTTCATTAATTTCAGTAATTCAACTTAAAAGGTGAAACTAATATATTATATAGACTCATTACAAGCAAAGTAAGATATTTCAAGCCTTTATTTGATATAATTTTTATGATTATGGCTTACAGCTTATGAAAACCCCAAATTCAGAATCTCAGAAAATTAGAATATTGTGAAAAGGTTCAGTATTGAAGGCTCAAAGTGTCACACTCTAATCAGTTAAACACCTGCAAAGGGTTCCTGAGCCTTTAAATGGTCTCTCAGTCTTGTTCAGTTGAATTCACAATCATGGGGAAGACTGCTGACCTGACAGTTGTGCAGAAAACCATCATTGACACCCTCCACAAGGAGGGAAAGCCTCAAAAGGTAATTGCAAAAGAAGTTGGATGTTCTCAAAGTGCTGTATCAAAGCACATTAATAGAAAGTTAAGTGGAAGGGAAAAGTGTGGAAGAAAAAGGTGCACAAGCAGCAGGGATGACCGTAGCCTGGAGAGGATTGTCAGGAAAAGCCCATTCAAATGTGTGGGGAGCTTCACAAGGAGTGGACTGAGGCTGGAGTTACTGCATCAAGAGCCACCACACACAGACGGGTCCTGGACATGGGCTTCAAATGTCAAACGTCTTACCTGGGCTAAAGAAAAAAAGAACTGGTCTGTTGCTCAGTGGTCCAAAGTCCTCTTTTCTGATGAGAGCAAATTTTGCATCTCATTTGGAAACCAAGGTCCCAGAGTCTGGAGGAAGAATGGAGAGGCACACAATCCAAGATGCTTGAAGTCCAGTGTGAAGTTTCCACAGTCTGTGTTGGTTTGGGGAGCCATGTCATCAGCTGGTGTTGGTCCACTGTGTTTTATTAAGTCCAGAGTCAACGCAGCCGTCTACCGGGACATTTTAGAGCACTTCATGCTTCCTTCAGCAGACAAGCTTTATGGAGATGCTGACTTCATTTTCCAGCAGGACTTGGCACCTGCCCACACTGCCAAAAGTACCAAAACCTGGTTCAATGACCATGGTATAACTGTGCTTGATTGGCCAGCAAACTTGCCTGACCTGAACCCCATAGAGAATCTATGGGGCATTGCCAAGAGAAAGATGAGAGACATGAGACCAAACAATGCAGAAGAGCTGAAGGCCGCTATTGAAGCATCTTGGTCTTCCATAACACCTCAGCAGTGCCACAGGCTGATAGCATCCATGCCACGCCGCATTGAGGCAGTAATTAATGCAAAAGGGGCCCAAACCAAGTACTGAGTACATATGCATGATTATACTTTTCAGAGGGCCGACATTTCTGTATTTAAAATCTTTTTTTTTATTGATTTCATGTAATATTCTAATTTTCTGAGATTCTGAATTTGGGGTTTTCATAAGCTGTAAGCCATAATCATCAAAATTATATCAAATAAAGGCTTGAAATATCTTACTTTGCTTGTAATGAGTCTATATAATATATTAGTTTCACCTTTTAAGTTGAATTACTGAAATTAATGAACTTTTGCACGATATTCTAATTTTTCGAGTTTCACCTGTATATCCTTCTTCATATTCACGGAGTCTGTTTTAAAATGTTACTTAATAATATGTCACCTTCCCCCATTCTCCAGCTTGTTTTTTTGTTACTTCCCATCCCCATGCTTTTCAGCTTTTCAATCATCTAGAAAGAAAACAGGCTAAATTAAGGCATGTCTTCATTTACCTAGTATTCAAACACATTCACTACAGCCATACATAGGAGGCAGCCAATTTACTAAACACATTTCATTCAAAACGGCTTACCATTGGGCCCTACCTCTTCTCGATATACACAACTTCACTGGGCCCATTTTTTAAGGCACACAGCTTTTCCAATTACTTCTTCGCAGCTCTATCTGTTGTTCCAGCCTGACGACCCAACAGGTTCAACTCATATCTCAGCCTGCCTTTCAGATCTCTGCCTAGATGAAGAAACGCCACCTCCAGCCTAACTTTGCCCATCAATCGACGACATCATTGTACAGCTGGACTCAACAACACTAACAACAGCAAGGATTGCTAGGAACCTGGGTAGTGTTTAATGACCAGTTAAATGAATGGTGATTTCACACTAGAGAAAACTATGGGGCGACTGTGACTGTGGTAGAGCGGGTTGGCTACTAATTGCAGGGTTGGTGGTTTGAATCCCGGCCCACACGACTCCACATGCCGAAGTGGCTTTGGGTAAGACACCGAACCCCAAGTTGCTTCCAATGGCAGGCTAGTGCCTTGCATGGTGTATGAATGTGTGTGAATGGGTGGATGAGTCACAGTGTAAAGTGCTTTGAATACCGTTAAGGTTAAAAAGGCGCTATGTAAGTGCAGACCATTTACTAGCACTTTTGGTGTGCATTCAGGTCCAAATGATATCAGAGTTCAGTTTCTTTGGGTGATGTGAACACTGTTTTCCGAACTCGGGTGCACACCCGGGAACCGCACCTGAGTCCGGTTGAAAAGATGGTCTGGGTTACGGTTCATGTGAACTCCAGTACGGTTCACTGCTGATATCAATGCAATTGTACCAAATCGCGGAAGGGAACCGATTGTGATGACATATAATTTTTGTGTCTTTGCAGGCTCCCGATCGCAATTATTATGGTAGAATGTCTCATACCTGCTTGTCTCCAAATAAATCCACATCAGAGAGCAGCTCACGGTCTTCACAAAACTTGCAGCAGACAAACTCTAACATTTATCACATAATTGCACATTCAGTGTATTTCTGTGCATCAGATTTTGGTGGTGAATCCAAAGAGACAAATACTTCACTTAACAGAGTGAAGCTGACATCTTCTTGAGTTGTTATCTAATTACAGTGGTAAAACTGCTGCCGACATAATCGGACCACGTTTCATACCCAAATAAAATCATGTAAACAGAGACCAGTGAGGGCAGGGAGAGGGGGTAGGAAACAAACTCTGGTTCGGACAAAGAAATTAAACCAAGTTTGAATGACAACCTTTAATGACAACATCTAAACTCACAACATTAAGCTCCAGGCTCTTGTCATCTCTATACTGGGATACTGCAGTGCTGTCTGGCCTTCCAGCAAGAACAATTGCACCTCAGCAGATGATCCAGAATGCAAAGCCGCATCTGGTCTTTAACCAACCCAAGGGGGGCAAGTCACATCTTTCTTGGTCTTACTCCACTGGCAATCTGCTGCTGCTTGCATTAAATAAAAACTTTGACGCTTACATTTCAAACTCACTTTGGATCAGCACCTTCCTACCTCAACAGAGTCCTACATATAAATCTTCCTTCCCATCCACTTGAGGCAGTTAGTGAATGGTGCCTGGTAGTACCATCCGTAGGTCTGCGTGGGGATATCAGCCCATACCCAGCCTGTAAAACAGCACTGTGTCCCGACCTGACCAATACTGTCAAATTTTTATACTACAACCAAAATTGTTTTTGGAAAGCTGTTTGAAAACAATGGGATTCATTCATGAAACACAAGCAGAACAATTTATTGGTGTAAATCATTCAAATCAAAGCCATTATCTTTGGAATCTTTGGTGGTGTAGTGGTCTAAGCACATAACTGGTAATCTGGTAATCAGAAGGATGCTGGTTCGAGCCCCACAGCCACCACCATTTGGTCCTTGAGCAAGGACTTAACTCCAAGTTGCTCCAGGGGGAATGTCCCTGTAATAAGTGCACTGTAAGTCGCTTTGGATAAAAGCGTCTGCCAAATGCATAAATGGAAATGTCTCTTGTCCCATTGAATAACATGGGTAGGCGGGGTTTATGACCTATACTAGGACCAGTCACCGGGGGGCGATCGAGACGTTTTGGCTTCACTATTGAGGGCTTGTGCGGCACGCTTGGTTGGTACAAACACAATTTACACCTACTCCCGACAACGTGTAAATCATGTGAGAGACATCCGAATGTGTTGTGTACTTTCAGACATACTGCCATGACTACATTTTGATAGTAATGAAAAAAATTACTAATAATTAAATTAGTGAAATTAATCTAAAATAAATGATAATAACATAAATTAGTAAAAAAAAAAAGAAGCTGTTTTCTTTTTAAACCATACCCTATACATATTTAGACAATTTTCTTTGCTGCTTGCATTTAGTTTATTTTTTATTTTTTTCCCAACTCTGCTTATCTTTTATCCAGCAAAAGTGCTTGACATGGGGTGAAAAGTTAATGGAAAGATGCAGTTTGTGTTTGATTTTCTCAAAAACATGTATGCCCTCTAACATAACTTGTTGGACAGTTTTTTTTTATTTGATATGAGCTCTATAATGTAGGTTTCATAATTAAATACAGTAAATCGTGTTCAGTAGATAACATATGGTCAATGCTAATTCTGTTAAACCCATAAATAAACACATGCCAGGCAGGTGCGTACACAATACAATGGGGAAAATAAGTAGAAAACGCCTGCACACTGTTTCGGTTTACAGCGTTTCGGTCAAAGATCTTTTTCAGGCGTTCTATTAATTTCATATCAAACCAATTTTAATCAAAAAAAAGCCTCTGATGACAGCAAAAACATGCAATGACAGTCACTTAAAAATTTTTATTCATAAAAACATTTTCATTACTGTTCTGCATAGATGTTACTGTAGCAGCATTCACTAGCGAGTCTGGTACCTTCCTTATAGGGTGTTTTCATGGCTGTGGATGGGCAGTTATTCCCAGAGGTGGGTAGAGTAGCCAAAAACTGTTCTCAAGTAAAAGTACAATTACTTCAAAAACATAATTACTCAAGTAGAAGTAAATTTACTAACATAAATAATTACTTGAGTAAGAGTAAGAAAGTATCCAATTAAAAGAGTACTCAAGTAGTGAGTAACTCACTACTTTCACAAATTACAAAATATAAGTTTGCTCCCCTATATTCCATTACATAATACACATCGAACATGTACTACAGAATTATTATTATTAATGTAAATTCTGTCATCATTCACCATCATGTTGTTCCAAACCCATATGTCTTTCTTTCTGCCATGCAACACAATAAGGAGATATTAGTCACTATTTACTTTCAGTAAATGTTTTATATATATATTTGATACATATATAAATTTATATATACACTGATTTAACCACTAGAGTCTTATACATTACTTTTATGCTGACTTATGTTTGTTTGTTTGTTTAGCTTTAAAATGTTGCCTTGCCACCCATTCACTTGCATTGTATGGACCTACAGAGCTGAGAAATTCTACTAAAAATCTTCATTTAAGTTCAGCAGAAGAAAGTAAGTCATATACATCTGGGGTTGCATGAGGGTGAGTAAATAATGAGAATTGTAATTTTTGGGTGAACAATCCCTTTAAGGGCTCTTGTCAGATCTGGATGAATTTGTCAATATGAAGAGAGGTTTGGAAATATTTCTAGTAATTATTACAGTGAAAACGTGTAAATGTCCCACAAGGACATTAAATATAATGCTGAAATACAATGCCTTCTTTTGCTATTTCATAGCTTTTAAAGTCCTATGTAGATTCTTATTTCAGTGTAGTTACAGTTTTCAGTGTTGTAAGCATTTAGAACATTAGTTCTGTACAGCAGTACCGCCACTCTCTAAATGCAGAGAACGCAGCCTACGTACGGCACCAAACCTGATAGTGAAACACTCGCTGTGTCTGAAACTGCCCCTATGCACTATATAGTATACTATATATGCACTATTTCGAGTTTTCGCTATTTTGTAGGAGTGTCTGAATTCTGAGTGAGCCACTCGTTCCCAAATTTTGTTCACTCATTCTTACCCACAATACACTCTAATTGCAAGTGTACATTTCAAGGACACTCGATGACAGTTAATTTCCCACGATCCACCACGGGGAAGACATACGAGTTAGGAGTTTCTGCTTCCTTCACTCCTGCAATGTTTTATTTAATGCTGAATGTATTACATTACTTTTTGACAAATCATTACTGGATTAAAATAATAATAACATATTGAGAGACAAAACATACAGATGCATTTTAAAACGTACTCTTTATTTGATCAAATGTGTTTACTCTTTATATTAACACACAGTATATATTAAAACTGACAAACATAATAAGATTTATTGTATTAATATATTATTTAATAAGAATAACAAGTAAGGCCCAAGTCTTTAAAAATGTCATGTGACATTTCTGCACCAGCCCCAGAGCTCCAACACTCATGTCCGAACTCACTCATTTCGTTCACTCACCTGCTGAGATACACTCACCTAAAGGATTATTAGGAACACCTGGTCAATTTCTCATTAATGCAATTATCTAATCAACCAATCACATGGCAGTTGCTTCAATGCATTTAGGGGTGTGGTCCTGGTCAAGACAATCTCCTGAACTCCAAACTGAATGTCAGAATGGGAAAGAAAGGTGATTTAAGCAATTTTGAGCGTGGCATGGTTGTTGGTGCCAGACGGGCCGGTCTGAGTATTTCACAATCTGCTCAGTTACTGGGATTTTCACGCACAACCATTTCTAGGGTTTACAAAGAATGGTGTGAAAAGGAAAAACATCCAGTATGCGGCAGTCCTGTGGGCTGAAAATGCCTTGTTGATGCTAGAGGTCAGAGGAGAATGGGCCGACTGATTCAAGCTGATAGAAGAGCAACTTTGCCTGAAATAACCACTCGTTACAACCGAGGTATGCAGCAAAGCATTTGTGAAGCCACAACACGCACAACCTTGAGGCGGATGGGCTACAACAGCAGAAGACCCCACCGGGTACCACTCATCTCCACTACAAATAGGAAAAAGAGGCTACAATTTGCAAGAGCTCACCAAAATTGGACAGTTGAAGACTGGAAAAATGTTGCCTGGTCTGATGAGTCTCGATTTCTGTTGAGACATTCAGATGGTAGAGTCAGAATTTGGCGTAAACAGAATGAGAACATGGATCCATCATGCCTTGTTACCACTGTGCAGGCTGGTGGTGGTGGTGTAATGGTGTGGGGGATGTTTTCTTGGCACACTTTAGGCCCCTTAGTGCCAATTGGGCATCGTTTAAATGCCACGGCCTACCTGAGCATTGTTTCTGACCATGTCCATCCCTTTATGGCCACCATGTACCCATCCTCTGATGGCTACTTACAGCAGGATAATGCACCATGTCACAAAGCTCGAATCATTTCAAATTGGTTTCTTGAACATGACAATGAGTTCACTGTACTAAAATGGCCCCCACAGTCACCAGATCTCAACCCAATAGAGCATCTTTGGGATGTGGTGGAACGGGAGCTTCGTGCTCTGGATGTGCATCCCACAAATCTCCATCAACTGCAAGATGCTATCCTATCAATATGGGCCAAGATTTCTAAAGAATGCTTTCAGCACCTTGTTGAATCAATGCCACGTAGAATTAAGGCAGTTCTGAAAACGAAAGGGGGTCAAACACAGTATTAGTATGGTGTTCCTAATAATCCTTTAGGTGAGTGTATAGTGCACTAATTGCCATTCACAGGAAATAGTGAATGAGTGAACGATATAGGACACAGCCACTCTCGTCGCCAAACGATTGTCTAGCGCCCGCACATCGCACGCGTGCGCCCTGAACCTCGCTGTGCACGCGCAGAAATGCTGTCTGTTCGCGCTACAGTTGTCGATCACGCGAATGGTAGTGATTTACACTCAATTTGGATTTAATATGGATTTTATACAGTTATACAGCGATAGTTTCCAGTACCCCCGCGAGGGCGCGGAGTAAATGCATAAATACTGCTTATGACATGCAGGACAAACCACACTGACATATTGCTGCACTAATTTAAAATTGTACACTTAAAAACTGATGTCATAAGAGCCCAGTTACAGAACCACCCTCATTACACAGAAAAGCCCGCGTTAGAATTATAGCCAAAATGTACCTCGACATGCTACCTGAAGTTGGAGCTCTGAATTTAATCT
Source organism: Xyrauchen texanus (assembly GCF_025860055.1). NCBI lineage: Eukaryota > Metazoa > Chordata > Actinopteri > Cypriniformes > Catostomidae > Xyrauchen > Xyrauchen texanus. The sequence goes on from NC_068284.1 coordinate 42,622,868, forward strand.
TGAAATATCAGCTTGTCTTGGTGTTAGATGAAGGCATTGCATGACGGAACTATTCTTTTTTCACTGTGTGGAGCGAAGAAAGTGTTTCACTTTGAGTTTGATGCTGCTGCACTGATGACTTGAGTGACAGTCTCATCACTCAAGTGGGAGCGGCTCATCGTGCGCAGATGTGAACTTTCGCTCTCGAAAAAGTCCCATTCACCTCTCAATAAATTACACATTAATTCAAATTAAACCCAGTAATGTAACGACAATAACGCCACACATTGTAAAGAAGTAAAAGTAAAAAAATAAAATAATTAGAAATGTACTTGAGTGAGAGTAAAAAGTACCCACATTTAAACCTACTCTAAAAGTAAAATTTTCCACAAAAAGTTACTCAAGTAAATGTAACAGAGTAAATGTAACACTTTACTACCCACCTCTGGTTATTCCAACAATGTGTGCTACCCCGATGGCTTTCACTGTTGCACACTGTCTCTGTGTTTATATCCACTTCTCCGACTGAACGCGATTAGATGTGTGCTACAATATACAATATGCTCTCTATCAGTTGATATACTCACTTTAACCTTCATCCAAATCCTCGAATTCCTTCTCCAAAATTCCCCCTTCTTCCTCCTATGGCTCTCCTGAGTGGCGCTCTGTCTGCTGTCTTCCTGGAAACACAAACTCAGTCACTATAAGCTAATTTATCAAATCATCCAACTTCCATTGACTTACCTGAGTATTTAGCTTCTTCAATAAAACTCCCGCTACTGGGTTCAACAGTTCATCTGTGTCTGTGTTGTGTCGTGACAGAAGACTAGACCGCAACCATGGATCCAGCGGGAGCTGATCTAAGCACCTTTAATGAGATGACAGAAACCCTGGTGAATCAACTGCGACAGACATTACTCACTACTGCGAATGTCCCAGTAATTCCTTAGCAAGATCAGAACGATACCTCTACAGACGCGGCGTCCACTACTTATGCACCTTCTTCTTCAATGTATTCACCACAGATCGAGCTAAAAGAGGACACGGCTCCTTCCTCCAAGCCTTCCCTGGCTCCTTTCTCCTGGCCTTTCCTGGCACCTTTCTCCTGGCCTTCCCCGGCTCCTTCCTCCTGACCTTCCTCGGCTCCTTGCCCCAAGCCTCCCACGGCTCCTTGCCCCAAGCTTCCCATGGCTCCATGCTCCAAGCCTGCCACGGCTCCATGCTCCAAGCCTGCCATGGCTCCTTGCTACAAGCCTTCCATGGCTCCTTGCTCCAGGCCTTCCATGGCACCTTGCTCCAGGCCTCCCACAGCCAACGAGCCAATATCCACTAAATTTAATACATTTAAATTATATAAATTGGAGTCACGTGGTCATTGTCACGGATTCACCGGACTCCCTCTCTCACTCCATACTCCGCTCTCTCTCCCTCACTGCCAACACAGCGCTCACTCTCCCCGAAGTTTTGATCAAACGCACTCACATTATTAGTGAATAATGCAGGACTGCTTTTATACCCAGCCTTCTCCCACACACTCTCTGTCTGTTCTCTTCAATGTTTCCCTGAGACTACGGACGTACTAGTTTTATCTAACTTACCTGTTAATATATTTACCTTGTTATTCTCTTTGTCTGTGTTTCGTGTTGGTTCATCCTCTGTTTATCCTCCAGTGTTTTGACTCTCCTATGTTGTTTAAGTATCCTGCAAATATCAAAAGACTGTAGTGAGTTAACTATTCATCTGTACATCGCATTATTCCATTGTCTGGATATTACTCTCCTGCTGTCTGCATCACCACTGTATCTGGATTCACTCACCTGTTCTTTTCATCACTGCTTCATTCACCTGTTTAATAAACCCCGCAATTGAGTCCATATCCCTGCCTCCGTGAGTTTCTCCATGACAGTCGTCTGAATAATCTGAAGGATTTGTGAGATTCCCTTACCCTTTAGAGCTCTTCTGTATCATCAATACAAGGAACACACAGTTGTAATAAAATGAAAAAAAGCTATAAAATGGTACTAATATGCTAAAAGGTCAAACAAATGAATAGGTACATAAAGTGCATAAGATGGAAAGATGCAAGTGGTTAAATTGGATGTAGCAATGGCAAAGTATGACTATTATCTTATGAAAAATAAGTTGCTGTTTCTCTGTTAATTAATTAGGTGAAAACCTTATTCATAATTAAACAAATAACGCAAAGATTATTTGCAAGACATTTGATACACAGGTTATGTAATCTAAAGAACATTAGATAATCATAAACTGATAATATAGCAATTGCCAAGGTCTCTGAAAAGAGGTTTAGTAGTGATATTTACATTCTTCTTGATCGGTCGATGAGTTCGGTGATGGCAACATCTTCCACTGGGGCTCAGGGCCACGTTACAGTGGAGAAGGAGCTGGATTACGTTTCAACAGTCTTGGACACAAAGGAATGCTGAGGAATGCTGATAATCTGGAAGCAGTTTGTATTCTGTTCCATCTCCTACCACTCAGGCCAGAGATTCAAAATGTTGATTATTATTCTCTTATTTCTCCCGAACTCGAACAGCCGGGAACTCAGAACGTTGATTATTATTATTCTGTTATTGCTCCTGAACTCCAGGAACTAAGAACGGGGAAGTGTTATAGAAGTGTATCCTGTTAATGAACCTCTGGGCAGGGACTCAGGATAAAAGTGTGGCTGTTGTAAAGAGGCTTTATACCTTCCTGATGAGGTGGAGATTTCAGTTTGGCACCTTCCTGTTTCAGGGCTATGACTGGCTGCTGACATCGGAGGGGGCGCATACAGTGTGGCTCACCCTCCCTTCTCTGTGTGGAACATTTTCATATTTTAAAGTACATAGTTAAAACAATGTCTTTAAAGTTTCATCTATGCATTGTTCCTTTTCTAAAAACTTCTTGGCATTTTTATGAAGATATAGAGACGAAACATGATATTGAAAGATTAAATATTACGCATGCATTAATTTATACCATCATAGTTCAGTTTGTGTGAACTATTGTGCTAATTGAACAACTTAAATTTACAAAAACAGTTCTGTGAACAAACAGTGCAAAAAGTAGATGTGTTTCAGTTGGTGTCCATGTTAGGAGTACATTTTCTGTGTACAGATTTTTCTTTGTGGCTTCTTTGTTTCAGCTTTCGCTACATGGTAAGGCAATGCTGCCTCGAGAGGTATTGAAGAATATTTATGGTCCTTCTCACCTCTGGTCTTAAGGAAAACCTTATGATGGGGGGTTTGATAGGTTGCTAAGAAACCACTCATGGACCAATGAGAAGTCTTTTCCAAAGTGTTGGAAGGTCTGGGGCCGGTAACATTTTATTTTGATGGTCCCAATTAGATATTTAACTGACTATAAGTGACTTATCAACTGATTTGCTATAGCTAGTAAACAGTGTTTCAACAAACATTCAGTAGACTTTCAGTAGCCTGTATATAGATCTTTATTAATGACCTTTTAATTAACTGATGTTCTCAACAATAATGCAAGTTGGTCATTAATAGAGATCTGTATACAGGCTACTGAAAGTCTACTGAATGTTTGTTGAAACACTGTTTACTAGCTATAGCAAGCCTGTTGATAAGTCACTTATAATCAATTAAATATCTATTTGGGACCATCAAAATAAAGTGTTACTTACTTTCTGAAGTATCTGGTAGTTGTCTTGAGCAGCTTATCTGATGGCTGTGCTTGACATTTGTTTGTTTTGGTCCTGCCATGCCACTCTTCTTTGCCTTGGCAGTTAGGGAGTGGCTCTATCATGAACTGGCTCCTGGAATGTCATCTGCTCTGATTGTGCACCACAAATGTAAGGGGTGGTGGTGAATGCATACAGCACGTTGTAAATGGACTGTAAACATACTGTACGTAATGTTGAGAAGTACACTCAAATTTTCTAAATTAAACATCAGAGTGTGAGGACCAGACCTTTCAGTCAGTGAACACTTTCCAAAATTTAAAAGAACTTCCCAAACCATTCATCGTAATCTTTTTTAACACTTCTATTTTTAACTATTTTCCTGTTCTCAACAATAACATTAGTTTGTGAACAAATTAGTGAACAAATAACATTAGTTTGTGTAGTTGCCATTTGGAAAAGCATACAGTATGTGGTCAACAACTGGCACCTTTAATCAATGTACTTCACCCAGGGGACTGTCCCTTTAAGTCATTTTGTATAAAGTAACAGCTAAATCTTTTACCTACAAATATTCTCATAATAATGGATGTCCTCTTTTACAATAATCATAATTTTCATATGCATATTCAGTAGATCATTTTCAGTGAAGACGTCACAGAAATCAATATCCAGGTGCCTTGTTTTGTTTAAAGAGATTGTTTGTCATAAAAAGAGCACTACTGCTTATCACTTTGCAAAACCATGGCCATTATGACACACAAATGAGAGCACAACCTGTTGTATCAGATGACTCCTGATGATTTAGGTGCAGAAGCTTTTGGATTAAGACCATTAAGTAGTGGATTGACCCCTTGAAGTAAATTTTGCTCCTTCATAAATATAATTAATATTCTATGGTCCTAATAAAATGCCTGCTGTGGTCTTCTGCTTTTGTAGCCTATGCGCCTTAAGATTAGACTTTATGTGCATTCAGAGATGGTATTCTGCTCACTACAATTTTATTGAGTGGTTATCTGAGTTACCATAGTTTTCTGTCTGCTCGAACCAGTCTGGCCATTCTCTGTTGACCTCTCTCATCAACGCGTTTCCATCTGCAGAACTGACATTTACTGGATGTTTTTTAGTTTTTGGCACCATTATGAGTAAACTAGAGACAGTTGTGTGTGAAAATCACAGGAGATCAGCAGTTACAGAAATACTCAAACCAGCCTGTCTAGCACCAACTAACATGAAATGATACTAAGCCCCTCGAAATCACTAGCCCCTTTCACACAGAGATCCTGGTGTTAATTCCGGAAAAATAGATCCGGCAACTGTTCTGGGACTGCAAAATTTGTTCATTCACACTGAAAGAGCTTTCCCGTAATCTGTGCTAGTGATAGGTCATTCATGAACGGTTAGTTAATTTTGAACAAATCTTTTATGTGACTCAGAAGAACGAGTAGTCAAAGAGAGTAATTAGTTCATTTTGTGTTGGCCACACATGTGCATTGCGCAATCTCTGTTCATTTATTACTTGAAAACCGCATAGGTGCTGTACAAGAAACAGAAACGATTAGTTCACCTCTCGAGTCATTTGTTCTTTTGTCACGTGACAGCAGCTATGCACATACGGCTGTCACGTGACAAAAGAACAAATGACTTGGACAAGAAGATTCCAGAGGTGAATTAATCATTTCTGTTTCTCATAGTTTGTCCTTGGCTGCATTATAATTTTTTCCTTATTGGGACTATAATCAAAGTTTGCGTAAGTAGACGTTTTGGGGGTGATTTGGCTATTGAAAATGTAACATTTTAATTTAATTTAATTCTGCATAAGTGAACGAAATTACTTGAATTAAGATTTTTTCATTTTGCAGAACGAGACTCAAAGATTCAAGTCAATAAAATGATCCGATCTTCCCATCAATAATCTGTGATACAGTAACACCCAGGACAGAGAGGTGCGGCGACCTTGGTGTGCCCACATGTTAAGACTCCTGTGTGTTGGGGTTGTACAGAGACAGTTCCACCTCTAAAAACTAAATTGTGCCCAAGACAAAAAATGACCAAAATGGCAGTTGCGAGTGGGGTGGCCAATGGGGTGGCCAGGCATTGGTCCATTTGGCCCCTGGCCACCCCCTTGCTCCGCCACTGAATACAGCATATTCGCCGTCTACCTGGGCATAAGTAAAATGAAATGTTACAATGTGCCCAACCTACGATGACAGGAGCGGGGCACATTGTAACACGACCATATTACCACATAAAATCCCCCTCTAACAACTGTATCTGATCTAATTAAAATAAATATATGATAAACTAAAATATAATGTAAATGAAAGGAGTTTATTAACTTTTTCATGTATAATAGGCTTGAGCAGTAATTTTGACACTTGACAATGAATACACAACAAAGCCACAGCTCTCCCCTATACTTCAGCTTTGGAGTGTTCCCTGCATGAGATGGCACTTTTTTTCATCACAATTTACAAACTGGTTAACCATCATTACTGTTTATAAATAGGTAGGCTATTCCTACATCGCAGACTTCAACTGCACCATATATGAGTGGGAAATAAAGTTCTGACATTCGGTGTGCAGCAAATGTGCCCAGTATGAAAACCTTCTGATATTAGCTGTGTCAAAAACATAGTGTTAAAGATTTGCAATTACCTAAATATTTAGCTTCAAACAAGAAGACGCAGTGACTTCTACACATGGGCTCAAGTGAATCGATTAAACGTTTATTTGAACTTTTCTTTTTCATTTACAGACAATTTTCAAACAGAACAGCTTTTCTTTATTAAAAAATAAATAAAAAAGATTATGAAAACATGTTACAAAAATCAGCAAAATATAGGAATATACTGCTTAAGATATTTGTTTTTTACAATTAATTTACCTTATGTCACATCACAGAATTGGACAGAAATCTCGGTAACACATTACAATAAGGTTCTATTGGTTAACATTAGTTAATGCTACAAATGCAGTGAGATCCAGCAAATGGAAAATGACTTCAATAAATCAGATGATTTGTAGAAGGAATAACAAGTTTTATTTTAAAGAAATTAATAAAATTAATAAAAGTATAAAATAATGAGAAAAAAAATAATAATACAGAAAAATTTATTATTGATTATAAAATAAATGTTTAGTAGATATTTCATAAGGATATACCTAAGGACTAAGTCCTGGAATTAACCTAATAATAATACAATGCCTTGTCTTTATCTAATGAACTAAGTATGTAAAAGAAAGAAGTCAAAGTTAAAGTACAAATAATAAGATGAGGCCTCAAAGTTGGAGATCAGATGTGAAGAGCGAGAGATTTGAGTTGTTAGTCTGACAATCAAAGATCAGTTAAGGGTTTTATACCCAACCAGTACACAATGTAATACACAATGTGCCAGAAAACTCCTTTCTTAGGCAAAACGAGTACTGTACAAGTTGAGGTCATAATTCAGGGTGTCAGGTCATACGGCTATGACCCATTGAAGTGCGAAAGCCACATTGTAAGGGAGCAAGATTCATGCATGCATTCTGAGCAAAAGCGCTCGTAAATATCATGCTTAGCAAAGCATGCCTATTCAAATGTCGGCGATATCCTGTGTATGCGGGCTGACTGAGCAGAAATCAATTATAAATTTAGCTCTCTCTGCCACCTGCTCTGAGCCCCCATCGGTTCAAAAAGGCAACCTATCCATATACTAAAAGTCCAAAAGTATATACATTGCTGCACGTAAGCTCCAGTTTCCCACGGGAACGTTGGTACAGCAATGTTACAATCCCTTACAAGGATAGAGGGGTAACATGGAATAATTCTCTAGCGCATACATTAAACATGTGAGGCCTCATGAGCATTCATGCATAAATAAAGGAATACAGGGATAACATATGCAGTGATAATGCCTTATAGTTGGTTACAGGAATGTGAACTGACTACTGTTGAATACATACATGTGAATACATGCATATGCTTGTATAATATCAATAAGCAAAGTTATAAAATATAGAAATAACTCTAGTCACTTGCATTAGCTACTTTAAAGTAAAACTTTAAAACAGACTGATGGTAAGTTATATATGCAGTTTGTAACTTCAATTAATATTAATGTAGTACATTTAGTCCATTTTAGTAAAAAGAAGATTTTAAACAGAAAATAATATATATATATTACTTCTGTTTTAAATTTGTAGTTTATAGTAGTATATTAAAGATTGGTATCATCACAGTTTTTATTTGAATTCCCTTTACGTTTGGTCTCCTTTTGAAACATGTTTTCACCTTCCTGCTTTCTCCAGCTTATTTTGCTGTTACTTTCCAGCCCCGTGCTCTTTAGCTTTTCACTTATCTTGAAAATATAAGTCAGAACATTATGTGCTGGTTAACATCAGTCATTCAAACACATGTCATCCAAAGCAGTTTACCAGTCTCCTAAACCTTCAAACTTTGCGTTAGCAACCCATATTCTTATTCAAGAGACCGATACCAAATGTACTAATATAACTATTGTTATTTGAAGATTTTTGGAAGTGTTTGGCCTATTGAACAAAGGTGTCTGGGTTTGTTCCTTGCAGGCAGCAGATGCCCTAGCTCCACCCCCACCCTAATCCTAAACATACAGAGCCTGCAAGGTACTAACCTGTCACAAGAGTGTTCCCTTTAGAAAATTGTAATTGCCATCAAATGGTGTTCATAGAGGTTTAAAGAGACACTTCATCACATAAACCTCATACATATTACACCACTAATACTTTAGGCCTGCTGGTAGACATAAGAGTTTGAGCTGCCTGGCTGTGAGGTAATGTATTTAAGACATTGGAATCACTTTTTAATAACTTTCATTAACTTAATATGTTATTAAACATTCATTCATACTGTATATGGCCTATATATATATATATATATATATATATGAATTAATTATTAATATATGAGCTCAAGCACTTTTTTACGTTTACAAATGTTTTCAGAAACTGTTAGTATTTTTCTCCGCTATTATGTGTTATAAATGTCTGTATCAAGCATACGACTAAACTTAACAACCCCCTACACAAACTTTGTTACAGTTAATTGTTCAATGCCCATAAAGGTACTAAACCATAAACCATACATTTTTTTTTACAATGGATGAATAGTTTCAACTTTAGATTGGGGACAGAAAAAAAACCATTATAATAGATTTGTAAATATGTGTAAATAGTAAAATCATCCATACATACCACAACAAACAAACAGCAAATGTGTGGCCTTTACAGACCTTAGTTACTAACAAGCTGGACATTATTGAATCATTTGTAAACATGAATGGTGTGTAAAGTGGTGAAAAATTATTATAAATTCTAAAAACATTTGTAAATGTAAAAAAGTGCATGAGGTAATTTATGAATAATTTATAAAACCTTGAAGGAAATTTGTAAGCATTTAAATGTACATTAACTTTATTAAAATCTTTGTAGAGGTTCAAAAGTGCAAGGCCATAGGAATAAAATGTTTATAACATTTGTAATTATTTTAATTTGCATTACATAATGCTTAACAGATAATTTGTTTATGCTAGTTAAATTAATTTGTAAACATTAACAAGTGCATTCTCTCATATTTCTAACTATTTGAATATACATTAACTAATGATCTGTTAAGCATTATTTAATGTTTGTTATTGATTTATTAATGAAAGTTATAATAAAGTGTTACTAAGATGTTCTTGATTTCTTTAAAGGTGCACTCAGTAATTTTTTACTCATTAAAAAAGTTTATCTCCTAAAGTATGGAATCAGCGGAGTGCCAATTAAAAAAGAATGAAGAAATAAATGATCGATCTATTAATTTGAATATAAAATGATAAATAAACCAATTTATAAATGGGCAAATAAACAGACACATTTAAATGTGTAAAACACAACAGTAGTTTAAGATTTACCATTATTTCACAAAAGTGTGCTCATTTGCCTTCTGTGTAACCTCTGCTGGTCTGCCTTTTCCCGATCATACTCATGCAATTATTCTATTAAAATGGACCTTAACATATTTAAAAGGTGCATTTAAAAATGACTTATTAATGTGCTATTTATAGTTACATTTAATTTAATTTTAAACATGAATTAAATGATTTATTAATGCAATTTTTTTTGTTAAATCTAATAATTTTTTTAACGTGAATTAAATAAACACATTTAAATGTGTCTATATATTTGTCTATTTATAAATTGGTTTATTTATCCACTTTAAAATTTTTAATTAATTGATTGAGCATTTATTTCTTCATTTTTTTTTAATTGGAACACCGTGGCGTCCATACTAAAGAGATAAATTGTAATTTTACTATATATGTAGGAAATCATGACCACTTACATTAAAATGAAGACTTCAGTCATATTAGTAACATTATAAAATCGGTTTTATTCTACATGGAGAGGGTCCGCACATGGGGGCTGCCATATTAAAATCACACAACCAGCCAAATACTACTCGCTTAATCTCAGTAACCGTCCTGTTATTTGACACTTTCACTCATTGATTTAAGTAATCATGGCTGACTGTGAATACTACATTTCTACAATTGCATCTGAAACTGAAAACTATTGATTTTATATGATGCTGCATCCAAGCCGGAAAGTGTCAGTTTAAGTCCAAGACGACACATATACAAAAGTTATTGAGTGCACCTTTAAACTATTTCACCCAATACATGAAACTGATCACAGTATTAAAAGTAATATTCTGGGTTCAATACAGGTTAAGCTAAAAAATATGCTTAACAAAAACAGCTTTTGTGGTATAATATTTATCTCCACAAAAATAAATCCCTCCTTTTCTTAAAAAACAAAGTGAGGCACTTACAATGGAAGTGAATTAGGCCAATTTTTAGACTATTTAAATGCAGAAATGTGAAGCTTAAAACTTCATGAATGCACTTATATTATTTCTTCTGTTAAAATGTATGATTTGAGCAGTAAAGTTTTTTAAATTGTAATTTTTACTGTAGTTTTAGGGTGTGTTGACATTACATTGTCATGGCAATGAAGCTGTAAAATTGGCTATATCTTTACACAGAAAAGTTTAGTAAGCGATTTTATGACCTATTCACTTCCATTGTAAGTGTTTCACTTGAACCTAGATTTTTGCTAAAAGAAAAATAGGGAAAGTCAAAATAATTTTTTGGTGGTAATCAACATTACAAATTCTGTCAATTGAGCTTAACTTGTATCGAACCTGGAATATTCCTTTAAGAAAGAGATATACCTTATTCAGAACTGCAGTCTGTGTTAAAGGATCATTCAAATTGGATTTTTCATCGCTGGACAATTTCAGTCTAACAATCTGTTTTTTAGTCAACCTCTCATCTAAAGAAATACAGAGTAAAAGTCAAATTCCTAAAAAATTCATGCATTAACTTTTTTTCTGCTCACATCATCTATGGTGTCTACAGTAGCCAGATCAGTGTACCTCGCTCTGCAGTAACTTTGAGCTTCTGGCCATGTCATTTATTCATTTACATAGTAGTATTGTCGAGAAAGAGGCTTGGGTATTTGGAAGAGCGAAATGAAAAAAAAAAAAAAAAACATTGAAAGGATATTTAAACAGAGCGAGCACCCATTATTTTACTTGTTCAAGGATATTTTTATCTTATCAAACTTTCATCATGCTTGCGAAAAGAAGTTTGCCTGAGTAGTTCTTTGTCAGTATTGGATGGCATATGGATAAACAAAAGTACTGTCATTATCAATTTACTCTTCAAATACTTAAATGTTTTGTTTAAATCACACTTTGACGGACAGACAGAATCTGCAGACTTTTTTCACATTGTCTGTGCTAATTTTCAGGGGAAATCTGTGGGATTCTGCGGAATTTATTTAAATATAGTAAAAATGTGTCAAATTGTGATGAGCATACAACACACTTATTAGCTGAAACCATCATATAATTAGCCAAAGTATATTTATTTAACAACCCGGCAAGGGGTGGGTAATGTGTATAACTTTTGTGAATGACAAATGCAATTTTGTGGAAATATGCAGAGCTTTTTGTGGAGTTCTGCAAGAACATATTACTTCTGGGCCTGCTTACAATCAACATTTGATCTAAATAAAGACACTGATTCAGGTCCTGAAGTCATGCAAGTCACAATCAGACATAGGATCTCACCTCTCCATTAAAATGAAGGAAATATTTAAATTTCATAAAATGAAATGAATAAGAAACCTAAATTTATAAGATTAAATTATTTAAAAAATATTTTTTCCCCTCTCTATATGATACACTATTCATCAGTGTTCAATAATGTGCAATGAAATCTCATGGAGCAGAAACAAGAACTGTTTTATATGATCTGATTTGTTTCGAAAACTCACCTCCATGACAGACGAAAGGACGTTGTAGATCACAGCTGTCAGGAACCCATCTCCCAGAATCATTTGTCAACATGCCAACACAGTCTGAACCCTGGGATGGTTGTCCTGTAGCCCAGTATCTAAAGAAGAGGCTCCATTGGTCAGACCACTCCCAAGAATCCAGGAACAGACCAATCCAGACCCATGGCCCTTGCCCAACAATACTATTAAGCTGGTTTTGTTCCTCTGAGCTGCGGATGGTGGCCAGATCAGTGTGATACTGTCTGCAGTAGCTCTGAGCTTCTGTCCAGTTTTTCCAAACATTTACCATGTTGTATCCAGTGCTTTCTATAAACAGATGCACAAAATGAATCAGTCCACAGCTTTTCTGTCTCAGCTAAACTAAATATTCAAACAGATCACCAACTGAATACTCACCATTGTAGCACACAACGAATAGCCGTGTTGAGCACGGGGAATTGATCCAAAATCCATAGGCAAAATAGACACATTTTCCTTCACCATCAGGCTTCCCTGGTTTCCAGCCGCTGTACTGTGTGAGAGTATTGTCTCCCTTAGACCAACCCCAGCGACTCTGTGTCCCGCTCTTCAGTCCAATCCACACTGATCCACTGTAACCAGCATCCACCGTTTTTACCAGCCTGCTCACATCATTCATGTCGTCTACAGTAGCCAGATCAGTGTACCTCGATCTGCAGTAACTCTGAGCATCACTCCAGGGCATTCTCTCATTTATATAGTGATACTGTCGTGAAAGACCAGAACTGCTCCACAAGATCCCTGTTAATATTAGCTTGCTAAAATATATGCACATACAGACATACATGCAAACAAATTACAAATGATGATACAAACCTGACAGCAGAACAAGAATAGCCAACCTTTGATCCATGGTTGCTCACACAGCTTCTCTCTGCCTATTCATCATCAATGCATGCTGTTAATAAAGCATGTTATATGATATGACATTATGGTGGTATATCAATACACAAGAAACCATTTGCATAAACAAATACCATGATGCCATTGGTTTTACATAATGTAATGTATTCTTGTTAAAAGTCTTTGTGTACAGAGGCTGTTTGCTTGTTATTTCTTAGACACACTCCACAGCATTAGCATGTCCAAGCTAATGTTTTTTTTTTTTTTCTTTTCTTTTTAACCACAATGACATCAGATTTCGTATGGATCCGGGAACATACAAAAACAATCTTTCAAAGGGTTTTAGACTTTATTACAAAGATAGATGCTCATTATCTGAACCATGAATGTCTACAAACAAAGGCACAATGATCACAAACAATCTTGCAATATCAATAAACAAACCCATTTTTTGATTTTGAAACAACTTTTATTGATTTTATATACAGTATAGAGTATATTGACGTTCAGTTCTAACTTTCTGTATAGAAAATACACGTAGAGCCAAATGACTTAATCTAGACACATGATGATTTGGATGATGTGACTGACAAAGCAATGGTGTAAATATCACCTTCATCAATTAGACACTTCCTGAAGCATTCATTCCCAGTGCCAGTCATTGTCACTAAACATGATTTGATTTGATTAAAAAGTGATCAATGTAACAAAGTATTCTGCGATTTTCTATTTAATTTTTTTTTGTATGTGAAGTGACTTGATTGGTTATTAAACTCACATTCATGACATATGAAAGGTTGCTGTTATTTTCAAGAATCAGAAGTCACCACTGCAACACAGTCATCTTCAGTAACCTCAACAGCATCCTCATTTCTATCACCAACCTTTTACCACCAACCCCAAGCACTATATTTGTTATGAATGCAGACGAGGGCAGACAAGGAGTGGGATCTAAGTGCGGGTTCTTTATTTTTAATCAAAGTGAAAACAAACAAGCAGGGACAAAAGAAACATCCACGGGGGGAAAACTGAAACTAAAACACAAACACATCGGAGGAACACGGAACTGGGAAAACACGGCAGGATGAACACGGCTGGACGGGTAACGGGTAATGGAGTAAACATGGGAACATCAAAAACATCCAAACAGCGAAACATTAAACACATGAGAAACATTCAACGATCGACAAAGGAATGGAGAAACAAACAGGGTTTAAATACACAGACACAGGATGATCACAAACGACAATCAGGTGCGAACAATGACACAGGGCTGCCAGTGATGAGGGCCGGGAATTGTGGGAAGTGTAGTTTTTGACAAAGGACACGAGAAACACAGGGCAGACAACCAGGGATCGTAACAATATTCATCAACATCAACAACCTCACCATCATCAAAATCAACATCACCAACTTTGTCTTCTTCATCATCTCCCACATACTATTTCTCAAAAAACTACTAAGACCATAATCGACATCTCTATTAAAAGGAATGTTTTGTGATCTCTGAGGATAAAATGGGTAAATATTGCAATTATATTTGAATGTAATATTACATTTTTTAGCATTAAATAAACTGCAATTTATCAATCTCTTTATTTTGTGCATCATTTAATATAGGAATATTCCAGGTTCAATACAATTTGAGGTAAATCAACAGCATTTGTGGCATAATATTGATTACCACAACAATTAAATTCGACTTATCCCTCATTTTCTTTAAAAAAAGCACTGGAGTCTGGGTTCCAGTGAGGCACTTACAATGGAAGTGAATAGGGCCAATCTTTAAACGTTGAAATACTCACTATTTAAAATGTATAGCTACAAGACATAAACAATATGTGTGTAAATGTGATTTGTATGATAAAATCACTTACTAACTGTGTTGTGTAAAGTTATATCCAGTTTTACTACTTAGTTGACATGATGACATAACACCATAAATCCTAAAATAAACATAAAAATGACGATTTAATCAACTTTACAGCTTAATACACACATTTTTAACAAAATAATTAATGTAAGTGCTTTTATAAAGATATAAGCCTCTCATTTCTGCCTTTAAACCCTTCAAAAATTGGCCCCAATTATTTCCACTGTAAGTGCTTCACTGAAACCTCGATTGATGCTTCTTCCTTTTTTTAAAAGAAGGTACCAGTAAAAATTTATTTAACATTATGCCACAAATGCTGTCAATTGAACTTAACTTGTATTGAACACAGAATATTCCATTAAAAAAAAAAAAAACATTTAGTGTCATGAAACTCCCCTAGTGTTGTCATGAGGTGTTTGTGTATTTCAGCATTTCTGCACATTAATATAATTAGAGGGAAATAGTTCTATATGGTTGATTTTTTTTTTTTTTAATCCTACAAAGTTAGTTTTTCTTTTCAAAGCACAAAGACTGCTATGACTTTCTTTTCAATATTATTTGATGATTTAATGATACCCAACTTAATATTTATTCGAAACCCAACAAAATTTCACAATTCTCCAAATTAGCAGTGTGTATCAATGAAATTAAAGACTGGCTGGTCAGAAATGTCCTTCTACTCAATTCCATCATGACAGAGGTACTAATTATTGGACCAAAAATCTCTAAAAATAAGCAGCTAAAATATAATTTGACTCAAGGGATGTACCATTACACCGTCTTATACAGCGAAGAATTTAGGTGTTATATTTGATACCAATCTGTCCTTTGAAAATTTAATTTCCAATGTTTGTAGAAGAACATTCTTCCATCTCAGAAATATTTCTAAGTCGTTCTGGTGAAGGTAAGGACATGTATTTGAAATATTTACTTACATGTTGCTTTGAAGCATAAACTACTCTAATTTTATCATAACCTAATAAATAAAGAGATTATTAGCTAACATGCTCGCATGTACAGATCATTTGATAGGTATGCTACATTGTTCTTTTGTCTAATAACATAACTATTTTCATGATGGTAAAGTTAAAATAAAATTAAACTGGATATCCTTTTGCTTGCTTGTTAGCCTACATGCCTGCAATAAACCTGCTAAACCTGTAATATGTTAATTGCAGTGGACGCTTCATTGATTAAAATTGGGTTTTATTGCTTTTAACGCAACGCTAGAGTACATGTGTTGACAGGCTGTCAGGAACAAGTGGCATTGCTGACCTATATTGAACTAGGGACATCATACAGTTGTGTTGTATTATTCAGTTATATTGAACTAGGGACATTATACAGTTGTGTTATATTCAGTTATATTGAACTAGGGACATCATACAGTTGTGTTGTATTATTCAGTTATATTGAACTAGGGACATCATACAGTTGTGTTGTGTTATTCAGTTATATTGAACTAGGGACATTATACAGTTATGTTGTAGTATTCAGTAATATTGAACTAGGGACATTATACAGTTGTGTTATATTCAGTTATATTGAAATAGGGACATTATACAGTTGTGTTATATTCAGTTATATTGAACTAGGGACATCATACAGTTGTGTTGTATTATTCAGTTATATTGAACTAGGGACATTATACAGTTGTGTTATATTCAGTTATATTGAACTAGGGACATCATACAGTTGTGTTGTATTATTCAGTTATATTGAACTAGGGACATTATACAGTTGTGTTATATTCAGTTATATTGAACTAGGGACATCATACAGTTGTGTTATATTCAGTTATATTGAACTAGGGACATCATACAGTTGTGTTGTGTTATTCAGTTATATTGAACTAGGGACATTATACAGTTATGTTGTAGTATTCAGTAATATTGAACTAGGGACATTATACAGTTGTGTTATATTCAGTTATATTGAAATAGGGACATTATACAGTTGTGTTATATTCAGTTATATTGAACTAGGGACATTATACAGTTGTGTTGTGTTATTCAGTTATATTGAACTAGGGACATTATACAGTTGTGTTATATTCAGTTATATTGAACTAGGGACATTATACAGTTGTGTTATATTCAGTTATATTGAACTAGGGACATTATACAGTTGTGTTGTGTTATTCAGTTATATTGAACTAGGGACATTATACAGTTGTGTTATATTCAGTTATATTGAACTAGGGACATTATACAGTTGTGTTATATTCAGTTATATTGAACTAGGGACATTATACAGTTGTGTTGTGTTATTCAGTTATATTGAACTAGGGACATTATACAGTTGTGTTATATTCAGTTATATTGAACTAGGGACATTATACAGTTGTGTTATATTCAGTTATATTGAAATTGGGACATCATGGAGTCGTGTTGTAGTATTCAGTTATATTGACCTAGGGACATCATACAGTTGTGTTGTGTTATTCAGTTATATTGAACTAGGGACATTATACAGTTGTGTTGTATTCAGTTATATTGAACTAGGGACATTATACAGTTGTGTTGTATTCAGTTATATTGAACTAGGGACATTATACAGTTGTGTTGTATTCAGTTATATTGAACTAGGGACATTATACAGTTGTGTTGTATTCAGTTATATTGAACTAGGGACATCATACAGTTGTGTTGTATTCAGTTATATTGAACTAGGGACATTATACAGTTGTGTTGTGTTATTCAGTTATATTGAACTAGGGACATTATACAGTTGTGTTGTGTTATTCAGTTATATTGAACTAGGGACATTATACAGTTGTGTTGTATTCAGTTATATTGAACTAGGGACATTATACAGTTGTGTTGTATTCAGTTATATTGAACTAGGGACATTATACAGTTGTGTTGTATTCAGTTATATTGAACTAGGGACATTATACAGTTGTGTTGTATTCAGTTATATTGAACTAGGGACATTATACAGTTGTGTTGTATTCAGTTATATTGAACTAGGGACATTATACAGTTGTGTTGTATTCAGTTATATTGAACTAGGGACATTATACAGTTGTGTTGTATTCAGTTATATTGAACTAGGGACATTATACAGTTGTGTTGTATTCAGTTATATTGAACTAGGGACATTATACAGTTGTGTTGTAGTATTCAGTTATATTGAACTAGGGACATCATACAGTTGTGTTGTATTCAGTTATATTGAAATAGGGACATCATACTTATATATATATTTTTATTTTTATTTTTTTAAAATATTCTGCTTTGTCTCCAACTTCTAATTACCAGTTTATTATGTTAATACATGCTTGTAAAGTGGCACTTAAATCTTTAAAACACAAAGCCTTGATTCATGAAATTTTACACTTCTCCTGCCAATTTCCTATTTGTATTAAGATGTTTTGATAATGCTTCCAGCTAACAATATAGGTGTCACGATTCCCTTGTTGTCTGCCCTGTGTTTCACTAGGCTCCGCTTCCAGAGCCTCCCAGGGCTCCGCCAACCACGGCTCTGCCTCCAGAGCCTCCCTCGGCTCCGCCTCCCAGGCCTCCTGAACCTGTCCCTGTCCTGTGGCCGCCTCCCAGGCCCCCTGAACCTGTCCTGTGGCTGCCTCCTGAACCTGTCCCTGTCCTGTGGCCGCCTCCCGAGCCTGTCCCTGTCCTGTGGCTGCCTCCCAGGCCTCCTGAACCTGTCCCTGTCCTGTGGCCGCCTCCCAGGCCCCCTGAACCTGTCATTGCCCTGTGGCCAGCTCCCAGGCCACCTGACCCAGTCCCCGTCTTGTGCTCCCCGTGGACTTCCTGTCTGCCCCGTGTGCCCCCTTGGACTTCCTGTCTGCCCCGTGTGCCCCCTTGGACTGTCTGTTTGCCCCTTGTGCTCTCTTTGGTCTGCCTGCCCCCCTCACTCCTTGGACGATTTTTTTTGTTTTTTTTGGGTATTCTCTTTTTTATTTTTTCTTAGGAGCATCTGGAAGCCGCTCCTTTAAGGGGGGATTATGTCATGATTCCCTTGTTGTCTGCCCTGTATTTCACTAGTCTTTGTCAAACTCCACTTTCCACAATTCCCGGCCCTCATCACTGCCAGCACTCTGTCATTGTTCGCACCTGATTGTCGTTTGTGATCATCCTGTGTCTGTGTATATAAACCCGGTTTGTTCTCCACTCCTTATCGATCGTTGTATGTTTCAGATGTTTTGTATGTTTTGATGAATATAGATGTTTTTATGTTACCTTTGCCCGTCGTGGATGTTTCCCCAGCCTGTTTATTCTTTTGATGTTTTGATTTTGTTTTCCCACCGTGGATGTTTCAGTTGTTCTGTGTTCACTCTAATTAATAAAGAACCTGCATCTAGATCCTCACTACTTGTCTGCCTTCCTAACAATAGGTCTCCCAGAACCATTTAACATCTTGTACCGCATTTAAATAAATTCCACAGAGTTTCACAGATCTTCCCACACAAAAGTGCACATATTCTGTGTGGAATTTACAGTATGTATGCTATAAACGAGAACCATGTTATCTTCTGTGAAATCAAAATTCTAACATTCTGCTGTTTACCTAAAGAGATGGTTTATTTATACACATTGTACTGTATTAAAAGCTTTTGTCTACATACTACAGGACTGACACTATAAAATCATATACATAAACATTTGAGGACAAATCTTATTTTTAAGCACTATGTACATGCTGCAGCATAAGCATGAATTCAAATCCTAATTTGATGACAAGAAATTTGTCATTTTCATATTCAAATAGCTAATTTACATTGAAGATGTTTTGGCATATTCTACCACGTAATTTTGCAGACTGTCACTGGTCTTCTGTTGTTTGTGGTCAAAAGAGCTCTACTGTTGTTATTACATTTCATAAACATGCTCATTATGAGATAAAGATGAGAGAAAAATGTCTTGTATCAAAATAGCTTGAAGACATGTTGACACTGAATCATAACACACTGTACCAATACATGATGAACATAAAGGGGTTATTTTATACTTTATGATTTTCCTCGATTCACTTATGTTAGGTTTTGCATAAAAACATTCATAATGTTGTATTACACAACCGTTTCCCACCCATTATTTGGGTGAAATGCCAGTTTTCTGTGCTACTTTCCCTTTAATGGAATAGCTCACTGAAAAATGAAAGTTCTCATAATTTCTCAGCCTGATGCCATCCCAGATGTGTATAACTTTTTTTCTTCTGCTGAACAAAAACTCTGTTGGTCCATACAATTCAAGTGAAAGGGTTCCAAATCTTTGAAGTTCCAAAAAGCATATAAAGGCATCATAAAAGTAATCCTTATGGCTCCAGCTGTTAAATCTAGATCTTCAGTAGTGATATGATAGATGTGGGTGAGAAACATATGAATATTTAAGTCCTTTTTTATATCAATCTTCACTTTCACATTCTTTTGTTTATGGCGATTCGCATTCTTTGTGCATATCACCAATACTAGGCAGGGAGGAGAAGTTATAGTAAAAAAGGACTTAAAGGGCACCTATTATGGCATTTAAAATGTCCCTAATATTGTTTTGGGAGTCCCCAACAACAGTTTTACATGCATGCAATGACAAAAAACACTTTTGTTGTCTTATAATATGCATTTATGTTTACCTGATTTGCTCAACAACTCCCAAATGATTCGTTCAACGACTCATTTTTCCAAACCCCTCCTTTGCGTGACGCTAATCTGCGGTGATTGGTCAGATGACCCAGTCAGTTGTGATTGGTATACTCTGTGCAGAGATTGTCGGAAACTGAACGCCCATCACCGCTTTGTAGTAAAAAAATCAAAATCAGAGAAGGAATTTGAGTTGATTTATGTTAGCGATCATAGCCCAAAGTTCGGTGGTGAACACCCAATCAGTTATTGTTCGTGTTAGCCCAACGCATAAACATATTGGTAAAGCACTGCATTACTACAAGTTATTGCTCTATTCTTTATGACAACTCCAATAACATCGACAAACATTTCACATATTTCAAAAAAATCGACATTGGAGACCTAGAAGCTGCGCTGAGCGTAACTTACACAACACACACAAATACTTATTAAGCATGCTAAAAAACACATAAAAGCAACAATTATTAATAATACTTACAGGTTGTGATTTGGAGGAGGAAGCTGATCCAAATAAACTTGGTAGGTACTGAACCTTCCTTCAGTATCAACCGGCTCGCGAATCCACACTTGAAAGCATTCGTGTTCGTAAAGCAATCGTCATTAAAATGACGCGAACACAGCTCAAGGTTCGGGCTATACTTGTGTGGTATAGTTGTAAATATAAACTCTAGCCACTGATTCTTCACATGCTCGTCCCTGGGAAGTGAAAAAAATGTCGCTTTTGATATGAACTTCAGAACACAGCATCTTGTTGACGACATGATGTTTTCAAGTTTTCCCTGGTGTCTGCGCGCGCAATGAGTGGGCGCGGCCAATTTGATAATTTTTCGTCTTGACGTCACAAAGAAAAGGAAAATGACTCGTTGGAAAAACGATTCATTACATTGACTCAGAGTTGACTCCTACTTTTGAGAGACAATAACTTTTTTTACGGTGAACTTTCAAATATAAAACTTTGCAGGATGTTTTTGTTCACTTAAATCTATGTTACACACTACATGAAAGGTAATTTTCAAAATTCCATAATAGGTGCCCTTTAAATATTTATCTGTTTCTCATCCACACCTATCATATAGCTTCTGAGATATAGATTTAACCACTGATTAAATAAATGTTTTTTAGAGCTTCAAAATTGATCACCATTCACTTGCATTGTACAGACCTACAGAGCTGATATATTCTCAACCTGATCTCATGGTGAAAACATGATTCTTTGTACATTTTTGTAAACTTGTTATAAGTGTGTTCAGGTACAATTCCCTGCAGTTTTCAGGTGAAATGAACCCTAGCGGCACTACAACGACTGCGTTTTATTAAATTACTCAAATCATGACTTCAATGACTGCTTATGACTTTATAAACACTTATTTTTCTCTCTATTACTCAGACCCTATGATATCAAGACACATTTTCTCTAAGTCATCTATTGAAATAAATTATCAATTTTAATGCTTGTATTACAGACCCACCTACATACAGTATATACACTTATTCCAATGTGATTAGCTTGCGCAGTAGTGCACCTCATACAGTGCTGGACTTTGGACTCGGGAGACCACTGTCAGGATTTTTGACTTTTTACTCTTTGTTTTAGTCACCAGAGGGCCTCAGTGGTATGGAAAGCCAACTTATGTTTTAATGTTCCCAGCGTTACTTGTCGTAATTAAATTTTTACTAGTAAGAAATAAATTAGAGAGCTCTGCGCTTGCCATACAGTGGCCTCCCTCATGTCATTTGTTTCCCCTGTGTGCCATTTATTATTATTGTTTTCACCTGTGTCTTGTTTCCCTGTGTGTATTTACTGTAGATGCAAAACGTTTTGATGTGGTTGCTTCAGAAAATGCTTTTCAGGGTATAGGATATCTCTTTTGTTTAGGGCTGGGACGATTCATTGACGTAATCGACGTCATCGATTACAGAAATATGTCAATTTGCATAACATGGGTCGGTGTGTCGTAATGGAATAATTCAAATGTCAGCACCCAGTTTAAGTATTGATTCCCCGAAGAACAAGCTGCAGTGCTCGCCCATGGTGATCTTAAGCACGGGAGTATTTTAGCCAGATATCCAACGATGTGGTGCTGTGTAAGATATGTGTTGTATTTTGGTACTAGTATTAATAAAATAAAAACGCAGCTAAACAAGCGTGCAGAAGCTCAACACTCCATCCTTTTTATTTTCTCCACATCTCCACCTCAACACTCCATACAGGTCCATAGCGACCCCTAGCGGCAAAGCATATTAACTCAGCATAACATTTAAAGCCAACACAACATTTTCCCCACTTTTAAGAACATTACCCACAGGAAGGTATATTAACATAGCTTACTCCTATCCTGAACAAGACAATAACCAAAGAACAACTGTTTTAAACATACCTAATTCGCCAAGGTTATCATGTGGCAAGTACCTTAAGGTCTCTTATTATATAACTCAAAAAGATGCATATTTCTTCCTATCCATCACAATTACGGACTCCAGTAAATCTCCACATACAATCACAGAAGCAGCAGAACTGTGCAGATATGCTATTCAACATCAACATGTAACATCTGGAAAATTAACAACTTTACAGTAGAGATGTACTATTGTGATGAGTGCGCTTGTGTACAGTTCATGTGACAAAGTCTTTGTGCCAGATTGGCAGACGTCTAATTCTGGGCTGTCTTTGAGCTACCGGTGTGACAACCAGCATTGGAACCTCTGTAGGATCATTATCCGAATGGTTTTGACCCGGACATAGTGACAGGTGTATTGCATTCCACACTTTCCCATCATCAAGGATATATGTGTCCTGACCTTTTTGTCCCAGCACTGTACAAGGCGGACTGAATTTCAGCCTGCCCTGTCAGGACCCAGTCTCAAACCCGGGTCTCCGGTGTGGGAAACAGTCTCTTATCAAACTGAGCCACTAGTGGTTGGCAGAACCCAGAAGAGGAGGCAGACACAGCCGTACTGGAGACGTTGTTTTAATAAGGTAAAAAGTAAAGAACTTCAGGCAAAAATATATTAATCCACAACGTCAAAAAGTCATTCCAGGGAAAAAAAGGTAATACACCCAAAAAGGTAAATCCACAAAGTAAGAAGGTACAGGAAAAAGGCCTTAAAAGATAATCCAAAAATAAATGAGTAACAAAACAGAGTACCACATGAGACTCCAACTGCAGGCACAAAAGTTCTGAGCTTCACTGAGGCTGGGTGCTAACATTCAAACACAGAGCAAGGAACTAAGGAAAACTAAGGGTTTAAATACATACAAGGGAAATGAGACACAGGTGCAAATAATAACCGGATCAGACAAAAGGCATGATGGGGGCCTCTAGTGGCCAAAACCAGAAAAGCCCAGGCCGAATGCTGACATGCCCTTTTTCACATGTGTAGGTATCCTCACCCGCACTCTGTCACCTGGTCTTAACGCAGATGGCTTCGCTGCACATTTGGTATCAGTGTAGGTCTTGACTTGAGACTGGCGAGCCTGAACGCAAGCTTGCACTGTAGCATCAGTACAAGCAGAGGGCCGGGTGGGTAAAATGTTTAAGGTTGTTCTCAGTTTGCGTCCAAGCAAGAGTTCACAGGGAGAAACACCAGTGGTGGCATGAGGTGTAGCGCGATAATGCAGCAAGAAGTCCCTCACAGAAGTTTTCCAGGGCTTCCCTTCCAAATTTGCAGTTTGAACGCAATCCTTCAGAACACGGTTCATGCGCTCCACAGCCCCATTCGCTTGAGGAAAGTACAGAGAGGTACGGACATGTTTGATATTCCTGATTGCAAGGAAATCAGCAAAAGTAAGAGATGTAAATTGCACACCATTGTCCGTCACAATTTCCACCGGGTTGCCAAACCAGCTGAACGTTGTGGCAAGAAAATCTGTGACAGTATCAGTAGTGGCATTACTAGTGAACGCTATTTCTGACCACTTACTATAGTAGTCAACTAAAGTGAGTGCATACTTGCAATCCCAGGTCCCTAGCTCGAATGGTCCGACAATGTCCAGCCCAACCTTTTCCCACGGTGCAGAAGGAAGTGGCACGGGCTGAAGTGGAGGTGTATGCGTCTTTGCACTTTTGTCATGGGTTTGGCAAAGTTGGCACGAAGAAATTGCGGACTGGGCTGAGTGGTCCATGCCAGGCCACCAATACAAGTCACGAAGACGCTATTTGGTCCTGACGATACCCTGGTGACCCTGATGAATACGTGCAGAGGACACTTTTTCCACTAATTGATCTCGGATCATCTCCTCCGTATGATCGCCGAAGTCACAGTGTACACTGAGTTCACGTAAAGCAACAACAAAATCCTTTACTGATTCATCCGGCCGTTGGGCGCGTTGTCTGAATTTATGTCGTTCGACTACAACATTCGTAGCCGGCTGGAAATGTTCTTCCAAAGCCTTGAAAGCATCAGCAACAGTCCGACCTGTATCAGGCAGCGTGTAGAAGACTTTTAACCCCTCGGCTCCCAGGCATTGTAGTAAAACGGCGCGCTTCCTCTCCTCCGGCCACCGATCTCCTGTAGCATCGATGGCGACAAGATAGTTTTCAAACATCTTCCGCCAAGTATGAATCGGTACCGAGGGATGACCCGGGCATGGCAAGAACAAAGCAGGCGTAGGTAAACTGAGAGCTGCCATCCTCGTCGCCAAAATGTTGTATTTTGGTACTAGTATTAATAAAATGAAAACGCAGCTAAACAAGCGTGCAGAAGCTCAACACTCCATCCTTTTTATTCTCTCCACATCTCCACCTCAACACTCCAGGTCCATAGCGACCCCTAGCGGCAAAGCATATTAACTCAGCATAACATTTAAAGCCAACACAACAATATGCAAATTAGAAATGGCATATCACAGCCGTACAGCCGGCATGAATGAACACTTGAAGCGAAAGCATCCCGGAGCGCTTGTCAAGACGGCAGCACCGTAAGTCCGGTTTACTTTTTGTCCCCACCCAAACATGTATTAATAACATAGTATTACAACACGTGTTTCTACTAGTAGTCACTTAAAATAGATTTTCAAAATGTGTCCTCATCGCCCCCATGTTACAAGTAATTTTTGCACCACTGCTAACGTAACTTTACACCATGCGTCAGCTAATTTTGTTATTTGCCCTTTTATAAATTCTGTTTACTTTAATGTCCATGTATGAGTGAGCGTAAACTGTGTGACTGTTACAGACTGTAAATCATTTCAATTATATTCCTTGTGGAGTGGTGGTGGTGTAGTGGTCTAACCACATAACTGGTAATCTGGTCATTTGAAGGACACTGGTTTGAACCCCACAGCCACCACCATTGTGTCCTTGAGCAAGGCACTTAACTCCAGGGGGGGGATTGTCCCTGTAGTAAGTTGCTTTGGATAAAAGCATCTACCAAATGCATAAATGTAAATGTAGGAGAGGTGGAATAAGGGAAATAAGGAGGGGGAGAGAGATTGTGTGTATGTGGTACATTGGTGTGTGTGTATTACTGAGTTGATTAAGAATGCACAAGTTTTAGTTATTCCTGTTAGAAAAACATTTGTGTTACTCAAATTGCACAAATTTTACTGTAAAATGATTTTATGTTGGACTGCTAAACTCGAGGTTGCACAATGTTTTGATATTCCTCCTGAAAGTGACTTAAGTTTTACATTTGTTTAATTTATTTTGTTGTTGGATTGCTAAATGTAGATTGCTTTAATTTTATTTTGGAGTGATTTTAAGTAAGAACTTGTTCAAATCGAGTAAAAGGAAAGTGCAATCTACATTTAGCAATCCAACAACAAAATAAATTAAACAAATGTAAAATTCAAATCACTTTCAGGAGGAATATCAAAACATTGTGCAACCTTGAGTTCAGCAGTCCAACATATAATCTCTCCAAAATAAAATTAATGTTGGACTGTAAAATGGAGATTACCAGTTAAGACAGGGCTATTTTTGTTGCAGAATATTGTCCTGCAGTGCACACTTTGTTTATTGTACATTTGTTTGTGTTTAAGAGAAGATAATTTATTGAAATATTGAAATATTAATGAGACAAGTTTTTATATTTATTTTGGGTTAATTAATTGTTATATTAATCAAGTAATAATAATACAAAATCTGTAGAAAAATCAGCAAATTAGTCGTTAGATTAATCGACTAATCGGAAAATTAATCGTTAGATTAATCTATAAAAAAATAATCGTTAAGTGCAGCCCTACATTTGTTAAAGGAATAGTTCACCCCAAAATAAAAATTTGCTGATAATTTACTCACCCTCAGGCCATCCAAGAGTTTCTTTCTTATCAAAACAGTGTTTAAGGTTTTTAGGATTTCATTTCAGGCCTCCTCCTTTTAAACAATGCAAGTGAATGTACAAAATGTTTTTGATGGTCCAAAATGCAAGAGCATGATCTTACAAACAAGCTTACATCATCCCTCTCATGAGTGCATGTCACAGAGTTGTAGTTAAAAATATATTAGTATTGTTTTGTTTTTAAAAATAAACAATCGTTTGGATTCAGAACTTTATTTGTCGACTGGAGTTGTGTAGGATTATTTTGATGCACCCTAAATTTCAATTTTGGACCATCAAAAAATGGATTACATTCACTTGCCTTGTTTTAAAGGAGGAGGCCTGAAATGAAATTATCTTTTGATGAAGAAAGGTGAGTAAATTATCAGTACATTTTTATTTGTGGGTGAACTATTCCTTTAAGCTCTCTTTTTCTTAACTATTGGTTAAGTTTAGGGTGAAGTTTTATGTTATGGAGGTACATTTTAAAGTTAAAAACAAAAGATGATTACAACCTAATTTTGCTCTGTTTGGCACCCCTGCTTGACATTTCACTTAGTGAAGTCAAATGTGTTATGAACCACATCATTTCAGTTTTGCAAAAATGTTGCAAAGCTCACGTAAATTTTGTAAGACCAGGCTGGATATTCTTCTAAAAACACATTGTATGTGTTCAGCAGAAGACAAAGTCATACAGATCTGGGATGGCATCATGTTTGAACTATCCCTTTAAGACTTCAATAAACTTAAATCTTAGCAGAGCAAATGCCCCAATCTAACACGCATGGAACTGTTTATTCCAAGAATGAAAGAACTAAAACATTCATGCAATTTACAGAATCCCCTATAAGCACCCAGTCCATGCAATCATTGATAGCTGTCCTAATTTATGTGAAGAACACAAACAGTTGTTCAACTTCAATAACAATAGAAAACTGAACTGAAGTCGGCACACTGTTGCTTATCTGTTGCTTATCTGTACAAGTTATATATTGACATATATGATGATATATATATATATTGAGTTTTTGTGTCATTTGAGTCACTTCAGATCTGGACTTCACCAAATCTACAACTACCAAACTACTAACATTTCCCTTCTCTTTTTTTGATCTATTTCATGAATATGATAGTCAAGAAAATTGTTAACCCTTTAAACAGCTCATGTGAAGAGGCTTGAGCACTGTCATTTACTTTTTAAAAACTTTTTTTAATATCCATATATGACAAGAAAAATGTAATTGAAGTCTTTTTAACATTTGTATCAGAAGATGTGCCTTATTCAACATATAGTATTTTAACAACTCCTTTGAGTCTATAAATGTGTGTCATTTAATTAAGAAGTCAAATCATTTGAATGATATTTTGCTTAGTAAATTCACTTTTTGTATTATTGTTTTATAATGCACAAGGAACAATTCATTTCCAAATAACTTATTTCCATTGGAGAAGCTCATATTGCAGAATGTACTGCGCATTTATGTTAAGAGAGTGTTTTGTACAGGCCATTTGTGTTTATATGTTTACTCATCAATGTGTTTCACAAAATTGGTATGTTTGTCAGAGCTTATGAATTTGTGTTGTCTTTTCAACCAAAATGCTATTAGAGCTCATGGACCTACTACAACCACTTATAAAAAAAAAAAAACTCACATAAGACGTAACAATCATTAACAATCTTTAAATATCAACAAAGTTATATTGAAAATGATCAAGTACCACCACTTAAAGGGATACTTCGCTCAAAAATGAAAATTGTGTCATAATTTAATCACCCTCATATTGGTTCAAACTAGGACTGTCAATCAATTCAATTTTTTATCAAATGAATTATATGGTATGCCGAATAATTAATCACAATAAATCACATATATACATATTTTCTGAGAAAGCCCCTGAAATAATTCAATATGTAATGATGAAATAATTATAGTTATATTTAAATAATTACAAACAAGATATACTGTATATATTATAAAAACAATAATAATTTAGATAATTTAAATCCTTTTACATTATTGTGGCAGACGAGTTGCCTAAAGCATTGATGGGACAATACAAAAAGTGGCTTTAGAATCCAATATATTGTTTATTTCCATATTATAGAACATCAGACAAAAACTGGCCTATAATTCACATTTCACAGCAATCAATTTTGCAATCGAATTCATTCGCCAAGATTATTCTAAGGGCTTTTCTAAGGATATGTCAGTGTACACCTGTTCCAGACAGATAATTTTGGAGGGTCTCATTTTGATGGCGTCACATCATAAACATACCGTTTTTAGGTCGCTGTCTCAAGTTAAACTTAGTTTGAAACTAAGTTGGTAAACACGACTTGAGATCCCTGCATTCGGATTTACACTCCAAGCTGCATTTGAATCAAGAACGTGCTCTCATCTGGTGTTGTCTGCTATCAGTAAAGCCCAAAGTATACTTTGCTCAGGACACGTGATGCAAATCTTGTCATCAGCAGAGTGCTCGAGCACTGAATTTTTCTAACCGCACGTCTTTTAATGCAGAATGTGCATGAGCCTGGAGTTATTTGAAGAGGTGGGTAGAGTACCCATAACTAAATAAAATTAGTAATGTAAAAAACTACTCAACTAAGAGTAATAAAATATCCAATTATAGAATACTCAACTAGCGAGTAACTAGTTTCTTCCACATAAAACATAATGGAAGATTATGCCCCAATATTCCATTACTTAATACACATACAGTATAACATGTATTACTGAATAATAATAATTATACTACTACTAATAAAAATGGAAACTGGTATGATCCAGTTGGGGATGGAACCTGGGTCTGTGGAGTGTGTCTCCGAGAGGCAGACCACTACACCACTGGGGAAAGTGGAACCTAATTGCAGAGGGATAAGGCAAAATGAGATTCCACAAATCTTGAGTTTAATCCTTTGCTCTTTATTTCAGAGGGAAAAACAAAAACATTAACTACAGTCTTGGGCAGCACTTTAGGTTAACATGACACAGGGTGACTCAAACATCTCTCCTTGAGGCAATGCAAAGGATGAATACAGTCCACAATCCACTAAATGTAACAGAAACCGATTATCCAAGACCAAAATAGAAGACTCACAAAATCACAAAATCACAAACCTCAGAACATCCTTAGGAATGGCAAGGAAAACATCAGGACTGAACAAAAACAAAAGGGCAATGAGGCCTTAAATAGGGTCTATCATTAGGAGTGATTCAACACAGGTGAGAGCATTGCAACTAATTAACAAGGTAGTAATCTGAGTTGAAATTACGCCATCTAGTGGTGAAATCAAGGAGCTTCAGTTAAAACATTGCAGGAAATTGTCAACATACACCCTCATGTTGTTTCAAATCATATGACTTTCTTCAATGCAAAACAATTAAAGAGATGTCAGACAGAATGCTAGCCTTATAATCACCATTTACTGTCACTGCATGTTTTTTTTCCTCTATATTTGAAAAGAAAATGGTGACTGAGGCTGTCAGTCTAAAGGCTGTCAGTCTAATGCCAAGTTTACACTACATGATCATAAGCATGATATTCGCTCGCCGACAGTTTTGTGGTGATCGCCGACAAAAGCCCGAAATCGTAGGCAAATCAGAGTTCGCTCACATGAGCGACAATCGCAATACATGAATTATCAAAGACTCGTTCTGAGAGAATCGC
This sequence comes from Xyrauchen texanus, assembly GCF_025860055.1. Classification (NCBI taxonomy): domain Eukaryota; kingdom Metazoa; phylum Chordata; class Actinopteri; order Cypriniformes; family Catostomidae; genus Xyrauchen; species Xyrauchen texanus. Next base: position 42,653,126 of record NC_068284.1, read on the forward strand.
TGACGCGTTGCCGATGTCAGCGAGATATCTAGAATGTTAAATATCTGTACCTGTCTGCGATTCCAAATCGTGAAATGTGATTTGACTGAATACAACTGCAGTGTTGACCTACAGCCAATGAGAGAGCAAGAAACGGGGCACAGGAAGTTTCAGTGTGAGTCCTGATGTACCTACAACAGGCTGTGGTATCGAGAAAGTCAGATTGGACCGAATCAATGGAGGAAAAATTTGTGGAACATTGGCAGGAGAACCAGATTTGATGTTTCATCTGAACTGTACCAGAACCGGGTGGAGAAATAGAAGAGTTGGAGAGAAATTGCCAATTCTCTTGGACAGTCAGATAATCAAATAGGTAGATTTTTCAGTAGGAGGTAATTTTTCATATTATAACCAATAAAATCTATGATTAAAAACATACACATCATATTCTGAAATGCATAACATATGATCATGCATTTGTTTTCGTATCTCGTATCACTTCTCACGTTTACTCTGTTGGGAAATGTAATTTGGAGTCCAGGCAGGGCTGTCGGGGATTCGTCAACAGTGAAATGTTTTGTAATATGTTCACCCCTGTCGCCGATTCCTCGTGTAATTTGAAAATGCTACGACTTATAAGACAAGACAGACAGTTGTGTAATATGAACGGTACCACAATCCGACGTTTTTGAAAGTCGTGTAGTGTGTAGGAGGCATAAGGTAAAAAACAGCAACATTGGATGCGCAAGTCAAGAGCGCGTGTGCGAGAAGGAGGAGATACCTTCATTTGCATTACTTGAGTCTGAAGGAATATAAAGACATCTTTATGGGTCTAAACTCTCCTGAAGAGCAAGTCCGGTGTCTCCTAGCAGTTGTAGTGTGGTTTTTGAACAACACAAAGGTGAGTAAATGACGACAGGGTTTATTTTTGGGTGAACTATTCCTTTAACAAGCAGTGATAAATGGTCTGCACTTATATATCAGCTTTTTTTTTTTAACCTTAGAGCGTTACCAAAGCACTTTACACAGTCAGTAACTGGTGTCCCATTCACCCATGTCTTGCCCAAGGACACTTCGGCATGTGGAGTCATGTGGGCCGGGAATCGAACCACCAACCCATAAGTGGCCAACCCGCTCTACCACCTGAGCCACAGCCGTCCCGCTCCTGGTTAATGAAGAAAAGGAATGCATTCGTCATCATGCATAATGGTATGTAAAATAAACCAAACCAAAGATTTAACAGCTGAAGCGGCCTATTGTCAGTTGTCCACCAGATGGAGACATTGATTACCTGAATTTACCAATGAAAATAAGTTTATCTTTTGGAATCTCTCACCAGATAAGTGGACACTTTTTGATGAGTGAAATAAATGTTTATATATTTTTTCAATACAATTTCATTTAAGCTTTTTAATTAAAATGTTAATATTGATATTTTCTCATCAAGAAATATAAATGATATCAACATACAGTAGAAGAATTTTAAGGCCTTTGTCTAGACTGTTTCTCCCATACACACCTTACAACAAAATAAAAATGACTTACTTTACTTTTTCTTTATTTTAGTGAATGTTTATGTGTCTTATGCTGCTCTTTAGGTAGGAAAAAGCAATGGGCTAGTCTGCTTAAGATTTCTGGTTTAGCCATGTTTAATGCATTTGGAAAAATTTACTTATAATGAAAATATTTACAGCATAAATTTTTATTGTTAATTAATGTTTGATCATAATATTTTTCCACATGTTAATGGACAATTCCACAAAAATGTTAAATCTTATATCAATTCATCATGCAGCCTTGATGGGTATTATAATGTAATATACAACAGTTAGTTCCAGTTTTTGAATCTGATTGGATGAGAGACATTTCAATGAGTACTGATGGTTTCCCACCATCAGCACGCCGACGCTTCACTGTGTGTATCACTCTGCTTGTGTTCGTGCCGTTCTAAACTAAAGTGTAAGAGAAGTGCAAATTTGTTAAGAGTTAGTGTATATGTGTCTTTACATGTACATGTATTTTATTTTTTACATTACATATGTTAGTCAGGTGGTGGCAAATGATCATTGTTGTGTGTAATATGAGCCAGTTTGATGACGTGAAGTAAGCCAGTCAGTTAGTGTTTACATACAACAGCACTACGTGATCGCTTGTATTACTACTACACTACTAAAGCTAGGAAATAGCTTGAAACGGCTTTAAAAGAACAATTTCAACATTATGGCTCATCAAAGCTGAGAGACACAACAGACTGATTAATTACACAAACACAAAGTGCTTACCTCTGTTAAGGCTACACGCTCTATATTTCTCCATCTCTCTGTCACTCACTCACACACACACACACACACACACCATTTAGCCTTAACAGACTGTAGGGGCAAGTGCTCTTAGCGAGCACCTATGAAGGCCGGAACGGTACACGAGGGGGTGGGTGGCCAGGTCCTCTCCAATATCCTCTCCTCACCCCGCGACCTAGGGGAGGCCCGGGACCGGTTCAGATAATCGTCACTGGAGTTGGCCATGAGCAGGAATCGAACTCGGGTCGCCAGGTTCACTACCGCTCCCCTTGACATTTTGTAATTACTAACGAAGGCTTGGACGCATCAGCAACGGCATTGATCATGATGTCAGTTCTACTTTCACAACTGAAAAAAAGTTTTTTCCACATTTATGTGAAAACAACAATGAATAATAAAGAAATATTACATGTTCTTAGGAGTGCCAACCCTACTACATTCTGTGGCTATTATTATTTCTGATTTCTACAAAGTGTGTGGTCTCTCAAAAACTCATGTCCATTTTTATCACATTCGCAACACAAGCTCATTTCCCGATCTAAACTTAAAAAATAATAATAATAATAATAACTTTTCTGATGTCTGGACACTATCTGAAGGGGTTTATGATTGTACATTTAAATTGTTTGATATACTGGTAATGAGTATTTTATATATGAAGTTAAATGTCACATTTGCATTGCAAATGTCACATCCATAACACTGGAATTGGCCAAATGTATACATTGTTACATGCTCCTCTGTTCTTGGGTTACCTTGAGTGTTGGTGGTGGAGCTGGAGGCCTGATCAACCGGCAGTTACTCTAGACACACCCACTTCCAACCCAATTAGACTGTGCTGCTGAATAGGCAGAGTATAAAGCTTGTCATTTTGAGCATAGAAAGTTGAAGTTTAGATGGTGCGTGATGGCGGCAGAAGCTGCAACAGCAGCAGCGGTGGCGTTGGTGACAGCAGCAGCATCTCCTCTTCCCCCTCCTCGTGGCAGGCTGTTCCCCACTTGTTTTGCTCTCCTCATTTCTCAATCCTTGTTTTTTCCCTTTCTGAGGTAAATTGATTCCCTCTTTCCTGTTTTTTCAGTTGTTTCTTTTTGGGGATCATAACAAATTAACATTAATCAAGATTTTCATGAATAAATGTTGCAAAAGTATTGTTGGTTGATTTTCTCATTAGCTATTGCATAAACTATGCAAGTGCTATTAAACACTATTTACTTTGTACCGTTGGTCTGCTCCTTGCTGCTGGCAGAGGAACACAACAATTAAAAGGAAGTGTATTCTCCTGTCACTGACAGACCACTCTCTTCTCTTTCTTTACTTGTAAAAATTTCTGCCAAGTCTCTAGAGACAATAAAGCCTCTTACACCATGTGAACTCACTTAGTTTCAATGATAAAGGGTGGGTGAGTAACATCAATATTGAATAAATATTTATCTGTTTTTCACCAACACCTATCATTTGCTTCTCATGACATGAATTTAACCACTGGAGTTTTATGGATTACTTTTATTCTGCCCCCAAAAATTTGGTACCTATTCACTTGCATTTAATGGACATACAGAGCTGAAATATTCTTCTAAAAAAAATTTAATAGACATAGACATCTGGAATGGCATGAGGGTGAGTAAATGATTTAATTAATTTACATTTTTGGGTGAACTATCCCATAAAGATCCCCAAATTGTGCCTCAAGAACCTTTGAACAGTCAGTCAGTTTTTCTCAAGTTGTGTCACTGATAGAATGAATATAGATGAGTTAATTAAATTGTGTTTGTTTTTTTTAATGCAGTCATCTTCCCCCAAAAGGATGAGAAATACTCTTGGTAATGTGAAACATGAGTCATCTTTCCAGTCAACAGAGCAACACTTCCTACTTGTGGTTGTATGGCTTTTGAAACTGACATTTCTATAGCTGTGCAGATGCTATAGTACATAGCAGTGTATTGGCAGTACAGTGGAGTAACTTGGTGAGTGTATAAACAGTTTATTGCAGTGTTCATGTCTGTCATCTTTAACAATAAAGCTGTTAAACAGCATTTAACACTCTGTGGTATTTTAAGACTGTGGTGACTGTCTGCAGTGATGTGAAAATTAGTCACATACATTCCGAGACATGAAAAGTTTAATTTGTAATAGCTTATTTGCTTAGGCTGGCCACAAGGTTGAGACCCTACCTCTGGTACTCAAACAAGGCAATATATTACATAGTTTCAAGTATGGAGAGTGTATTAACACTAGCCCTTACTAAGCAGTAGAATGAAAAGTGTGCATGCACATTTAATGAGGATCTTCATAAAGAGTTTACATTTCTAAAAAAGGGGTCACAGACAGAGCCTAGTAAAGTGAGGTGTAGCTCACTTTTCCATTGCCCATGGAGGCCGCACCGACATTGTGCAGCATGTTCATACAAAAAAGCATGTGGATGATGCTAAAAGTGTGCCACACCAAGTGTTAGTGATTTTTTTGTGAAGCAAAGTCCTAAATATGACAAGGTGCATGCAAGTGAAGAAAGTTTTCCTTATCATTCTGTTGTGCACGGCCATAGCTTTGCACATTCATGACCTGAAAAAAGTCTTGCAGGCCAGGCTGGAGGAATCATTCATACCCTCTGATATTAAAAAGCAGTTAGATGCCCTGGTTGAAGCTGGTAACATGCGAGCAGATGATTTATTTTGTGCATTGAGAAACTTTTATTCAGCAGCGGTGGATTACCTCCAAAATTGGAGCCGCTCAAAGGAGAACACAGAAAAACTTAAATGGGCCCTACTGAGAGACATAACAGAGTGGAAAGACATTCAGAACAGCCTCACAGTTTGATTGATGACACCTTGATGAGTGGGCTTGCGTGGGAAACATTGTCACTCTGAGTGGAACATGAACAAGAGGGCCATGTCTGAGAGAAGGACAAACGTTTTTTGTGAGCTGGAGAGCAAGACCATCAACTTCTCAAGGTCGTGGAGTTTGGTTTATGCTTACCTGGGACATCTGCATCTGTGGAATGTGTGTTCTCATTAATGAACGCAGCATGGACACTGGATAAATCTTGACTCAGTGTAACAGTCATGAGGGCAATGCTTTTTGTACATCTTAATTTTGGACTGGATTGCTCTGCATTTTACAGTAAACTCTTGAAAGACAAATGCACACTGAGAAAAATTGCTACCAGTGAAAAGTACAAGGTGACAACAGTTACAGATGCGGATGCACCCTCTACTTTGCATTGATCTGCGCCTAGGGACGGATACATCAATTGAATTTTTGCTGGGAGGAGGCTGTCCCGTTTTCCACAAGCAGGAATCTGGTCACCCTATTTCTTGCCCAACTTTCAGCTTGTGAATATGAGAATTTGCTCAGTGCACAATTAATCATGTTACTCTATAGGCCAAAAATAGAAAATACTTCACTAACACACATGCACCCTACATTGTTAATATGCATTAAATATTCATTCTTTGAAAGCACTATGTTAATGTGTGAATATAAATTGTAATTTGAAGGTCTGACTTACATGGAAAATGTAGTGTATCAGTGACAAAAGGAAAAGGGGGCAGATAAGTTGTTTTGACCTCAGAACAGGAAATCACTGACTTAAGAGAACTAACGGAAAGCAGAAGCATTTATCTTCACACTACACGAAAAAAAAAAAAAAAAAAAAAACACACACACCTAAAAGATAAATGCTAAACGATTTTATACACCAAGAAAATACCATTAATTTGTTGTTTAAACATTTGGACTATCATTTGGACCAGGAATGTTTTGGGTTCAATACAAGTTAAGGTCAATCAACAGCATTTGTGGAATGATGATGATTACCATAAAAAGTAATTTCAACTCAACCCTTGTTTATTAGAAGCAGTTACAGTAAGGCACTTATAATGGAAGTGAATGGGCCAACCCATTAATGCTAAAAGACATTGTTTTAAAAGTATAGCCATGAGACATAAACATTAATGTTATGTTTTCTCCAGAAATGCTAATTATACCCTTCATATGTAGATTAAAACAAAAAATCCAATACTGTAAATGTTTCACTTAGATGTCGTTTGAGTAACTAGAATATCTCATAAGCCATCGAAAAGGCCACGCATCAAAAGCATGCTGCTAACTGTTTCAGGAATTTACGGAAATAGTGTTTCAGGAAGTGTGGTTATTGGCTGAACGCTAAGCTTCATAAAAACATTACTGCAGTGTTAAAAATTACAAAATGACATTGGCTTCAATTCATCTACTTCTGACCTTAACTGCTCTTCTGATCTCTAAAACAGGTACCAAGTCTTGTCTTATATTCTTAATTAACATCTTACAACTTACAAATCTTAGAACTATACAACTATTTGGTTTTCTTGTAGAGTAAATAGTAATTTAGGTTATGTTTGCCCTTGAGATTCTGAAACAGCTTGTGTCTTGACAGTGTCTTGTTTAATATGCACTATATTAACCATTTACATCAGTTGTTACAAAATATGAAATTCTAAATTGTTATGAATGGTTATCTTCATTGGAATCGCATGATCACATGGAATGTTTAATTCAGCAAGTGGTATCCAGTTGTTATCTTGGAGATAAAAATTTATTTTCGACTGTTTAAATGTAATTTTGTGAGCCAAATAAAGCTATGGCAGAAGTAGTAAAAGTAACATTTTAATTTTAGTTTATTTAGCCATGTTAAAACTTGCTAAAATCAAGTAAAACACATTACATTGTGGGAAACAGCATTCCACGCAGTAATGCTATGTTCTCATCCAGTCGAAATGAGATTCTATTTGGAGCTGTTCATGTCCTCTAACTCATAAATATTCATGACAAGTTGTTTTCATGGCAACGCTTATAATTGCAAAATAGATAAATGATTGGATTTGTTATTGATGGCATCAAAGTATTCATCACTACCTTAATTCATCTTAAAATTTTCCTTAAAGTTTTTAACAACAAAGCGAAACAGGTAGCACTGCCATTACCTTGAACAGTTATTAATTAAATTGTTTCTTTTTTCATGATGCCATAATGGTCAAGACGCTTTAACAGATTTTAGGGATGGGCGATACCACTTATTTTCTTTTCAATACGATACCAAGTACTTTTAGGCCAGTATCGCCGATATCAATAAAAATACTGATACCTCTAATAAATTAAATTTTTATGAATTCTTTGGATAAAATTAGTAACTTTAAAAATTATTACTTAATTTATTTTTTTTATATTGTGGCAGGGCGGAGGGCAGGGCTGGATCGTGATCATACACAGCCGGTCCCTTATCAGGCTAATCAAGCCTCTGAGAGGGATAAAGGCTGACTGCGGAGGATTGTGTGGGAGACTGAGTCTGGCAGATTGCTTGAGTGTAAAGGAGTTTAATGGGTAGGAGGTGGCGGGAACCGGCTTGGCAATATATATAATATTTTGATGAATAACTTAAACCAAAAGACAAACACACACATTACGGACCTGTCTGTAATCTATCTCTCTCTCCTTGCTCCACCATCTGCCATCAGCCTTTATCCCTCTCGGAGGCTTAACTAGCCCGATAAGGTGTGTATAATCAAAACCCGGCCCCGCCCTTCGCCCTGCCACAAATATATTTATGGGACTAAACAGGAAAATTACATTGTTTACGTTTTAATATTAATTAAAATATTACTAAAACCAAGTTACAATAGGGATACTACAATAATGCTGTAGCAAAACCATGGTTAAATGTACCAAAACCTTGGTTACTGCCAAAACAAATCCTGACATCGCCTGCCCGAGTGACCGCGCTGTGACCTTTGTGGCCCTCAGTGCGAGGTCTGTTGCTGAGCGCAGTTCCTGCAGCACGTCGGGATCAGGACTTCCCAAGTGCAGATTTTTAAGAGCCTTGGCCTGGTGGACTTGCAGGAGTGCCATGGCATGTAGGGCGCAAGCAGCCTGTCAGGTGGTGCTGTAGGCTTTGGAGGTCAGTGAAGACATCATCCTACAGGCCTGCGAGGGGAGCACAGGGCGACCCCGCCAGGTGGCGGTGTTCTCAGGGCACAGGCGTTGGCCGCTCCGCCATTGAGGGTAGTGAGAGCGGATGAGCGAGAGGCATGGTGATGGGTGGAGAAGGGTGTCCTCCACGAAGTCATCGCATTTGTGAACGGAGCGCAGACCCGAGGAACCAATCATCCAGCTGCGAAGGCTGTGGGGAGGACGGAGGGTTCCAGACAGCGACTTTTCTGTCCAATTTCTCATTGGTCTTTTCTCATAGATCAGAGATGCAAAAGGCTCTCAAGAGAGACCCCTAGTGTCGCTTCTTCGACACAACGTCGAAGTCAGCGACGGATGGAGAACCTGGTATAGACAGTCTGACATAACTTTTGAACAATCACAATGTTATGCTTTCTTTTAGTAGACTTTTATTGCCTAGTCTCTCAGAAAATGACTCCAGCCGTGCGTGTGCGTGTGTTTATTTAATCCTCTTTTTATGTTTTTAGTTATTGTGTTTTTTCATTACATAATATTTTAGTATTATGGTTTACTTGTATTATCAACTAAGGCTGTATAATATAAAAATAATAAAGTTTCCATTGAACTCGTATCAGCCATATCACAAGTATCACCTCTTAAATTGACATGTGAAATACAAGACAAACATTAATATTAGACAAAACACTTGAATAATCATATTAAAATATGCAGGTAACACTGGTAATCCTGTTCAAAATATGTTAATACGAGTGTTTTGTTTTTAATCTTCATCAAAGCAAGCAATATTTCAGTTTTAAAAGTTTAATTGTATAACATTATATCAACATGAAAATAGCACATTATGACTCCGGCTCTAGATATCTCACAGTCAAGATCACACACAGGAGATGTCCAGGTAAGCTCAAATCATGAGATTCATCCGCCTGGAAGACCAGTGCTGAAACACGTTTCTCTTAATGTGTTCTTCCACAAATGGCCACAGATGACGCTAGAGAGCACAAAGTTACATTTTGCAGAGGCTTTTCCTCTGCACGGTACAACTCTACTCCACAGTGGATAGTACCTGGTACCTGATACTTTTTTTAGTACCACCTCGGTCGAGGTTCCAAGCGAACCAGTGTAGGTAAAAGTAAAAAAAAAAAACTAAAAGTGACTACAGAACCATCAAGTAAAATTGGAAGTGGTTCAACCAAATGTACAGTGTGGAAAATAAGTATTTGAACACCCTGCTATTTTGCAAGTTCTCCCACTTAGAAATCATGGAGGGGTCTGAAATTGTCATCGTAGGTGCATGTCCACTGTGAGAGACATAATCTAAAAAAAAAAAATCCAGAAATCACAATGTATGATTTTTTAACTATTTATTTGTATGATACAGCTGCAAATAAGTATTTGAACACCTGAGAAAATCAATGTTAATATTTGGTACAGTAGCCTTTGTTTGCGATTAAACGTTTCCTGTAGTTTTTCACCAGGTTTGCACACACTGCAGGAGGGATTTTGGCCCACTCCTCCACACAGATCTTCTCTAGATCAGTCAAGTTTCTGGGCTGTCGCTGAGAAACACGGAGTTTGAGCTCCCTCCAAAGATTCTCTATTGGGTTTAGGTCTGGAGACTGGCTAGGCCACGCCAGAACCTTGATATGCTTCTTACAGAGCCACTCCTTGGTTATCCTGGCTGTGTGCTTCGGGTCATTGTCTTGTTGGAAGACCCAGCCTCGACCCATCTTCAATGCTCTAACTGAGGGAAGGAGGTTGTTCCCCAAAATCTCGCAATACATGGCCCCGGTCATCCTCTCCTTAATACAGTGCAGTTGCCCTGTCCCATGTGCAGAAAAACACCCCCAAAGCATGATGCTACCACCCCCATACTTCACAGTAGGGATGGTGTTCTTGGGATGGTACTCATCTTTCTTCTTCCTCCAAACATGCTTAGTGGAATTATGACCAAAAAGTTCTATTTTGGTCTCATCTGACCACATGACTTTCTCCCATGACTCCTCTGGATCATCCAAATGGTCATTGGCAAACTTAAGACGGGCCTTGACATGTGCTGGTTTAAGCAGGGGAACCTTCCGTGCCATGCATGATTTAAAACCATGACGTCTTAGTGTATTACCAACAGTAACCTTGGAAACGGTGGTCCCAGCTCTTTTCAGTTCATTGACCAGCTCCTCCCGTGTAGTTCTGGGCTGATTTCTCACCTTTCTTAGGATCATTGAGACCCCACGAGGTGAGATCTTGCATGGAGCCCCAGTCCGAGGGAGATTGACAGTCATGTTTAGCTTCTTCCATTTTCTAATGATTGCTCCAACAGTGGACCTTTTTTCACCAAGCTGCTTGGCAATTTCCCCGTAGCCCTTTCCAGCCTTGTGGAGGTGTACAATTTTGTCTCTAGTGTCTTTGGACAGCGCTTTGGTCTTGGCCATGTTAGTAGTTGGATTCTTACTGATTGTATGGGGTGGACAGGTGTCTTTATGCAGCTAACGACCTCAAACAGGTGAATTTAATTTAGGATAATAAATGGAGTGGAGGTGGACATTTTAAAGGCAGACTAACAGGTCTTTGAGGGTCAGAATTCTAGCTGATAGACAGGTGTTCAAATACTTATTTGCAGCTGTATCATACAAATAAATAGTTAAAAATCATACATTGTGATTTCTGGATTTTTTTTTTTAGATTATGTCTCTCACAGTGGACATGCACCTACGATGACAATTTCAGACCCCTCCATGATTTCCAAGTGGGAGAACTTGCAAAATAGCAGGGTGTTCAAATACTTATTTTCCTCACTGTACGTATCTAAACCGGCGAGCAATGGGAGGGAGAGTGCCCTGGACTCGGACATGGCGATGATCCACGATGGAGGATGGTACGTTTTGTTACCTAACTCTATACTCTTTAGTTGACCAGCTACTGGAAAGCTTGCTTCTAAAACAACCAGGCCAATTTAACTGTTACACTTGTGTAAAAACACCATGCAACAACTGCTTAATGCGGCACAATGAGCTAGTAGCTAGCGGTTGTGTTATTGTTTTGGTCAGTAATGTTTGTGTCATGTTTAAGATGATGTCACGGCAGTAGTGGCAGCGCAACTATGACAATCAGCCTATAATCCCACCCATGTTGAGGCAACATTGTACAGCAGTGGAAAAGAAAGCTCAGAAAAGTAAAGCGAGTAGAGTTGAGGCGAGTCAAACTGTAACGTGCAGTGAAAAAGTGGCATAAGACAATGTTCACAATTAATATTAGCAGTTTTATTATAAAAAAAAATTACTGAAGAAAAGTAAGACTAATATAGAATTATCACAAAATCAGCATGTCCTGCACCATGGGTAGCCATGTTGGATTTAGGTCAGGCTGATTTAACAATCACAGAAAATTTGAACCAAGTCACGTGACCTGCATACTCAAAACAGACCCTCTATGTTAAATAAGAAGATTGGGTGAGAAACACTTTCTCATACCCCCTATAAGAAACTAAAGAGTATATATCCTGTGGTGCATGTTGCCTGTTTTAGGGTTAAGCTAGATCTTAAATGATATGCCAAAGTTCTCTCCAGACACCTTCAGAAACATTTCACAGTTAGTACAAGTATGGAGGAGTGTACACAAAGCAGGCTCTACTCATTGCTTATGGAATCACAACACACCAATTTTTAATAACTTCAAGTTACAGTATTAATTGGGGGAGGCTAAGGCTGAGCGATATGGTCAAAATATTTTAACAATATTCTTTTTCATATCGTTTGATATTGATATTTATCATGATATACATTCTCATTTGCACATTGCACATTTTTTTAAATGTCCAAGTTGACAGAAGACAAAAATCCTAAACAGTTGTAAGATTATATAAGCAGAAGAATTCCAGCAACATGATTTGAATCTATGAAAAAAAAAAAACAGCCTTTCAGTTTGGAATGTTTTGAAAGTCATAAATTACAGGCATTCAGTCAGAACCCCCACACAGTTAAACCAGGCTGTTCTGTGTATGGTTACAAGGACCATCAGATTTGCACAAATCTAAGACATTTCATCTTAATCTAGCCTTGCTAGATAATGCTGAAACTCGCTTTGAACTGTAGTAAAGTTTGTACCTGACAAATGAATGATTATATACTGACGGACCTCTTTAAAATGTGTGTAGTGATGTGCAATCACCTATAATTGATATATATATAATCTAAAATTTTGTATGATTCATCTCATTCTACTAAGAATGGTAACTATAAGGCTTAACTTGATAAAATACAATGATGTGTAAAACCAATATGATTTTGTAACCAGGGATTTTCATGTTTTGTTATCTACACATATAATAGCCATCAAAATATGTCATGTTTAGTATGTAAGCATTCGCTGGCGTATGCAGAGAAAGCTGATGACAACGAATATCATGCCTCTTGTACCATTCTCAAGATTTAAAAGTTCATGATTAAATATGCAAAATCTTTGAGCAGGAGATTATTAAGACTCTGGAACAAAGAACTATAAACCAACTGTCGGAAAAGACAGCCCAGTTGACCATGTGACTCTGAAAAGTCACTTTTGATCGGCACAGGACACCTTTGGGGATGCGGCCAATTTCAGTTAAAATATTTCCAAACATGAAGAACACGCTCTTCTTGGCTCTTGTCTCTTCATCCTCACTTAGCTCTAGAGGCTCTTCGGCTCTCCTCTCTTCTGCCTGCACGTGCTTCGTCTGGTCGCTCCGCTGACTGCCAGGTCCATGCCATGTGAGACCCAAGGAAGCTTGGGACTCAACGTCCCAAGAAAACCCATCACTCTTCCATCATACAGGTCCAACACATCAACGGAAATAAATTTTTACCAAGAACCAAGCAACACAAAGAACGCAAGGAAACACCACAAAGACACGCAAGTACATCTCCAATATTGTGCTCAAGGTGCTGGTGTATTAATTCAATAATTTGGGTAATCCAATAGCAAATCGACGTAGACTCAAAGAAGAAATGGCTCTTAAATGGTTCTTAAGGTATTGTCATCAGACTCCATAAAGATCATTTTCACTGTACTGATCATTTATTTCACATTGTCACTCTTTTCACCAACCTTTCTTATGTATGTATGTGATAAAGTTTGTCTGTGTTCAAAGACGATGTGACTGTGGTATATTTTGATAAATAATCTCATCCCTGTTTGTGACGAGGCAGGTGAGGAATGAGGATCTATACGCAGCTTTATTAAAGTAAACAAGAAAGCACAGAATAAATCTAGGAGCAAACAGGCAGGGAAATAGGACGGGGACTGGATCAGGGGTCTGGGAGGCCGCCACAGGAAGGGGACTGTGTCTGGAGGCCTGGGAGGTGGCCACAGGATGGGGACTGAGTCAGAAGGCCCGGGAGGCGGCCACAGGACGGGGACTGGATCAGGGGTCTGGGAGGCAGCCACAGGAAGGGGACTGTGTCTGGAGGCCTGGGAGGCGGCCACAGAACGGGGACTGGATCAGGGGTCTGGGAGGTGGCCACAGGAAGGGGACTGTGTCTGGAGGCCTGGGAGGTGGCCACAGGACGGGGACTGGGTCAGGAGGCCTGGAAGGCGGCCACAGGACGGGGACTGGGTCAGGAGGCCTGGAAGGTGGCCACAGGACGGGGACTGGGTCAGGAGGCCTGGGAGGCGGCCACAGGACTGGGACTGAGTCAGGAGGCCTGGGAGGCGGCCACAGGACTGGGACTGGGTCAGCAGGCCTGGGAGGTGGCCACTGGACTGGGTCAGGAGGCCTGGGAGGCAGCCAAAGGATGGGGACTGGATCAGGGGTCTAGGAGGCCGCCACAGGAAGGGGACTGTATCTGGAGGCCTGGGAGGCGGCCACAGGATGGGGACTGAGTCAGGAGGCCCGGGAGGCGGCCACAGGACGGGGACTGGATCAGGGATCTGGGAGGCAGCCACAGGAAGGGGACTGTGTCTGGAGGCCTGGGAGGTGGCCACAGGACGGGGACTGGATCAGGGGTCTGGGAGGCCACCACAGGAAGGGGACTGTTTCTGGAGGCCTGGGAGGCGGCCACAGGATGGGGACTGAGTCAGGAGGCCTGGGAGGCGGCCACAGGAAGGGGACTGTTTCTGGAGGCCTGGGAGGCGGCCACAGGATGGGGACTGAGTCAGGAGGCCTGGGAGGCGGCCACAGGACGGGGACTGGATCAGGGGTCTAGGAGGCAGCCACAGGAAGGGGACTGTGTCTGGAGGCCTGGGAGGCGGCCACAGGACGGGGACTGGGTCAGGAGGCCTGGGAGGCGGCCACAGGATGGGGACTGGGTCAGGAGGCCTGGGAGGCGGCCACAGGACGGGGACTGGGTCAGGAGGCCTGGGAGGCGGCCACAGGACGGGGACTGAGTCAGGAGGCCTGGGAGGCGGCCACAGGACTGGGACTGGGTCAGCAGGCCTAGGAGGCGGCCACAGGACTGGGACTGGGTCAGCAGGCCTAGGAGGCGGCCACTGGACTGGGTCAGGAGGCCTGGGAGGCGGCCACAGGACAGGGACTGGTCAGGAGGCCTGGGAGGTGGCCACAGGACAGGGACCGGGTCAGGAGGCCTGGGAGGCAGCCACAGGACGGGGACCGGGTCAGGAGGCCTGGGAGGCAGCCACAGGACGGGAACCGGGTCAGGAGGCCTGGGAGGCGGCCACAGGACGGGGTCTGGGTCAGGAGGTCTGGGAGGTGGCCACAGGACAGGGACCGGGTCAGGAGGCCAGGGAGGTGGCCACAGGACAAGGATTGAGTCAGGAGGCCAAGGAGGAGGCCATAGGACAGGGACCGGTTCAGGAGGCCTGGGAGGCGGCCACAGGACAGGGACTGGGTCAGGAGGCCTGGGAGGTGGCCACAGGACAGGGACCGGTTCAGGAGGCCTGGGAAGCGGCCACAGGATAGGGACTGGGTCAGGGGGCCTGGGAGGTGGAGCCGCTATAGGAGGAATCACTAGTAACGTGGACGTAGGGTGGAGTCACATGAGGAATAGTCTCTGGGGCCGGAGCCGTGGAAGGCGTAGCGTAGCCAAGAAGGACTCCGGGGCAGAGCTGTGGAAGGCTCTGGGGTTGGAGCCGTGGAAGGCTGAGCCATGGAAGGCTCTGGGGGCGGAGCTGTAGAAGACTCAGGTGATGGAAACGTGGAAGACTCAGGAGGCGGAGCCGTGGAAGGCAGAGCCGTGAAAAACTCTGGTGGCGGAGCCGTGGATGGCTCTGGAGGCGGAGCCGTCGCGATTACTCCATGGAGTAATTCAAATTACTTTTATATTTCATTACATTCAAGAAAATTAAAAAGTCTGAATGGATGTAAAAGTCTCTCAGAGCATATTGGGTCAGCCGCTGGCATGGCATCCACTCCACAAGCTATTCACATGTGGCCAAGGCTCTGGGGTTTTGGTCTCTGATCTTTATAATCATCTCCTTGTAGTCTCTTACAAATCCCTCCCCCTAGATAAGGTGTGGTGCAAAGAAGGATTCCATTGGCGCTATTCAGTAGGTCCGACAAATCATCCGCCAGCAATACAAAGGTTTTTTTGTGTGGAAACTATTAAAAATGCTTTACTTAATAATACTTTTTGATGGTTATTTCACTTTCTTAGTGATATAGTAAAAACTATTCGATTTGCAATATGCTTAAACACTCATTGTAAAACTGAAGTTTCAAATTTCAAAAATGTCCTGAGTTGTATTTAGCATGTTGCTACGTGGTTAAAATTTTCTGATCTGCTTGATTGCTTACTAGCCAAAGTCAAAATAGCCCACCCCTAAATCTTTTTTATTCTGTCTCAGTTTGCTCCTTCAATGTAAGTCAATGGGACTTTTTTGCCTGTTTCTTCATCTGCCAGGCAAAAAAAAAAGTTCATAAACATATTAAATAATAGCACTAAGCAAGCATATTTTTCTTTCTCTCTCTCTCTCAGCAGGGTCCTTTGCTGAAAATCAGCCCAAGTCTCTTTCTGTGAAGTTAGGAAACAGCATTCAAATGGACATAAATAAAAATTCAATACCACCGTTTGATGAATTAATCTGGACGTTTTTCAGTAATTATTCAAAAACCATTGTCACATATCATTATGAGACTAAGGAAATTGACCCAGATACTGCTTACAAAGACAGGGTGGATTTCAATGATCAAAACTTCTCCCTTACCCTGAAGAACATGCAGAAGAATGACTGTGGACTCTATGGTGCAATTACAATTGGAGATAGGACCACACATGTTGGCGAATACAATGTATCTGTTGTTGGTAAGTGTGGGATGCCTAATTTAAGAGTAAATTTGAGTTTATTAAAGCTAGGACCGTCTAGTCAACACCAGTCATATCGGAAATTGCTCAAAGAAATAATTTACATTGTTTGAATCTGATTTCTAAAAGATGCCATTATCTGTGTCAGTGAAAACAATTCTGTACTCTTTGAAATTTAAGTACAGTAATTCAGTGTCATGTATTAAAGCTTATACCTGCTCAACTCACAATTTACAAGTATACAGATGCAGAATTTTTACACAATTTATGACAACACTGGTTAATAAATAAAGACATTTTGTATTGAAAATAAATTCAGTAATTGCTGTTTTTGTTAAGAAAATTAAATAATTGACAGTAGGTTTCAAACTCTACCCAAAATCACAGTGACAATTAAACAATCACACTCAGAAATAACTCATTGTAGTGAATACAATGTAAACAGTTCAAATGAATCAATTCAATAGATTCACATCAAGAGATTCAGTTCAATAGACTCACATCAAGAGATTCGGTTCAAGCGAAAAAATCTCTTTGAGCGGTCCATCAAAATCAAAGCTTTGTTTCGTTTAAAGGACAGAATTACTAGCAGGTAATTAGAACTTTCCTACCCAACTCCTCGGGTGTTTGTTGGAACTTAACTCTCACAGTAGTCAATGCTCATCTCACTGGGGAATGGCTCGCCATCTTGCTTCATCAAGCTGAACCGAACGCAGTTCCAGCATAATGAAAAAACGCCGACCAAATCCAAAGAAAATAGAACATAAAATATATTTCTATCTGATGCTGTTAACTTTTGAACACAGTTACGGGGCTGCTCGTCTCACCAGTCTTGCAGAGAAAAGAAAACTGGCTTTCTCCATCCAGCAACTAGTGTGCTGGGGCGGTACTATGGAGCCAAATCAATCTCATTAATAATTCTCGCACAAAAAATGATTCACACATGCATAGACAATTTCACATCCATGAAACCTAATTCACGTACACACAAAAAAAAATCACATGCGTGAAAAAAATGTATATTCACAAAAAGCTATTCACATGCGCAAAATAAAAGTATGCATACGTAAAATACATTTTACAAACGCAAAACATACTTCATAGATATACAACTAGTCGCAAAAAGTTTCAAATGTTTAAAATGTACGAGTGTATCCATGAATCTGAATGTGCAAATCGTCATTCACGTGTGAATCCCCTCGGATTTGTGTGTGTGTGTGTGTTTTTGAGACTTTCCTGGCAGAGCTCTCTTCCCACGTGGGTCTGTCGTACTCTTTAGCCAATCAGATGCGAGCTTAACCAATCATATCATAAGCCACTGATTCTGCGCACCTTTTGCGCAATATGGATTATTACCGACATGCATTTTATTTAGATTTTCTTATTTTCCATACACTCTTAACTCTTGTCTGGTTAATTATTAATTATACAGGGTTACATATGCATAACTCTTCATAAATTGCTCAGCTTTTTTATTGTTGTGTTTAGAAATGAAAATAATTTACAATCTGTTGTGAGATAAATGATGATTGCAGTTCTTAATTTTAGATCTTTCTTTTTGCAGAAAACCATGGATCACCCACAGCCATTTTTCTACCCTGGATATTATTTCCCTCTATGTTGACTGCAATGATAATGATATAGCCAATAATTCAATCCAAAGACTTTAGTCACTAATCTTACAGTTCATACAAAATCTTTATTTAAACACTGACCCTTAGTTTAGTTTAATAATTTTAAACCATGAATTGCGCTATACATATTTAATATTGGCATTATATTCATAATGTTAACCAGAGGAGAACTGGCCCCACATTGAGTATGGTTTCTCCCAAGGTTATTTTTCTCCATTAACCAACATTGCTTGCTCACTGGGGTTATAAATTTAATTATTTTTAAACCCAATTAAAAATCATATTTTATCAAACTACACAATGATGACTATAAGACATTATAGATATTTGTTTTGTTAAAGGAGTTATACAAATAAAAATGACTTGACTTGACAATTGAACTATTGTCACAAAAGAAAAAATAAATAAAATAATTTAGTTTCCTCAAAATAAAAATCAATAGTTCAGCAAAATTTGTAACGACTACTGTTTATTTATAACATACTAAATAGAATGTAAAATTATTAGAGGAATTCTCATTTCTTTTTTAAATTGCTTTTAATAACAGGGCACAGACTTCATGTTAATTCTAAAGAAACATAAAAGTCTCAGATTTATTACAGGAATTCCTTTCAACAAAGACATTATTTGCCTAGAAAACAAAATTCAGATATAAATTTTAAGACAACGATGTAAAAAAGAACATTCCACTTCTGTCACTCACTCGACGTTGTGTCGGTCAGGGAATGTTAGTTCTTTAGAATGATAAGAAAATAATGACAACAATTTGTACTCAATAAATCATGTCTAAGTTCATTTTTAGTCTTTCTTTCACTTTTTTCCAAAGGACATCATTTTATATAATGAAAATAATGGATCAACGTGATTAGACTGATAAAATCAGTGATGCATATTAAAAACTTTCACATTCTTTAACCTCTCATGCAAAATGTAAAGAAACCAGATTGTTTTTCACTATACAGTAACATTTGTATGTTTGCAGTATACAGGTACAGTAAATACAGTTTAAGTCAGAAGATTGCACACACCTTAGCCAAATACATTTAAACTCAGGTTTTCACAATTCCTGACATTTAATCGTAGAAAACATTCACTGTCTCTTGTCATTTAGAATCACTACTTTATTTTAAGAATGTGAAATATCAGAATAATAGTAGAGAGAATTATTTATTTTAGCTTTTATTTCTTTCAACACATTCCCAGTGGGTCAGACTTTTACAAACACATTGTTAATATTTGGTTGCTTTGCCTTTAAATTGTTTAACTTGGGTCAAACGTTGTGGGTAGCCTTCCACAAGCTTCACACAATAAGTTGCTGGAATTTTGGCCCATTCCTCCAGACAGAATGTCTCGGGTTACTTAAATGTAACCCCTGTTCCCTGATAAAAGCGGAACGAGATGCTGCGCTGATTTAGCGTTTTGGGTATGTCTTTAGGAGTGTCCAGCTGTGAATATGTGTGCAACACGTCAATGAAATTGACTAGAATTTATAGCCTCTGCTGGTGACATCATTGGATGCACCTGTAGCAGGGCTATAAATAGATGCGCCACAGGTGCATCGTCAGGTATTTTGTCTGAAGAGCATTCCTGGGGCATCCCAGTGTGGCAATGAAGCGCAGCATCTCGTTCCGCTTTTATCAGGGAACAGGGGTTACATTTAAAGCTACACTTTGATGCTGCGCTGATTTAGCCCTTTGGGAACGAGAATACCCACGCCGCCGCACTGTAGGTGTCCGGACCCCTTATGGTTGCGTAGTTGTGCTCACAAGAGCACGAGAGGTCTCAGACATGAGCTTGTGATGTTGACTCAAGGACGTGAGAGCCCGGAGTGGCATGAACATCCAAACTGTAGAATCTTATGAATGTATGCAGAGAGGACCATCCCGCCGCATTACAAACATGTCTCCCCAACGGCATCCCGTCAATCAGGGAGTGGCCACATAAAAACTGAGAGTGGCGGGGCATGTGCCTGCTGATAATTGTTCCTTCAGAAAGTCCAGAACTGAAGCAATCTGGCAGTTAACTGGATCTGCATTATGTGCACTGCACCATCTTTCAAAGACACCCCATTTATTGGCGTAACTTCTTCTAGTTGAGGGAGCTCTAGCACTTAGAATGGTCTTGATGACTTCAGGTGAAATCCCAGTGTCCCTCAGTTGGTACCCTTCAGGGGCCAAACATGAAGGTTCCACAGCTCGGGCCGGGGATGAAATATTGTCCGGAATCGCCCAAGGCGAGCCATCGAGGAGAGACATTATCTCAGAGAACCATACCCTGATCGAACAACGCGGTGCTATCAGTAAGAGGCAAGACCCTTGCTGGCGAACTCTGGCCAAAACTTCCGGGAGCAGAGAAACCGGAGGAAATGCATAAAGGCGCATTCTGGGCCATGTATGTGCCATAGCGTCCAGACCCAGGGGTGCTAGGTGACTCAGAGAGAAGTAGAGGGGACATTGCGCTGTCTGTTGGGAGGAGAAGAGGTCCACTCCCGCTCTGTAAAATCTCACCCACCATTTGTTCCTCGTTATCGAGCTTGCCCTGGGCCCAAAGGAGAATCTGCCGTGCCAGTCTGTTGAGCTGGTGTAGACCTCCTTGATGGTTTATGTAAGAGACTACTGCTGTGTTGTCCACCCGCACCAGGACATGGCAGCCTCTCAAATACTGGAGGAAGTGTTTCAGAGCCAGAAATACCGCCATCAACTCGAGGGAGTTGATGTGCTAATCGAGCTGATGACCCTCCCAATCTCCTTGAGCTGGACGACCACTTAAGACCGCACCCCAGCCTGTCAGGGAGGCATCTGTCGTTAGCAATTTGCGATGAAAAGACGCACGTAGAATGAGACCCAAAGTGAGGAACCTGGGTCTGAACCACATAGAAAGGGTACGAAGCGCATGGTGCGTAACCCTTATCTGCCTTAGGGGACTGGCCCTTGGATGAAATTCCCTGGGTTTGAGCCACAACTCAAATGATCTCATGTGCAGAAGGCCCAAAGGGATCACCGAGGACGCAGATGCCATGAGACCTAGTATTTGTTGATACTGACAAATAGTGCAACCTTGGCCTAGCCTGACTTTGCTCAGGGTGTTCTGAATGTACACGATTCAAGCGGGAGACAATTGTGCCAGTATCATGATCGAATTCCATACAATGCCCAGATAGGTAATTTCCTGAGTGGGAGAGAGAACGCTCTTTTTGATGTTGAGTCTCAGGCCCGGAGAAACCAGATGAGCTAAGATGATATCCCTGTGCTAAACTGCAAGTTCTTGTGACTGTGCTAGTATCAGCCAGTCGTCTGTGTAATTTAGAATGCGGATGCCCCGGAGTCGCAAAGGAGCCAGTGCTGCATCCATGCATTTCGTGAATGTGCGGGGTGATAGGGCTAGGCCGAATGGAAGAACCGGGTATTGGAAAGCTTCGCCCCCAAAAGCGAACCTAAGGAATTTCCTGTGTTGTGGCAGAATTTCAAGATGAAAATATGCATCCATGAGATCAATCGTGACCAACAAATCGTGATGTTGGATTTGAGACACAACCGTCTTGACAGTTAGCATCTTGAACACCCTGATTGAGCGATTTAAGCCTCGAAGGTCTAAAATTGGAGGCAACCCCCCCACCCTTCTTGGGAACCAGGAAGTATCTGCTGTATTTTAGTACAGTGAACTCATTGTCATGTTTAAGGAACCAATTTGAAATGATTCGAGCTTTGTGACATGGTGCATTATCCTGCTGGAAGTAGCCATCAGAGGATGGGTACATGGTGGCCATAAAGGGATGGACATGGTCAGAAACAATGCTCAGGTAGGCCGTGGCATTTAAACAATGCCCAATTGGCACTAAGGGGCCTAAATTGTGCCAAGAAAACATCCCCCACACCATTACACCACCACCACCAGCCTACACAGTGGTAACAAGGCATGATGGATCCATGTTCTCATTCTGTTTACGCCAAATTCTGACTCTACCATCTGAATGTCTCAACAGAAATCGAGACTCATCAGACCAGGCAACATTTTTCCAGTCTTCAACTGTCCAATTTTGGTGAGCTCTTGCAAATTGTAGCCTCTTTTTCCTATTTGTAGTGGAGATGAGTGGTACCCGGTGGGGTCTTCTGCTGTTGTAGCCCATCCACCACAAGGTTGTGCGTGTTGTGGCTTCACAAATGCTTTGCTGCATACCTCGGTTGTAACGAGTGGTTATTTCAGGCAAAGTTGCTCTTCTATCAGCTTGAATCAGTCGGCCCATTCTCCTATGACCTCTAGCATCAAAAAGGCATTTTCGCCCACAGGACTGCTGCATACTGGACGTTTTTCCCTTTTCACACCATTCTTTGTAAACCCTAGAAATGGTTGTGCGTTAAAATCCCAGTAACTGAGCAGATTGTGAAATACTCAGACCGGCCCGTCTGGCACCAACAACCATGCCACGCTCAAAATTGCTTAAATCACCTTTCTTTCCCATTCTGACATTCAGTTTGGAGTTCAGGAGAATGTAGAGGGGTCGTTCAAAAAGGATGGGGCAACCCAGAATGGGATTATAAATATGTGAAAAATAATACCATAGAGTGGTGGTGGCGTAGTGGCTAAAGCACAGGGCTATTAATCAGAGGGTCTACTCTACTACGGTGTATCCCTCCTCCTTCCCGGATTTCAGCACCAGTGTAACGCAGTTCAATGGAAAGGAGGAGGCGAGAACCGTCTTGTCAATATAAATAATATTTTAATGATAAATTTAAACAAAAGACAAAACACACACATGACGGACATGTCTGTAAACGAACTCTCTCTCCCGCATCATCCTCCACAGTCGGCCTTTATCCCTCTCGGAGGCTTGATTGGCCCAATAAGGGACCGGGTGTGTAGAATCATGACCCGGCCCCGCCCTCCGCCCTGCCACAAGATCATTACAGAATTTCTGCCTACTCTGTCAAAAATCTCTGTAATATTTAATTTCTGAACACATGCGGAATACTTTTAATTCCTCAACACGTGAGGAATGTATTTAATTCCTCAACACGTGAGGAATATGCCTAGGCCTAATTTATCTGTTTTTATGTATCACTCTCCATCCTATTAACAGTAATCAGAATCAGAAAAAGCTTTATTGCCAAGTACGTTTTTTTACGCATACAAGGAATTCGTTTTGGCGTTGTAGGAGCGTGTCACACATTCTCTAAATGTAAGAAAGTTAAGAGAAACAAGTATTAAAATATAAGCAATATAAATAAATATGTCCACACAGTATATATGAAAAGTAAGAATAAAAATAAAAGAGAGCAAAAACAGATCATTGCATGCAATTATTTCTCTTCTGGAATCAAAAACCCTTTTAGTCCTTTTACTATTTAAATTTGGAAGAGCTTTTGCGTGTCTTTACCAGCACAGGTAAACTGGCAAGCAACACATAATTAAATAAGCAAAATGCTTAGGTGGCCACCTGTTTTTGTGTTGCTCGTCCATCAAACCTGCTGTGGTCACTCTTCTGCCCTGTTCAGTCCAACCGGGGTCGCCAATTGTGTGGCCGTGGCTCAGCTCCCCAACCCATCACGGTATATATATATATATATATATATATATATATATATATATATATATATATATATATATATATATATATATAGTAAAGAGTCTCCATTAATTAATCGTGATTAATCGCATATACAAATATTTGCTGAGAAAGTCTTCAACTGTCCAATTTTGGTGAGCTCTTGCTAATTGTAGCCTCTTTTTCCTATTTGTAGTGGAGATGAGTGGTACCCGGTGGGGTCTTCTGCTGTTGTAGCCCATCCGCCTCAAGGTTGTGCGTGTTGTGGCTTCACAAATGCTTTGCTGCATACCTTGGTTGTAACGAGTGCTTATTTCAGGCAAAGTTGCTCTTCTATCAGCTTGAATCAGTCGGCCCATTCTCCTATGACCTCTAGCATCAACAAGGCATTTTCGCCCACAGGACTGCCGCATACTGGATGTTTTTCCCTTTTCACACCATTCTTTGTAAACCCTAGAAATGGTTGTGCGTGAAAATCCCAGTAACTGAGCAGATTGTGAAATACTCAGACCGGCCCGTCTGGCACCAACAACCATGCCACGCTCAAATTGCTTAAATCACCTTTCTTTCCCATTCTGACATTCAGTTTGGAGTTCAGGAGATTGTCTTGACCAGGACCACACCCCTAAATGCATTGAAGCAACTGCCATGTGATTGGTTGATTAGATAATTGCATTAATGAGAAAAAGAACAGGTGTTCCTAATAATCCTTTAGGTGAGTGTACAATGACAATCATTTTCAAGCTCAAAGTCCAATATGAAAATGGTTTGGTTTCACTTTGTGACGCAGTTTAAATTGCATTCATTTTACGAGCAAATCTCGACATTCAGAGTAATAATATTAACACTCACCCGTAATCATTTACGCACGGAGAAAAAACATATACGTCACTGAATAACAGACCAGCCGGCCTAATTTGTAACTCAGATGCCGATTTGCAATTCCACACCTGGCTGAGCGCTCTATATAATACAAATCACTCAGGGGGCGTGGTTAGGGCTTTCTCACAGTAGAAATTAATGGAGCCGTGTTGATTAGACTGACTGACAACCTATTATGTAAGGGTTGATTTAGCTCATGAAACTCACCTGTGACTGGCTGGATGGTCACTCAATCAGCCCAAAGTAAGAAAACACAAAGAATACAGTATACAAATCTACCATTTGGACTGAGTATGGGTTTAGCTTGGAAAAGTGTGGGGGCAAAAAATCACCTTTTTAAAGATTGCAGGGTACTTTATGTGTCCCCCCTGTGGCTGCTACGCCCTTGGAGGTATGGATATTTGGATGCAGTGGTTATTGTGTTTTTCTGGTGTATAAATCAGTGTAATGTCCCCACCAAATCCATCGCAAAGGTTTCGTCCTATTTCAATCAGTGTGTAGAGCTCAGGAGCTGAATAAAATGTCATAATCTGATGTGAAAATTTGTAAATGTGTTAACTGCGATAAACATTACACATTTTAAATTAATTGCATGCGTCAACACATTATTTTTGTGTAAATATTTTTGTTTATATTTTCTAATAAATATACATTTTAAAACATATTTAAAACAGTTGTACAGTTAGACTCTATTTCTAAGCACATTTCTGTGAAACTTGCTAAATAAACATTAGCTAGCAATACTATGTACATTTTTAGCTAAATATCAATACTTTTTAACAATTTTGTCGCTTGTGGAAGATAGTCAAACCTTTTTACTTACGAAGAGCCATATAAACATTTTTTTTTTGTCAGTTTCTGTGAAACTTGCTAAATAAACATCAGCTAGCAATACTATGTAACTTTTTAACCAAATATCAATAACGTTTTTTTGCCAATTTTGTCGCTTGTGAAAAATACACCTGAAATAATGTGAGGCAGAGAGCAGACGCTGTTCAGACTTTGTTTTTTTACTGGCCTGCTAGTTAGATAAGTTATCTAGCTTGTTGATTTTCCCATGTAATAAAAAATGGTAGATATCTTTCTAAAATGTAGCAGATAGCCTTACCCATGCTTCATTTTCTATATCATATATATATATATGTATATATATGTGTGTGTGTATTGTTATATAAGGGGCTTTCTCAGCAAAAATTTGTATATGTGATTAATTAATGGAGACACCATGTAATTAATTTGATTAAAAAATTTAATCGATTGACAGCCCTAATATATATATATATATTAGGGCTATATAAATATATAAATAGTAAAGAGTCTCCATTAATTAATCGTGATTAATCGCATATACACATATTTGCTGAGAAAGCCTCTTATATAACAATACACACATATATATATATATATACACTCACCTAAAGGATTATTAGGAACACCTGTTCAATTTGTCATTAATGCAATTATCTAATCAACCAATCACATGGCAGTTGCTTCAATGCATTTAGGGGTGTGGTCCTGGTCAAGACAATCTCCTGAACTCCAAACTGAATGTCAGAGTAGGAAAGAAAGGTGATTTAAGCAATTTTGACCGTGGCATGGTTGTTGGTGCCAGACGGGCCGGTCTGAGTATTTCACAATCTGCTCAGTTTCTGGGATTTTCACGCACAACCATTTCTAGGGTTTACAAAGAATGGTGTGAAAAGGGAAAAACATCCAGTATGCACCAGTCCTGTGGGCGAAAATGCCTTGTTGATGCTAGAGGTCAGAGGAGAATGGGTCGACTGATTCAAGCTGATAGAAGAGCAACTTTGCCTGAAATAACCACTCGTTACAACTGAGGTATGCAGCAAAGCATTTGTGAAGCCACAACATGCACAACCTTGAGGCGGATGGGCTACAACAGCAGAAGACCCCACCGGGTACCACTCATCTCCACTACAAATAGGAAAAAGAGGCTACAATTTGCAAGAGCACACCAAAATTGGACAGTTGAAGACTGGAAAAATGTTGCCTGGTCTGATGAGTCTTGATTTCTGTTGAGACATTCAGATGGTAGAGTCAGAATTTGGCATAAACATAATGAGAACATGGATCCATCATGCCTTGTTACCACTGTGCAGGCTGGTGGTGGTGGTGTAATGGTGTGGGGGATGTTTTCTTGGCACACTTTAGGCCCCTTAGTGCCAATTGGGCATCGTTTAAATGCCACGGCCTACCTGAGCATTGTTTCTGACCATGTCCATCCCTTTATGGCCACCATATACCCATCCTCTGATGGCTACTTCCAGCAGGATAATGCACCATGTCACAAAGCTCGAATCATTTCAAATTGGTTTCTTGAACATGACAATGAGTTCACTGTACTAAAATGGTCCCCACAGTCACCAGATCTCAACCCAATAGAGCATCTTTGGGATGTGGTGGAACGGGAGCTTCGTGCCCTGGATGTGCATTCCACAAACCTCCATCAACTGCAATTATAGTATATTTTAATATTCTAGTATGTTTTTATATATCATTCAATATTTTAGTATGTTTTTATATATCAAAATACTTATATGAGTTTCCAGGCCTTTGAGTGAGCCAGGAGAGAGCATATGAGGTTACTAAAAGTGTTGATACTGCAGAGAACACAAAGAATGGTATATAACCTTGAAAAACAAGTGTATTTCTTCAAAAACAAAAAGTGTTTCTGTTAATCAATAGTACACTGATGAGAATCCTTGGTGTGCTGGTATGTATCTTTTCAAAGATACTTTTAATCAGTTATATGAATGGTGTCTTGTTTTAATAAGCTAAATGTATTATAATTTTGCAGCTGGTGTTTTCTTTCAAATAACAATGTGTATGAACAAACAAGGCTGCCCATTGAGAGAATGTGCTGAAAATGCAGGAAAAAGATAAAAAGTATTTGATGGAGACATGGCTGTTTACGCAGATGTTTCTAGGAGTTGATGTACTCTGTCCATGAACTGTAACATGAGGTCAAGTTATGAGAGGCTACCAAAGATATATGTTTCTTTTTCTTTTTAATAGATAGACGAGGGATCTCCCACCAATATTTAATTAACAAAGGACGTAGAACATATTGGTGGGAAAGAGACAAGGCAGTGACCTCATGCGTCAGAGACAGTGGGTAACAAGATAACAAAAAAGGTATATAACTGAGAACTTAGAAAAATGAGTCAGAACGGACAGCTGGCCGGTCTCATGTTTGTTGGTGTTCAATAAACTACAATTTTGGCATCTGGAACTCAAGACTCTTAGAGTTTTCTTACAACTTAGAGAGATTCATCGTGATATTCCACGACATATCTTTGGCGTCCAACTCGTGGGGCTGGCATTGAGGTCAAGGGGGCAGAGGTCGCTGGTGGGACGGCTTGCACGAATCGCACAGAAACACCGGCGCCAGAAACTGAGGTAAGCATCTTTGCTTAAGGTGTTTTTGTGTGATCTGTGGTAGCGAGTCCCGGTAAGTGGCTTCCCTAAGACTTTTGCCAGTCCGGACATAGAATAATTCGAACTAATTGGCTAAAATAGAGATGAGTTCCAGATTTCAAAGAATTTGGGGTGGGAATGTTTTATTTAAAGAAGTCGAGAAGCGACTGAATGTTTTTTTTAAAGAAGTCGAGAAGCGACTAAATGTTTTATTTAAAGAAGTCGAGAAGCGACTGAATGTTTTATTTAAAGAAGTCGAGAAGTGACTGAATGTTATTTAAAGAAGTCGAGAAGCGACTGAATGTTTTTTTAAAGAAGTTGAGAAGTGACTGAATGTTATTTAAAGAAGTCGAGAAGTGACTGAATGTTATTTAAAGAAGTCGAGAAGTGACTGAATGTTATTTAAAGAAGTCGAGAAGTGACTGAATGTTATTTAAAGAAGTCGAGAAGCGACTGAATGTTTTATTTAAAGAAGTCGAGAAGCGACTGAATGTTTTATTTAAAGAAGTCGAGAAGTGACTGAATGTTATTTAAAGAAGTCGAGAAGTGACTGAATGTTATTTAAAGAAGTCGAGAAGCGACTGAATGTTTTTTTAAAGAAGTTGAGAAGCGACTGAATGTTTTATTTAAAGAAGTCGAGAAGCGACTGAATGTTATTTAAAGAAGTCGAGAAGCGACTGAATGTTATTTAAAGAGTCGAGAAGCGACCAAAAGTTATTAAAAAGTCGAGAAGCGACTAAAAAAGAGTTGAGAAGCAACTTTGGGCCTGGAGGTGAGTCGAGAAGCGACGACGCGTGAAAATTCCCGGTTAGGTGCATTTATTCAAGGTTTGGCCAAGAAGTGGCAGAGAAAATCCTGTACAGGTGAAAATCCTAACTCGGGTGGTTGAAATTCGCGTAAAATTCCTCCAGGTGTTAGATTTAGTTATTTATTGAAGTGTTTGACGGAACCCGGACTGTGTAGAAAACGGGGAAATGTTGAACTATGTGCATGTTTGAGATAATGAATAATGTGCATGACTAACTATGTTGTTGGTGCATGTGTGCTTGCGGCACTAAACGCACTGTTTTTGTGTTTATTCAAATGCATGATTGCAGTGTGATGATGTATTGTGTGCAGAGGCAGAATAATACAGAGAATCAGGTGCACTGAGGAGATGCTAAATGAGAGCAAAAGTGGAAAATGAATTGAAACAGTCAATTGAATAAAACAATTGTTGAAAAAGTATAAAGATGCAAAATGGCACCTGCTTCTCTGACATCTCCTTGCCTTGCTCTCACTCACTGGTCAGCTGAACGGACAACTCTGTGAGTGAGGGGAAGGGGAGATTAAGAAGACAAAAAATAGAATAATTGGGAAAAAGATAAAGAAAAGGCAAAATGTTTTCCATTGCAGTGAACAAGACTAGAGAAAAATGCAGAGACAAGCGAGTTTTGTAAAGTCTGGAGATCAACGCAGATCTGAAGAGTGGGAGAGAGAATTGGAGAATACACTGATAGAGTCAAAAGGGGATCAGTGATAATTTTTGGAAAGAATCAGAGTATATATTATACAGGGCAGGGGAGGAAGTTAACTAAGAGAAAAAAAAGAAAAAAAAAAAAAAAAGAAAAAAAGGAACTGGTGAAGGGTCTGATTAAATAGTAAACTTAGCGGAGACCTTACAAGAATGGCTGTTTGTTGAATGGAAAGAAATTGCAGCAGGTAACATTTCTCTCTCATACAGTACGCTAGAGACTGAGTGCTGTGAAGAGCTGTAGGGGAGGGGCTGCTAGAGCCAGAAATGGGAGCTGTAAGGGGAGGGCTATGAGCATGCACAGTAACAGAGAGATTTTTTTTTTTTTTTTCCTTGTCTCAGTTTTCCTCATGAAACAGAAATCATAATGTGGAAATAAGCTGTTACTGAATTTGAGAGGAGACTAACTGAGAGGATAAAATAAATAGAATTAAAAAGATTAATAATAAAAACACAGGGAATTAGTGATCATTTCTGGAGTTATGAACAAATTAAATAAAGTCCAACATTTAAAGGTGATTTTTAATAGAGAAAGGAGAATTAGCACCCATGTAGAAATTGTCTTGAACAGAGACCCAAAATGGGTGTGACAGCTGTGGGTGGAATATAAAAATAATTAACAGATATAGCAATCAACCGCTGTAATTAATGAGTGTTTTTTATGGAAATAAAAGTGAGAGAGGCATAATAAGAGGAGAGCAAAAGGAGGGGCAGAAGTAATAGGTTGTTTTAGTATAGTATTTTTTGAGAGCTCTGTGTTTATAAAGGCCTTGTGTTTGTAAAAGTGTGAAATGTTCTGTGTTTGTGAGAGTTTGTGTGTCTGTGTGTGAAATTATGGGAAGTATCACTGAAGTGTGATTGCGTATGGATGTGTGTATGAGCCCTATAAATAAAGGGACACAGAGTGTATGTTGTATGAGCCCTATAAATATCAATCCAGATAGAGAGGTTGATCATTTGCTGCATAACTAATGAGGAGTATGTATGAAATTTACATAAAGGAAAATCTATTTTGACTATTTTCATCAATATAAGAGGCAGAAGAGATCTGATGATTAAAAACAAAGAGGGAACTTAATAAATATTCTGATTGTAGAATGAAAACCAATGATAAAAATATATGTGTATGTCTGTGTAAATGTGTGTGTGTGTGTGTGTGTGTGTGTATGTATAAGGATAAATATAATAAAGTATAAACAAACAAATAGCTGTAAAACAAAAATGTGCATGAAATCAAAAAGTTAACCCTTAGCGGACTGGACAATGTTTATTCTTGGGCTGTTCTTTTCATGCCATGAATGAAGCCTGATATAAGATTAACTAAACTGAGAGGGAGCAGCTGCTGAATGGACATGTGTCAGATCATAACTCTTTTCATATCAAAGTGATGAGTAAGAATATTTAGATTATAAAAAAGTGATCACTTTAAAGCGATTGAATTGCATTTGGGAAATCACATTATCTGGACAAACAATAAAGCTTTGAGTCGAGTGTATTGCATTAAACTAAAGTCAAATAAGTCATTGGATTTTAAACCAAGGTTGTATTTAAGATAAGTGTTGTTATATTAAAGCAAATGGCAAAAGAGGACCAAAGATATGATAAAATAAGAAAACTATATTTTGTATCTTATGCAGTAAACCTTAAATGTGAAAACTTCACATTCATGTGTCTGTTTTATGTTCTGTCTGGTCCAGTTTATGAGAGAATACTATTTTAACATTATTAAATTAAACACTAGAAAGTTATTTTTGATTTTTCTATGATTTTAAAAATGTCTGGAGAACAATTTAAATGTGAGTGCAGCGTTGTCGGTGTAAACTTGATCAACCAACAAAAGATAGGCAGAGATTTGTTATTTTTGTTAGGGACTGTCTGATGAAGGCATTGAGGATGACTTTGAGGGGAAACAGGCCTCTCTTGATGTCTTCAGACAGACAGAAAGGGGCCCCGACTTTAGAAAAAGATAAATAGCAGATAGATAGATATTTTGTTTTTATTTTATTTATTTTTTGTTTGGTATACACAGAATAGGTCTTGGTTGATCATGGGTACACAGAGAAGCTGCATTTGAGACTAAAATTAAAGGAAAATAAATTTAAGAATGATTTGGATCATTTAAACATTGGTCTTGGGGGCGGGTGAAGCCCATGGAGAAAGGTTAAGATTAAATTGAACATCATAACTTCCTCAAATATGAATGTTAATAAGTTCATATTCATGTGTCTATTCTGTGTTTCTTTTGTCATCATTATGTGTGTTGTTTCACTAACTCATTCTGGAACTAGTTTCTCACCATTGCAGACGGCTGAGAAAGATGATTTTATAGAAGTTACTAATGCTGCAGGAGGAAATCAGGACACAAAGAAGACTGAAAATGATGTGATTGATCTGATTGATCTTCCTGCGCTCATTACTGCTGGTAATCATTATTGATTTGCCATTTATAATGTGGATTAAAATTTCTCTGGAAAAGTTTATTTCAGTCCTATACGATCACTTTATGATTTTCCAGAATGCCATCAATGGGGTTCAATGCCGTGTCTAAATTAATGCCATCATTGGGGTTCAATACCCATGTCTAAATTGTTCTGAGGGTCTAAATTTAAATCCAGCAGCTAACCACTGATTTATTGGTTGAAGAGTAAATATTACAAACATATGGCAAAGTTATAGAGTTACCTATTGGATTGGTTACTCCCCCAAATTTTCCAGAGAGTACCCTCATAATAAAGAAATAAAAAGAGGTTAGTGTGTGCTACAAAGTGCTGATTGAGTGTCTATTTCTATTACTACTATTTTAGTTTGCCATAGTTAATACATGAAAGTGTAATTTTAGAGGTATAATAGTGATAACTGTTAAAAGATGATGAAACATTTGGATAA
This sequence comes from Xyrauchen texanus, assembly GCF_025860055.1. Lineage (NCBI taxonomy): Eukaryota > Metazoa > Chordata > Actinopteri > Cypriniformes > Catostomidae > Xyrauchen > Xyrauchen texanus. The sequence goes on from NC_068284.1 coordinate 42,685,468, forward strand.
AAAAATAAATAAATAAATAATGTAAGAGTCATGAGAAATTAAAAGTACGTAGTGCATCTTACTGAGCAATTATTTCAAAACACAAGAAAAGAGATATGTTTTTAGATATGTTTGTCTTTAATACTTTATTATGTTTAAACTTTTACTTACTTTTCTGTTAGTTTAAAAACTTGATTTATATTATTTTATTAGATAGAATGGAAGTTCCTTCACCTGAGAAAGTGTAAGAAATGGAGAAAGTAGTAATAATAAATTATTACTTAACAATAAAAAAGGGATTATATTATATTAATAATAAGATAGGTGTTATAAATGTAAAGCTCTGCATGAACAGAAGGCTAGAAATAAGTTGTATTGATTATATAGAGAATATCAAAAAAGACATTGTGTTCTGTTTTATTAAAGTTTAGAAGGTTATTTGTATGTTGTTTGAATGAATAAAGTAAGTTGAGAGTATTTTTTTTTTTTTTTTTTTTTTTTAAATGGTGTGAGATGAGAAAGTTTGAGAGCAGTTAATATAATCAGTTATTATAAATATCACTATTTTTACTGTTGAAGAATAAATTAAATATATTATTGTGAGATTGTAAAATGAAAAAATAAGAAATAGCTGTAATGAGATTAGAAACAGTGTGAGGGAGAGGAATGCCCCCCCCCCCCCCCCTTCTCACTCTCAGTCTAAAATTGATAAATGTCTGCTTGAAACAGAAACACAAGAGCAGATTTTGAAGAAATACCTATAAGTTGTTTTATTTTATTTTGATTTTATTTTTATATGTAAAATTATGTGCCTTGACAATAATGTTAGATAGAGTGAAATGAAGGAGTTCAAACAGCTCTCCTCATCAATGATTAAAGATTTTATATATTCAGAGGGCAATCTAAAGTTAAGGGTTTATACTGAAAACAACAGATTGAGTTGAAAATTCATCTGAAAGAATAAATGTAGGTTCAAAAACTATCTAGAGACCATTATTGAATTAAGGTGATGTTTTTAAATTAAGCTTCCTAGAAGCGTGAGAGGCTCTGATCTGATGTTAGTCCCCACCATGATACATAGTTTTGTGTAACATTTGCTAAAGTAGCAGAAATAAAATCTGAATGGAAATTAATGATCTATAAATGAGTTCAATTTTAGCATATTTTACTTTTACTTTGGACAATTTTAATAGATTGATGAATTTTTAATAATGCTTTTTTGAATTTAACTATGTTTTGAATTGTCTCCATATTTAAGCATTTGTAGATGTTCCATTGGCTGTGTCGGTTCTCTGGTGATATTCCCTGAAAAAGAAAATATCTGTTTACTGATAGCAAATTATTACGGATTGAGGACTGACCAGTATCAAGACCAGGGGCAAGAGGTGACGACCCAATGACGGGTAAGACTTGACAATGGCGTCACCGCCCAAGAAGGTTTGAAAGGGTTTTAAGGGGTGGATAAATGCTGCATTTTAATAACCGCTTTACTAAAATAACTTATCACAGTGTTAAATACCAAGCATTCTGTCACTGTGTTGTCAGGGGATCATACCCTGTGTAGAGGATTATTTATAGATTGGTTTTGGGGGTAAAGTTTTGAGAACCGTTGCAGACAAAGGAGTGCCTGACTTATTATAGAAGTATTAAACAAACATGAGAATGTTTGTATGATAATGAATTTAGACTGGAAGATGATTTATTACTTTTACTTATGCTTTAATTGAACTCATGTACATTGTAAAAGTAATGAAGAATGGAAAAGATACATGGTGGTGACTAAAGATTAAGATTGCTTGTCTTGTTTGTTTGTAACAATATAAATGGAATTAATTAAGAAATAGGGTGCAGGGTTGGCTACAATTGGTATAATAATTGAAAAAACAATTCTTGAGAGGGAATAATATTATATTGTGTGTTACCATTGATTAAATAATTATGTAAAAAAACCAGATGAAGTACTGATCAATGTAAATGGCCCAATGCAACAGAAAGACCAAACTGGGAGGAAAATGATTACTCGAATGATGTTATATATTTGATAATTCTTTTATTGATTTAATATTCTGAATTACTCTGATATAGTCTGAAACTATGAAAAACAGCTTAGCTTGCAGGGAAAATTAATTAATGTGATACAGACATTGAGAGTCCTTGGGAAACAGGAGGAAATGAAATGTATGTGATAAGTGAATGAGTAGGGAGTTTTAAGATAAGGAACACCTGTGGTAGTTTACCTCCTCTGTGGAGAATTATAGCCTTTTGTGAATTACCCTTTCTGTGAATGACCATGAAAAATGTTGTGTATAGATAATAAAGGGATGATCTAATGTTTTTAATTGGAACAAAGTCAGGCTATGCCTGGCTCCTGCCTGGAGGAGGCAGAGGACCCATGTGTTATTTAGTGCTAGAAATGAGATGCAACAAATGTGTGTGTAGCAAATGACTCTAATAAGGGAAATCATTTAATATATTAATCAAATGAATGCAGAAAGTAATGAATGTTAGTTAATATAAAACATGTAACCATATGAGGTGATTACAGTGTTCTTTATGAATATAAAATGAAATAGTCATGCTGGTGCCATCATTGAAGCAAGTTAGGACAGGATGACCCGCTAAAGGAGAGAAGGTGGAAAACAATTGCGGCCTACAATACCAATGAATAAGAAAGACATAATAATATGGATGTTATTACTGACATACTTGGGACAAGTGTTGCCCCCAATGACGGGGCCTACCAGAGAAACGTCCCAAGAAGGACCAGGATCACCAGATGAACAATTCTAAGAAAGCGTAATGCAGAGTGGGTTCCATACAATCAGCCTTGGGGATCTTGGATGGCCTTTCCAATGAAGCTGACCTAAAACGAAATACTCCAGAATGTGAATTAAGAAAGTACAGAGCACTTGACGGACTGTATTGAAAAAACTTTGAATATGGACTTCCCAACGATGAATACGAGGCAAGATTCAGACAAAGAAGAGCAGCAAGCACAAAAACAAGAACCCGAGGAAGAAGATCAACAGGAAACGGCTACAGAATCTGAAGAAAGTGCAGAGGAGATAGAACAACGACAAACGAACATAGGGGAAGAGCACACTGAGGAAGAGGCAGAAGGACTTGCCGCAGTAGAGCAGGAAAGCATAGAAAGTGAGACGGAAGTACATGTCACAGAAGAACAGGACCAAGAAGGTGAAGAAGGAGAAAGACAAGAAGAAAGTGATCGTCCTGCTGAAACAGATTCAGAAGCAACTGAAGGAAATGAAACAGGCCAACAAGCGCAGTTGTTCGAGGAAGAGTTGTGGCACATGGAGAAAGAATGGAAGCTCAAGGAGGTACTAGTGTTGATGATGCTGTTACTAACATATTTGGGACAGGTATTGCCTCCTATACAGGGCCTACCGGACAGGCGATCAAGGAAGGCCCAGACTCTCCAGGTGAAGGACTGTCACAACGACTATGGTATGATGAATTTCCTACAATTGACATCTCAGACCTTCAATATTATTCCCGAATGAGCAGAGACTAGATAACATAGCACGAGAAATCAGAAAGAAGCTGAACGCCTGGATCACTAAACAAAGGTGAACCCGAAAAGCAGAGAATCTGGATAAACAATTTGGCTAAGCAGAACAAACCGAAGAATCGGCCTCAAAAGACACCTGTCAAAATAATCACCCAAAGACTGAAAAAGCAAATAAATTTAGAAAATGATATGGAACCCATAGAGTCAGCAGGAACAGAGGAACTATTACAATATGCAAATCAAAATGACTGGTATAAATGGGCCAGATATAAAGCTAAGCAAGCAAAAATGACAAACTGTGTAATGTGCTCGCCCACTCCATTGAAAAAATTTGTAGTAGTCCCAAATCAGTATGATTATAAGCATTGCGCTGAGTATTATGCCAAAAATTGTGGTAAAACAGGGAGAACAGTGTTCTGCCCAACAGGATGTTTAGCATTATTGGGTCATCCGGAATATGATAAATATAATAAGATGATATGGTGGGGAGATGAAGGCAGAAAGTTAGACAAATACGTGTGGATAATGAGAAAAAAGAAAGCCCATTATCATATAAATAAATCGTCAACTGGAGTATGAATGCTTTAACAAAACTAAAGAATGTAGGACAATTTAAGGGTAATTGTGCAGTAATATGGCATATAGATGATGAAATGTTTTTTAATAATAATGCGATTAGGTTTAGATTTAGATTGCTGTACATACATACCAAATAATATATCCCCAGAAGGACCTTTTACCCAGGCGATGAGGAAACTGCATGACCTGAGAAAGGAAGTTAAATCTAATGCAGGGAGAGATCAGCTGTTTGGACAATGGTTTGATGACCTTTTTGGGTCATGGAAGATTGGGCTAATGAAAATAGGTATAATGTTAGTAATAGGCTTGACCCTATTTGCTTTATTGTTTTGTTGTATTATACCCATTCTGAGATCAATAATGACTAGAACCGTAGCTAGAACCGTGGCTAAACAAATGGCAACTGTTTCAATGCTACCACCGGGACAGGGCCAGAATCTAGATATTGTACCATTGGGCCAGGATTGGATGAACTTGATGAGATTTACTGAGAAGCAATCAAGAAAATAACAATGTAAGGGGAATTTTATTTTTGAACACTTTTCTCATGTTTTTGATAGTAAGGGAGACAGCAAGACTATTGTACTTTCATTTTACATAACAAAATAGGTAGCAACTCAAGAAAGGAGTTAGAGGGTGTTTTGTTTGTTATTTTTAACATGTTCCCCTATTACTCTCAATGTAACCAATTACTTATTACTTATAATGATTGATGAAGTATATCTTTAGTACAATGTATCTAATCAAATAGAAGTAGTATTACTGATGATTATGATCAAGCATAATATACCTATGAAGTAATTGCCAAGAGAAGACATGTGAGGGAGACATTTGAAGAAAGGAGCGACGAGCACCTCAGTGCTTGGCTGCAAGAGCAAATAGACTCAACTGGTGGTTTAAAAACCCGCTGTCTGCTCCAACACATCACCAGATAGCTCCAGGCTACCGAATTGTCTGTGAGTTCCTCTGGCAACGAAGGATGAATATTACTATGTTACTTTTTCTAGTGTTTTGTTAAACATATATATGTATACCTTCTACTTAATGGATAATAAATTGTACTCTACATCACGCAAGGCTTCACAGTTGCATGCATATGCTTATTACAAATGAGTTGATTTCGGTTTCCCACCCCCAGGAACAGTGATAGCTAGAGGACTGGGATCTTTTACTCTTTCCTAGTTACGTGTGGAGGGAGATGTTTGGTCCCAAGTCCTGCAGAGTGCAGCCCCATAAAGATGGCATTGGATAGTGGACTGAGTAGCCTACTTTGGCTACATGATGATATGGGACAGGCTGGCTTGTGTGACTGCACTCTGGTTTGAGGGAATAGAGTGTGAGACTTTTTAAGTCTCAGAGGTGGGAATATATAGTATATTTTAATATTCTAGTATGTTTTTATATATCATTCAATATTTTAGTATGTTTTTATATATCAAAATACTTATATGAGTTTCCAGGCCTTTGAGTGAGCCAGGAGAGAGCATATGAGGTTACTAAAAGTGTTGATACTGCAGAGAACACAAAGAATGGTATATAACCTTGAAAAACAAGTGTATTTCTTCAAAAACAAAAAGTGTTTCTGTTAATCAATAGTACACTGATGAGAATCCTTGGTGTGCTGGTATGTATCTTTTCAAAGATACTTTTAATCAGTTATATGAATGGTGTCTTGTTTTAATAAGCTAAATGTATTATAATTTTGCAGCTGGTGTTTTCTTTCAAATAACAATGTGTATGAACAAACAAGGCTGCCCATTGAGAGAATGTGCTGAAAATGCAGGAAAAAGATAAAAAGTATTTGATGGAGACATGGCTGTTTACGCAGATGTTTCTAGGAGTTGATGTACTCTGTCCATGAACTGTAACATGAGGTCAAGTTATGAGAGGCTACCAAAGATATATGTTTCTTTTTCTTTTTAATAGATAGACGAGGGATCTCCCACCAATATTTAATTAACAAAGGACGTAGAACATATTGGTGGGAAAGAGACAAGGCAGTGACCTCATGCGTCAGAGACAGTGGGTAACAAGATAACAAAAAAGGTACAGTATATAACTGAGAACTTAGAAAAATGAGTCAGAACGGACAGCTGGCCGGTCTCATGTTTGTTGGTGTTCAATAAACTACAATTTTGGCATCTGGAACTCAAGCCTCTGAGAGTTTTCTTACAACTTAGAGAGATTCATCGTGATATTCCACGACACAATATGCTATCCTATCAATATGGGCCAACATTTCTAAAGAATGCTTTCAGCACCTTGTTGAATCAATGCCACGTAGAATTAAGGCAGTTCTGAAGGCGAAAGGGGGTCAAACACAGTATTAGTATGGTGTTCCTAATAATCCTTTAGGTGAGTGTATATATATATATATATATATATATATATATATATATATATATATATATATATATATATATGTGTATTGTATATATGAGGCTTTCTCAGCAAATATTTGTATATGCGATTAATCACGATTATTATTGTATTGTATATATATATATATAAAATATTCAGATAATTAAAATGCACTACATTCTTAATCATTGATAAGATGATAAAAAAAGCGGCTTTAGAATACAATGTATTGTTTACTACCATATTATTGATCATAAGACAATCATTGGCATACAGTTCACAGCAATCCAGTTCACAAGTAAATTGTAAATCCGTTGGAGATTTATTATAAGGGCTTGTTTAAGGAGCCGTCAATTTACACCTGCGTCAGACATTTGTTTTATTTATACTTACAAAACTTTTACATCTAGAGCCAAGAGGTATATTAAAACAAACAACAACAAAAAGGAAAATAAATAAACAGTTTAATAAAAATATCAAATTGTTTATATATTTCAATGCACTTTACAGCTTTCTTGTTACTCAAATTTAAAATTGTTCTTAGGTATTGCTGAACCTCGGAATTAAAACTAATGGTTTATATCCACCATACATATTTATGAATACTAAACTTTGCCAACAAAAGCAGAAGATTAATCAAATAATATTCCTTATGAAGAGACAAAAAAAGAATAAAACATTTTCAAAACAAAGATACAATAATAAGAATAATATGATCTCTAACAATCTTGCAGAAATCAGACCAAAAACAAGTCGAGTAGGGACAACTCCAAAATAAATGAAAAAATGTTTCCTCCTGCAGACCACAAAATGTACAGAATATATCGACATCACAATTAAATCTCTCTACAAGAAAATAATTTGTGAGGTAGTACTTATAAATACGTCTGAAGGAAATTTCTTTGATTTTATTCGTGATTAAATATTTATGGGTAATTTCCAAATTTTGCACCATCTCAATCCAGCGTCACACATGCTTGTATAGTGTCTCGGGTGCATAGCATCATAAACATAAAATGTTTAGTTCACTGTTTCAAGTTAAATATAGTTTAATACTCAATCTTTAAACACATCTTGAGATCCCCTAGTTCGCATTTGCACTCCTTCATGTGTTTTGAACGCAATAACGTGTTGTTATGCCTACTGAAGTATTTTCTTCACTGTATAAACTGCACGTTGCTCATACAGCTGAAATTTCACTTACTGCCCTCTGGAGTAAACAGGTGGTACTACAAGCTTGTATTTCTCAGGACTCTTCCTTATTATGGTCCGGTGACCCCTCCATCCAATTAATTTTATTAATTAAAAACAATTCTTGGGTTGCTCATTTACATGGGGTTTTTAATTCTCCCTGATTCCCATCGTAATTGGGGAACCAAGTCAATTCAGAGCTCATGGGCGAGGGGATTTATGTCACGTGACAGCTACAAAGCTCTATTAGCAGCTCTACATGTTGTTGACCCTACCACAGAGTATAATCAGAATCGCCTTAGGATATTATATTATATAGTAGTATTATATAACAGGTGCCATTGGGAGCAACTTGGGGTTCAGTGTCTTGCCCAAGGCATGTGGGCCAGGATTCGAACCACCAACCCTGTGATTAGTGGCCGACCCACTCTACCAACTGAGCCACAGCCACACCTATGCTATGCTATTGGAAAAGTAGGATGGAAAATAAATCTAAATTAGCTTGTTGCGTGCCTGAATGTAATTGCAAAAAACTTTGCTTGGTTCGTGATAGGAACTGTTTTCAGTCTTGGCACTCAGTGTGACCAGTTTCACAAAGAGACCTAGGTTGGGCTGTGTTTTCTGGTTTTGCTCTCCCCCTCCCCTCTTTTCTCCCTCTTTTCTCTCCACAGGTATTGCAGCTGTTGAATATTTATGAATTTATATATATTCTGTTCCTGCACTCTTTATTATAAATGTATTTACTGTGTAGGGCCTTGCCCCACTAAAAATAGCAGCAGAGACAGCATGGCCCTTTGTTCTATGATCAAATGGGAGACATTGAACTCGGTTTCCCAGAATGCTTCACAGCCGGATGGGAAGTCCCACCCATGGACTCAATCTATTTTATATTATTTTAGCTTCGTTGCTTCTTTCCCTACACATTCAAATAATCATTGGCTCCGCCCTTTCCAACTCAGTCCTCCATTTTGAACTAGTTTCAATTTTGAATTCGGTTCGCAATTTTGAACACACACACACACACACACACACACACACACACACACACACACACACACACACACACAAACACACACTAGCAAATAGCTCCACAACTTAGTTAGGATTTCCACTTCATGTTTTTGTGTTATATTCATCTAGTATTGGCAGTGTTCATTGCTGTTTGATTATAATAAATCTTATTATATTATAATAAGTACTCAAAGTTGTTTGTTTTAAAATTTGGTTGAAGCCAGCCTCTGCCACGTCAAGAACTCATGTATTACTTCAGTATTGTTAAATTGTTGTTGTTAGAAGCCAATTGTAAGCAGATTGCTGTTGGATTCGTATGGCAATAATTCGACTAGCTTCTTCCCTTTTTGATTATTTTGATTATCAATCAAAATACTCAATCTTCAGGGTATAATTTTATGAGACTTGATCAGTCACTTACTATCATTTTTCTCTTGTCAAAGAGTGGTGCCCAGAGGATAGAATTTAACAAATTCAATTCTATTATTTAATTAATAATTAATAATTACTAAACATTAATTATTAATTATATCTGATAGTAAAACTGATCTAAACAACCAGTGCACCCTAAAAATGTAGAAAGTTCGAAAGTTTGATTTTGTATGTTTTGCTGTGTAATTCGTATGTAATTCTAATTTACAAATTAAATAAAGTGTGTGTTTTATTGAACACATACAATTTATATTTCAGTGTTTGTGTCCTTCAATTTCAGATGCAATCTCAATTTATTATTACAGGTGCTCAAAAGGAGTATTTGAGTAGTGGTCATGTGAAATGTATCTTAACATTTTAAATGTTTGTTTTATTCTGTTTTCCCACTAATCACTAGAATGGTCATAACTTTTAAACAATAGATTATATTTATAATCTGTCTGCTGTTCTACATTGCCCACAACATTATGTATATTTCATACACACTAAGTTTCCCTCTATCTTGTAATTAAAATGGTTGAAAATGCAGTTGTCTGATGAAGAATGGTGGCCGGAGAAGATTTTTGTAAATCTTATTGATGAAGGATGATTAGCCTTAAATAATCATACATATATTTATAAAATTTGAAAGCCCTAGTTCTTCTCTTATGAATGTAATATGAATTTGGATATGAATACCATATTCTGGCACAGAACAGAATTTTCGGAATTTTGGGCTCAGGCTGGAAAGATTAAATCATGGATTAAATGAATAAACACTGACTGTGAATAGTGATTTTCTATGGAACTGGTAACCTAAAACCTGCGTGTTTGAATGATGCTGCATCTGTGCCACTAGGTGTCAATGTAAGTACAAGGCGACATACATACGTACATAAATAGTTACATTCAATAGTACACCATTGGTTGTGGCAGGCATGAACGCTGGCTCGTAGAACGGAGACGGGCCTGTACTGTGGAGCAGAGGTGGGCCTGGACCGTGGAGCAGTTGCTTATTTGTGACATGGAATGGAGTAGTCTGAGGCTTGGTTGAGACATGGCATGGAACAGACTGAGGTTCGGCTGTGACATGGCGTGAAGAATACTGAGGCGTTATTGTGACAAGCTCACAATATTGTGACTTTTGACATGCATGGAGCAGGCTGAGGCATTGCTGTGACATGGAGCAGGCTGAGGCGTTGCTTTGACATAGCATGGAGCAGGCTGAGGCATTGCTGTGACATGGCATGGAGCAGGCTGAGGCTTTGCTGTGACATAGCATGGAGCAGGCTGAGGCGTTGCTGTGACATGGCATGGAGCAGGTTGAAGCGTTGCTGTGACATGGCATGGAGCATGCTGAGGTGGCCATGACGTGGGACGAAGCCGTGTAAGGCTGAGCACTGAGAGGCTCGAGGGGCGAGCCGTGGGAAGCTCGAGGGGCGAAGTCGTGGAAGGCAGAGCCGTGGGAGGCTCGAAGTGCGAAGCCGTGGGAAGCTCGAAGGGCGAAGCCATGGGAGGCTCGAGGCGTGAAGCCACGGGAAGCTTGAGTGACGAAGCCGTGGAAGGTGGAGCCGTGGGAGGCTGGAGGTGCGAAGCCGTGGGAAGCTCGAAGGGTGAAGCTATGGAAGGCGAAGCCGTGGGAGGCTCGAGGGGCAAAGCCGTGGAAGGCAGAGCCGTGGGAGGCTCAAGGCTAAAAGTCCTGGATGACTGGGAAATGATCTCCGTGGTCGTGAACATGGTCAGAGACTTTGGAACAACCTCTGTAGTCGTGAATACTGGCAGAGACTCTGGAACGACCTCCGTGGCAGTGAACATGGGCAGAGACTGGGGAACAATCTCAGTGGTCGTTAGCATGGGCAGAGATTGGGGAACGACATCTGTGGCAGTGATTACAGACAGAGACTGGGGAACGAACTCTGTGGTCATGATTACAGGCAGAGACTGGGCAAAAAGGTGTCATTGTGTCATTCCTTCTCCTCCTTTTCCGGACAGCTGGGAGCTTGGTTACAGGGATGGTCAACGCTACAAGCATTGGCTCTGGGACGGTCGAGGCATGGGTGCTGGTTAATTAACCATGGCAGGCATGGGACCCGGCTCGTGGAACGTGGCAGGCTTTGTGAGAGTGCTGAGTGCCTCATCAGCCACTCTCACAGTGAAAGGTGAACCGCTCAGTACCAGGCTGTGGGTAAACCGACCACCAGGCATCGCCAGGCTCACTAAAACCTGTCTGTAAAATGTCCTTGTGAGCTATTTTATTCAAACTAACCTCGCTGGCCAGAGCACAGAAATCCTCCACATATCCCTCCAGGGATAAACTCCCCTGGTAGAGGAGCAGGAGTTGAACTGTTAGGTTAATCTGATGAGGTCAGGTATTCAGTAACATTGGGGTAGGCTTTTCAAGATAACGACAAGACGATGAGGACGTGAAGAAACCAAGTGCAGTTTATTTACATACGTGAAAAAACGTAAATCAAAAAACGTAAATCGAAACGTGAACTAACAGTAAACATGAACTAGAATAGACTATACTTGACTTGACTTGGTGGAATAATAACATGACGTACACTAACAAAGTTAAATTAACAATACCTGACAAGAGACATGAGGGCTTAAATACACAGACAGGGGTAACAAGTAAACAAGACAACCAATCACAAGACTGAACTAATAATAATACAATTAACCTATGAAAACAAGATACACAAACATTTAGGGGAACAGGATATTACACGACCACGAACACATGATGAAAACAGGAAATCACATGACATGAAACCACAAGACCTGAACAGGAACAGGAACTAAACTTTAAAATAAAAGACATGAAAACAAGAACAAAACACATAAACATTACAGAAAATGAGCCTGTAAAGAGTAAACTTACAATCACTTTAATATCATGCACTGTATAAAACTATATAAAGCCCCTAGATCACACCTAGCTGCTGCTGCAACCTAGTCTCATAGAATAACTGTTACTATAAATACATTTAGCTACACATGGTTTTACATGCCACTTTCTATGTTCTAACAAAAAACTCTCACACAGAAAAGCATCTCCACCTGACACAACACACCCTAATTTTTAAGGTCCATAAAATGCAAATCTCACATCTGCCCTCTCTCTAATCTCAGGTCACTTTAGGGTCACCAAAAACTAAATTATGTCTTATCCTGTTCTTGCAAATCTCCCTCACATCTGCCCTCTCTCTCACCTCAGTTCACTTTAGGGACACCAAAAAGGAAGTTATGTCTTATCCTGTTCTGTAATGTAAAAGGTTTTCTGATCATAAATATTTGGTATCATTCAAGAGGTCTCAGTGCAACAGGTAAAACAGTCTCATTCCCTTTCAGCAAAGTCAAATCACAAGTAGGATTTAAGTAAATTAGTAAAATACTGTATTCTATCTGGGGCATGCCAATAACAATAGAATTGTTTGGTATTTAAGGAGGGTTGGCATGGAGCTTGAGGAGTCTGTAGTCAGATATCCCACACAGTTGCTGTGTGTAGTATTCTCTTCCAGGAATCTGTAGTCAGATCTCCCGCACAATTGCTTTGTGTCACTTTGTATTGCCAGGTATGTTTCTTTGACTTGTCTTTTATTTTTAGGAATGTTTATTTATTCTGATCATGTGTTAAATTGGCTTTGATTGATTTTTTAACATACAAATTTTAAATCCTACCTGGCAAATAAATTTTTACTTTTTGATTTATTCAGTATTCCTCCAAAATCTTTTATCACCAGTAGATTCGAGGGACTCCTTTTGTTACCGCAAACTTATGTTCAGGATAACGATCAGTACTTGAGCTTATGAATAGGAGAAAACCACGTAAGACTACCAGTCACTGCTTATCACCGCCTTAGCAAGTTGTATGAAACGTGACTAAATAAACCTATCATCTGGTAATGAGCCAGCAGAAGTGGCCGAACCAGATGATATTAGTAAACCCTGCATCCTCTGACTATGAACGGACTGGCGATAATGTGTTTTTGAGATATATGTAGTTAATCAGCCAGCATATGACTCTAAGCGACAATCAGAACCTGAATGAAAGGATAATGATTCAGAGTAATCAATAACTTAAAAACTGTAATTAAAATAATGATCAGAAATTAATAAGAGCTGTAATCTAAATTAGATGTCAACTGAAATTGGAGTCAGATTAATAAAAAATTGGAGTCAGATAAAATTAATAATGGATTCAATTGACCCTAATCATTCTGTAATGAATGTGTGGGAAGCAGGAGCAGGCAGACAGGTGGCTCGGATCCAAACGCATATTTATTAGTGTCTTGACAAAATAAACAAACACAGGAAAAAATAAAAGGTCCATGATGGGAAAAAGCAAACTAAGGTGTTAACAAACAGACAGAGGGGTAGCAGGAGTGAACAGGCAGGGTGAAGGTAGCGAACATCTACGGAGGGAAGGCAGGTCCTCGAACGGGCAACAGCTGGGAACTAGAACAGAGAGAAATCCCTGGGGCGAATACACAGACGGGAATAACATGAACAGAGAGCGAGCATAGGCATAATCGACAAACAGGAAACGTCAACGCACGACAACGGGAAGACATCTAGGCCTGGATGAAGGAAAACCACCAGCAACTTAACCCAGCCAAGACCAAATTCCTTGCCTTTCCAGCTAACCCTGCTGTTGAACACAACATCATGTGCAGCTGGTGCAACTACAGTAATGCCTTCCAAAACGGTCAGACATCTAGTGGTAACCATCGATAACAAACTAAATTTCATAGACCACATCTCAAAAACGGCAAGATTATGTAGATTTACACTCTACAATATCAGGAAGATAAGACCCTTCATCTCTGAACATGCCACACATCTTCTTGTTCAGTCACTTGTCATAAATAGACTGGACAACTGTAACGCTCTCATTGCAGGCCTCCCTGCATGTGCAATTAGAACCCTCCAAATTATCCAGAATGCAGCAGCACATCTAGTCTTTAATAAACCAAAGACAGCACATGTTACACCACTCTTTGTCTCTCTCCACTGGCTGCCGGTTGATGCACGTATTAAATTCAAGGTTCTAATGCTGGCATACAGAAAAGTCACTGGGTCTGCTCCAGCATACCTAAAATCATTTCTGCGGTCATCTCCTGCACTGGCAGATTTTTTTGTTTTAATTGTTTTGACTATAAATAAGTAAAAAAAATCTGCTAGTACAGTAAGTTACATCTAAAAAATATATTTTTGATTTTTTATTTATTATAAAAACTTGGATTTTCTTGATTTCCCTTGTAACAGTTGCATGTCAAAGGGGTAGAATTAGCATTTTAACATGGTATAAAGCTACTGTAAATGTAGGTGGGGGGCTGTTCCTGTTGTCGACAGTGTGGTTAGTGAACAGCGCAACAACTTCTGTGTTCATTTCTTAGTTGCTAACATCTTTTCTGCAGGATGTTCAAGTAATAAGTCACTTATTTTCATGCATAGAGTAAAGAACACAATGTTCAATGGACTGGACTTAGAAAATACATCATTATGATTATATATAGTTGTTATTCTATAGCACATTTTCTGAGATGAGTGACACTGGTTGGACACTTTCAATGTAGTTTGTATGTCTCAATTGTGTTTCACTTCACTTAGTAGTCTTAGCCTCAAACAGCACGCCCACACACTGCCCACAGTCCATTCAAATGCATGGCTACACAAGACTATACTGGACCAACATCATAATTTCTGTTTATTGCAATGGCTTTTGGTCATTTACTCATGATTATCAATGGATTTCTGTTCTCCAACACAGGTATGAAAACCCTTCTATTTATGCCGTAAAATGATTAGATAACTTACCACAGTAAGGAATATACAGCAATTAATGAATGCACCCTTCTGGTGGATGGCACTTTTTCCTATATGAATATGATAGTTTTCTAAATATTACTGTGAGGTGTACTGATAGGTTTTTTATTTTTTATTTATAGTGTTATTGTGTTATTTAAGTGGAATCACTATTTACACTATTTTTAGATTACAGGCTAAATAAAATTTGTTTTATTTCACATTAAGTGCAAACTTTTTTGTTTTTGTTTGCTGTTGTAGATTTAGAACAGTAATTTCATTTAACAGTAATTAGCAGTCTTCATGTTTATGTTCATTACTGATGATTCCACATTATTATTATTTTTAACTTTGCTTGCTATGAAGCGATTCTAACATTGCTTTTTTTTTCTTCCAAATTTTTAAGCAAATGGCTATTAATATTTTTGCAGTTACTCAATATAACTGCAATATAGTCAATAGCTACATCTAGTTGAAACATTGTCATGATACTTCAAATTAATATTAACTAAAATGAAATTAACTGAAGGGCTATGATGTGACAATATGACATTTTGTGTAAAATATTACTTTAAAAGTTATAAATGGTTGATTTTTAATCTAAATGAGAGATAAACAAGACTGCAGTTTATTAATAAAATGAATAACTCTATCTCTCTGCTCCTGTTACACTTCGAGGAAATATGAACTGGTCTTAGGTTAAAGAATTATAGTCACCTGATTTAAATAAAAAAACATCCATAAATCAACTTAAATCTAACTAGTGTAAAATGTGAAAAATGGGTGAAAAATAAAGGCCATCCTGTATCTTAATTTTCACTTTCACTATCCTTTCTGTTCCTAGCCTTGGTGTGCAAAGCTGAAAACACTTTATTTGTGAAGACAGGAGAGTCTGTTCAACTGGACATACAGATTGATAAAACAGAGTTTAATTCATTGAACTGGGTGAATGGTAAATCAGAAAATGTTGTGAGGTTTACAAGTAAAACTGGAGAGACAAAGACTCATTCTTCTTATATGGACAGGGTGGTTTTCAGTCAAACAAGCTTCTCTCTAACACTGAAGAACATGCAAAAGACAGACAGTGGAGTCTATAAAGCACAAATATTTGGAAGCATAAACAAAAATGTTGCTGAATACAGAGTATCAGTAATAGGTGAGTCTTATACGTTTGAAAATATTACTGTTACCATTTATATTCTGGCAGTTTTCATGATGATCTAAACAAAAGGTGGTATTAGAAGAATAAATGGACCACCTTAGGCTTTCTGCCTCTGAAACTTTTTGGAATATAGCTCTATTAAAAAGATTGACTGCATGAAATGTAAACTATATTTGTGTATAAAGGCACATTCTGCCTCAGCGGGGTCTATTTTTTTCCTGGACAGACTTCGCCTTTAAATATATTAATACACCACATTTTCTCATTGTAAAGTCCTATAAGATATGTTTTCACACAAGGTGTATTTTTTTAATACAGTTAATTTGTTTCAGATGCAGTGGAGGCTCCTGTTCTGACTGTTGTCTCTAACTGGTCCAGCAGTGACTCCTGTACAGTGCACTTTACATGTACAGGTCATGATGACATACTCAACTCCACTTATAATAATGGTAGCTGCTCTCAAGAGAAAGGGCCACTCTTAAAAGAATACACTTTGGACCTGCGCTGTACTAACGACTCCATCGTCTGTAACTACAGCAACCCAGTCAGCTGGAAGAATGAGATGATAGAGATTAAACAACTCTGTACAGATCACAAAAGTAAACAACTGGCCCACCCCACAACATGCAACACATAGTTACTGTATAAACAAAGTGACTAGGTTTCGATATGAGGTTAGATGACTGTAGTTGCCCTGTCGTTTTTATTTCAGAAGGGAATTCAAGAGAAGAAAATGGTTATTTTCCTCTCCACTGGCTCATAGTCATTGCTGTTAGTGTTACAGTATTGCTTTTAGTGGCAACTGTTGCACTATACTTCTCTTACAAGAAGCATAAAAAAGGTATGTCCATCATAACTTGAGTATAAGTTATATAAAATAAGAAACAGTAGTGAATACAATACTACACTTTTAGTACTGTTTCCTTAGTACAGTGGTTCAAAGTGTGGGTCGCACCCCATAAGGGGGAGGGGGGCACAGAGGTATTGTAATGGGGGCGCGGAATACTGACCTGTTCTCAAATCTCGTTCACTTTCACACATTCAACAAAAATACTGACAATGAACACAAGAAACAATGTGCGCAAATTCTTTTCCTCTGACTTTTCTTCTGCCTTGTTTAAACTTTCACCCTGGCACCGCAGCCATGGCTGTTTCTAGGCATAGGTGAACTAGGTGGTCGACTAGGGCGCCACCTGCTGGAGGGTGCCATAGAGGAGGCCTCTGCCTCTTTCCATTCACATGTTTGAATCCTTGCAATTATCAGTTTTATTCAAATCTAGTGTAAAAATGTCTCCAAGGAGATTTTAAACTTTCTGATAGTTAAATGCGAATGAATTCAGTTTTCTGAGTGGCCAAGCACCTCCTGAAGGAAGAAATAATTGTGTCTCATGAAATACAACAATAGTCTTTGGCTGAAAACATGTGAAATTTGCAATGTGTTCATGCCCAGGTGTTGCAACTGCAGCAGTATCACTTAATTCTTTTTTTATAATTCTTTTTGAAAGTATATAAGCATAATTTTTGTTTTTATGTATTAATGTAATACAGAAAGTATTCACAAATAAATAAAAGAACCACCTAGTGACAGAAGTTCATAATTTAGATACTTTTTTTTAGTGAAGAGTTTAGTGAAGAGTTTGGGGGGGGGTTGCAAAAGTTTTTCTTGTTTTAAAGGGGGGCATGAACCGAATAAATTGAGAACCACTGCCTTAGGACATCAGCTTTATCATTTTAGGTATGATATTGGCTGGCTTGAGGGACACACACACAAATAGTCTACTGTGGTAACAGTAATGGTCAGGTGAATTTTTTCAAATGATATTCTGTTGAAAACCTCACAGGTGACCAACAGGATGATAATACAATCTATGCAGAAGTTGAGGTAAGCATCACATTACTGTTTGTCATTCATGTGGATTGCACAGATAATGCATGCTTTTTACTCAAATGTGCCACATATTTGTCATCGAAAATATTTTGGAACATTTCAAGGCTTGTGTGTAATTATGGCTCAAGCTCAGGGCTGTTCGTTGCATTTTAATTATATTGGGGGGGCTTCATATTATTTATTTCTTTGTTGAGCATATGATGCAATCATAATTTTCAGTGAAAATAATCTGAGCAATGGCTGCTTGTTTTAGAACACAAATATGAAAATAATATGCATGCAAATAGAAAGTGGTATAGAAAGATTTGTCTGATTGTGTCAGCAGCCACAGAATGAAGCTGAAAGACCCCATACATCAGGCACTTTTTGCACTATATATGAAATTGCGGGAGAGAACAAACAACCTTGCTGTGCAATTAAAACCAAGCAAACAATCACCAGTCCTGAATCAATCAATGTGCAGGTAAGAAAGATATTTTTCTCAATATACATTATAAGCAGACTAAATATACAAATCAGCTAAGTATAGTGGCATATTAATGAATGAGCTCAGTATGGAAAGAAGAAATGTATGGGGGTAAAAGTAGAAGAGGGCATTATGATTACTGTAACGTTTAGCAGGAGGAGGCAGACGAGGAGTGAGGATCTACACGCGGGTTTTATTGAACAAAGTGATAACAAGACAGACTGGAACAAAGGAAACGTGGGAAAACTGAAACCAAAACATGAAAACATCAGGGGTACATGAACAGGATGAATACGGCAAGACAGGCACGACATCTACTTCCGAACATGAGCAAACAACGATCGACAAGGGAATGGAGGAACAGCGGGGTTTAAATACACCGACATGATGATGACAAAACGACAAACAGGTGAGCACAATGACACGGAGCTGGCAGTGATGAGGGCCGGGGATCATGGGAGGTGGAGTCCGTGATGGCGACACGAGAAACACGGGGCAGACAACCAGGGATTGTAACATGACCCCCCCTCTGAGGAGCGGATCCCAGATGCTCCTAAAAGAGAACAAAAAATACACAAAAAACAAAACAATATCGTCCAAGGAGTGAGGGGTGGCAGGCAGACCAAGGAGAGCACACAGGGCAACCAGACAGTCCAAGGGGGCACAAGGGGCAACCAGACAGTCCAAGGGGGCATAAGGGGCAGACAGGCAGTCCAAGGAGGCACAGAGGGCAGGCAGGCAGCCAACGGAGGCACAGGGGGCAGGCAGGCAGTCCACGGAGGCACAGGGGGCAGACAGGCAGTCCACAGAGGCACAGAGGGCAAGCAGGCAGTCCACGGGGAGCACAAGACGGGGACTGGGTCAGGTGGCCTGGGAGCTGGCCACAGGGCAAGGACAGGTTCAGGAGGCCTGTGAGGCGGCCATAGGACAAGGACAGGTTCAGGAGGCCTGGGAGGCGGCCACAGGACAGGGACAGAGCCGAGGGAGGCTCAGGAGGTGGAGCTGAGGGAGGCTCTGAAGGCTACATCGTAGAAGGCTCAGGAGGCGAAGCCGTGGGAGGCTCAGGGGCGGAGCCGAGGGAGGCTTAGGAGGCGGAGCCGTGGAAGGCGGAGACATGGGAGACTCGAGAGGCGCTGACTCTGGGACGGTCATGGCTACAGGCGCTGGCTCTGGGACGGTTGAGGCTACTGGCGCTGGCTCTGGGACAGTCGAGGCTACTGGTGCTGGCTCACTGACGTTCAAGGCTTCAGGCACTGGCTCACTGACGTTCGAGGCTACAGGCACTGGCTCACTGACGTTCGAGGCTACAGGCACTGGCTCACTGACGTTCGAGGCTACAGGCACTGGCTCACTGACGTTCAAGGCTACAGGCACTGGCTCACTGACGTTCGAGGCTTCAGGCACTGGCTCACTGACGTTCGAGGCTACAGGCACTGGCTCACTGACGTTCGAGGCTACAGGCATTGGCTTGTTGGCCGTGGTATGCATGAGCTCTGGTTTGTTGGACATAGAAGGCAGAGCCACGGGAGGTTCTGGGGACGGAGCCGTGGTAGGTGGAGCCATGGAAGTTTCTGGTGGCGGAGCCATGGGTGGCTAAGGAGGCGGAAACGTAGAGGGCTCTGGAGACTAAGTCATGGTAGGTGGAGCCGTGGGAGGCTCAGGAGGTGGAGCCGTGGTCGGCGGAGCCGTGGATGGCTCAGGAGGCGGAGCTGAGGGAGGCTCAGGAGGCGGAGCCGGGGGAGGCTCAGGAGGTGGAGCTGAAGGAGGCTCTGGAGGCGACATCGTAGAAGGCTCAGGAGGCGGAGCCGAGGGAGGCTTAGGAGGCGGAGCCATGGGAGGCTCGGGAGGTGGAGCCCTGGGAGGCTCGAGAGGCGCTGACTCTGGGACGGTCATGGCTACAGGCGCTGGCTCTGGGACGGTCGAGGCTACTGGCACTGGCTCACTGATGTTCAAGGCTTCAGGCAGTGGCTCACTGACATTCGAGGCTACAGGCACTTGCTCACTGACGTTCGAGGCTACAGGCACTGGCTCACTGACGTTCGAGGCTACAGGCACTGGCTCACTGACGTTCGAGGATACAGGCATTGGCTTGTTGGCCGTGGAAGGCAGAGCCACGGGAGGTTCTGGGGACGGAGCCGTGGAAGGCGTAGGCTGGAGAGCAGAAGCCTTCCCTCTTCTCCTCCTCCTGAGGAGCAATGGGCTGGCGTGGGCTCTGGCTCGCTGACCGTGGCTGGCGTTGACTCTGGCTTGCTGACCGTGGCTGGCATTGGCTCTGGCTCTCTGATCGTGGCTGGCATTGGCTCTGGCTCGCTGACCGTGGCAGACGTGAACTGGGGAGCGGAAGCCTTTCCTCTCCTCCTCCGGGTGGACACAGCTGGCAGCGCTGTCTCGTTGACCAAGGCAGGCGTGGGGGTTGGCTCGCTGGCAGGCGTGAAGGGACGAGCCATGGACTAATGGGGGGTCACCACTGTGGGAGGAGAGGCAGGGTCCTCCTTGACGATGCCCACAGTGAACGGCGAGCCGCAGGCCAGCAGAGTGTCCTCCATAAATTTGCGGAGGGTCCAGCTGCGCGTCACCAGTGGCAACCGCTCCTTGAGCAAACTGTTCAGGTTGGCCCGGAAGAAAACCACCAGGGAGGAGTCTGGGAAGTCCGTGACACTCGCTAGCTCGAGAAAATCGTGGATGTGGTCCTCCACAGGACGGTCCTCTTGCATTAAGCTGAGCAGACGACAGTTGGCTCGTAACACCGCTAGATCCATATCTTGGTCGATCGTTCTGTAACGTTTAGCAGGAGGAGGCAGACGAGGAGTGAGGATCTACACGCAGGTTTTATTGAACAAAGTGAAAACAAGACAGACTGGAACAAAGGAAACATCCATGGTGGGAAAACTGAAACCAAAACATGAAAACATCAGGGGTACATGAACAGGATGAATACGGCAAGACAGGCATCTACTTCCGAACATGAGCAAACAACGATCGACAAGGGAATGGAGGAACAGCGGGGTTTAAATACACAGACATGATGATGACAAAACGACAATCAGGTGAGCACAATGACACGGAGCTGGGGATCATGGGAGTTGGAGTCCGTGACGGCGACACGAGAAACACGGGGCAGACAACCAGGGATTGTAACAATTACAGTATTCAGGCAAATTTACATAAGCAAATTTGTATACATCTCAAATCCATTTAACGTGGTGGTGGTGGCGTAGTGGTTAAAGCACAGGGCTGTTAACCAGAAGGTCGCTGGTTCGAACCCCACGGCCACCACCATTGTGCCCTTGAGCAAGGCACTTAACTCCAGGTTGTTCCGGGGGTATTGTCCCTGTAATAATTGCACTGTAAGTCGCTTTGGATAAAAGTGTCTGCCAAATGCATAAATGTAAATGTAACGTGCTTGTAAAGCATTCATTTGAAACATTCACAAGTGAATGAGAGCAAACTTTAAACAGCTCTGTAACTTTTTGAATATTTTCAGGCTCAACAAATGTAAACCAACATGAGTGAATGTAATACCTATGATGCAAAATGGGTGAGGATATTATAAGTAGCTAAGCTTATTAGGAAAGTTCTTATAGACCTATCACTAACAGTCAAAATTTGCTACACACTGGGGCCAAGATTTTAGATGTAGTTGCTATTATTGATAATATATTATATCATGGTGTGTGTTCTTAAATTAATTTAAGAAAACTTACTGAGTATTAACCTAAGAAAGGTCTACTTATAGTTAAGTCTGCAGATAAAGCTTGGATATGAGAAAGATTGAAGTCAGATGAATACATTTCAACACATGCACTTCGAGAATGACCGCCCAAATTTAGGTCAGTTATGCAGTGTTCAGAAACTTCACCTGCCCAGTCATGGTGAGGCAATATGGAGAAAACAAACAAGAGACAATTCCTAAACACCATAAGAACTAACAATAAAATGAGGAAAGGTTCAACAAACCTTGTGCAGTTCCTGGCTGTGTGTCACACCTACTGCTCTGCATATCCATCTGAAGAATCCCAATTAAAAACGAGTGGCTGAAGTAAAGACATTAAAAAAACTGACCATTTGTTTCTAAGGTTCAGAAAAAGGGTGGAAAATGGTCATAAAAAACTGTTTTTGCCAAACAACAATGACAAGAATAAAAACAAAAATAAAAACAGAAAAAAAACTTTTTTTAAAATAATATTTCAATACAAACAGTTGTTTTAAATGACTTATTTTATATATTCACAGATACAGGAAGGGACACAAAGAGAATATATTCATCCCAGCACCACCTACTACAAAGTAGGACAACACAAGAAACCATCTGTTCCCACTGAAAGAGACCAAACTATTTATGCAGTGGTGAATAAATACCCACATTAGAGACCACCTGTGGATAAATAGTTGAGATAATTATTATTATTTTTAAACACGTATGTTAAAGATGCTGTTCCCCGTCTGTCGCTCACTTCAACGTTGTGTCAAAGAAGCGAGAAAAGGGGTTCTCTCTTGAGCGGCGAATATGCTTCTGATCTATGAAATAAGGCCAATGAGAATTAGGCAGAGAATTAGGCTTGCATGCCTGGGCTGCGCTCACACGCAGGCAGCGTTTTATGAATGGTTTATGTTTTCAGTGCGAGAACATAGCCATGGCAGCATTTTTTTGTCATGAGAGAGAGCCCCTTCAGCCAAACCCCACGCCTCGCCTCCTTCCTACGGGATTGGGGCAGGCGCCGCGGGCGATGAAGGCAATTTGTGGACAATGACGGGCTCCGTTCGCCTGGTAAATCCCCTCAAACCACCCGCCTCCCCAGCACACTTGCTTGCTTCCGTCCGAGCTCGGGATGAGTGTGGAGAGACAGCCCCTCCCTGGCGAATTCCCCTGAGGAAAGATCTTCTTTCTCAGGGACGGGGCATGCTCTGGCATCCGCACCCAGACCTCTGGAACCTCCACGTCTGGCCCCTGCAGAAGATATAGCAGGTCTACCACCTGCTGTCGTAGACATGATCAACCAAGCCAGAGCCCCCTCTACAAGGCATCTTTATGCCCTTAAGTGGCGCTTGTTCGCAAATTGGTGCTCTTCCCGGGCTGAAGCCCCACAGAGGTATGCAGTTAGGTCAGTGCTCTTATTCGTGCAGGAGAGGCTGGAGGGGAGGCTGTCCCCGTCCACCTTGAAGGTGTATGTTGCTGCTATCACGGCCCACCACAACGCAGTAGACAGCAAGTCTTTGGGTAAGCACGACTTAATCATCAGGTTCCTAAGAGTGCCCGGAGGTTAAATCCTTCCCGGCCAAGCCTGTTCCCCTCCTCGGATCTCTCAGTGGTCCTCTCGGGCCTTCAGAGTCCCCGCTTCGAGCCGCTAGAATCAGTTGGACTCAGTGCCCTCTCTCTAAAGACTGCCCTTCTGATTGCGCTCGCCTCCATCAAGAGGGTCGGGGACCTGCAAGCGTTCTCTGTCAGCGACACTTGCCTGGAATTTGGTCCGGCAGACACACATGTGATCCTAAGGCCGCGACCGGACTACATGCCCAAGGATCCTACTATGCCCTTCAGAGACTAAAGCCTCTTCGTTGCTTTGCGTACCTACTTGGACCGCACACAGAACTTTAGACATTCTGACCAGCATTTTGTCTACATATGTAGAGCAGCGGGTTGAGCAACACCTAATACATTTGCAAGATTTTACAATCTCAGGGTTGAGTCAGTATCGTCCCGTTTTTTCTCAGGTCCGAGCCGGTAGAACTCGGTAACACGCTGACGGACTGGCCGGGTGGATCACTTGCACCTACCGCCCTTTCCCTCGGCCGAGGTAAAACTGTGCGCTTTCTCTCCCAGGAGATCCCGTATATTCGGATCCCTGGATGACTCCTCCCTAGCCCTATGGGTCCGCAATTTAGCGGAGGAATTCGCCGACCCAATCCACTGTGGGTACTCAAATCTACCCTGTACTGGAATAGGTGCTCCACAGGTCGGGACTCCTGCGTGGACTCCTCCTGTGTGTATTTTCCGCGGTATGGTCCCCTTACGAGTGGACCCGCATCTCCCATAGGCAGTTCCAGCTGCCCTCTGGTCGCCGTGTTGTAGCAACTCCCCCCTCCTTGAGGCTGGATCTACCACTGCGCCATTTTTGCACATGTGACCTGAGTGGCCCCTGTGATGTATTCGCCATCCCA
Source organism: Xyrauchen texanus (assembly GCF_025860055.1). Classification (NCBI taxonomy): domain Eukaryota; kingdom Metazoa; phylum Chordata; class Actinopteri; order Cypriniformes; family Catostomidae; genus Xyrauchen; species Xyrauchen texanus. The sequence continues at coordinate 42,710,015 of NC_068284.1, forward strand.
GGGCAGGTGTGGTCTCCGCAGGGTCTTTTCACCCTGAAAGAATAGGAAACTGGGTAAGACCCCCTTCCCACGATGTGTGTAAGGGCCCCAGCCGTTTGGAACTATGTGAGAAACATAGAGAGAAAAGAGGCCCGGCTAGGCTCGGCCCGTTCCCAGGTTGGCAAGTGTCGCCTTCTTCCCCTGTTTAGAGTAACCAGAAGGATTCCGATGACTTTTATGGGGCATTGGGGAAGGGTACATGCAGTCTGACACAACTGGTCGCCTTTGCACGTGAAATACTTGCCCGTTCTTGTCTCAGCAGTACACGTTCACGGCTCAGCGCATGGCGTGATTTACTAGAAAAGGTAGGACCCCTAGTGTCGCTTCAACACAACGTCGAAGTGAGTGTCAGACGGCGAATGTCTAGGTTACGTATGTAACCTCTGTTCCCTGATGGAGGGAACGAGATGTTGTGTCCTCCCGGCCACGTCGCTGAGCCGAGCCACTGTAGTGGCCGGACCATTTCCGGCTCCTCAGAAAAATCCTGAATGAACTTGACGTATTTCCCCGCTTTTATACCCGTATGTCCGGGGGCAGGGTATGCAAATACTGTCTGCCTACTTCTCATTGGCCTTTTTTCATAGATCAGAGGCATATTTGGTGCTCAAGGGAGACCCCTAGTGTCGCTTCTTCGACACAACGTCTCATTCCCTCCATCAGGGAACGGAGGTTACATACGTAACCTAGACGTTTCCCTACCAAAGAATGATTAGTTTATTTCAATATATTTTTCACATACATGTACTGTACATGACAAACATGCAAATGAGTGATAATTCTGCGAAGATTGCTATTTGTAACTATGGGTTGGTTGAAATGGTTATGCTGGACATGTAAAACTTGTTGACTATTTGGACCTCTAAATGGTGCCATTTTTTAGTTTTTTTCTCTCTCTCTTTCTCTCTCTCTCTCTCTCTCTTTTTTTTTAAATTTTTTGAGTATTCCTGTACTTTATTCCTCTTTTATTTACTTGGTTGTTGTTTGTTTTCCTCTGTAGATACAATTCCACTGTTTTATTCTCCCTTTTAATTAAAGATTTTTTGTTTTGTTTCAACACTGTGATCCGGTCTTGTAATTGAGTCCAATTCCTGCAGTACCAATTCCTTGACCACTCAGATTGCAGAGACTGGTGATGGGGTTTAAATTTCTTAAAGAGTTCAAGTCACATAATGATAGTGAGCTGATATAGCAAAATATTATTAGGATTTATAGTATTACTGGATGCAAGTAAATAAAAAGCTCAAAGGTGAGACGTCTTGCTTCTGTTAGCCATGAGCAAATTTTTTGTGCAAAAGATCCAGATACTGAATGTACAGTGGCTGCAGTTTAAAGTTAAAATTGCAAAATGGACAGCTGATCATAAATCAGTATTCACTACAAAATTGTCATTCTTCTAGCTCTTGAATGTGTAGAAATACAACAACGAGAAAAGCAATACATTATGTACAGTCTCATTATTAGCACTAACAAGCATGCCAATCAACATTAAGACAGGGCAAGTTGAAGTCCTACAGAGTCAAGTCATTTTTATTTGTATAGTGCCTTTCACAACACTCATCGTTTCAAAGCAGCTTCCAGAAGATCAGGCATTAACAGATGATAAAACTGTAATGTATATAATGTTGATGAGTCATCATTGTGCAGTTTGATATAATACAATTGTGAATTGTGTTTAAAAAATAAGTAATTAAATAAGTGTATTTATAACCATAATGAATATAATGCCAATATTACTTATAGTTAAAGTCATGGTTTATAATTATTAAACTAAGTAAGTGTTTAAGTTTTGTTTTGTATGAACCGTAAGAATAATAACTCATTCAAAATAATAAATAATAAAGCATAGATGCCATTAAATTTATTGCAGAGTTATAGATCATGATCAATGTTTCTTGTTCCGGCAGACCTAACTATAGCAGCCTAATTGTGAGTTGAAAGATGAATTAGGTGTATGCCTGGCTAAATAGATGAGTCTTTAGTCTAGACTTAAACTAAGTGAGTGTGTCTTCATCTCGAACAGTGTTAGGGAGACAATTCCATAGTTTAGGAGCCAAATATGTAATGAAGGGTGCACATTAACCATTACAATATGATTTGGCAGCAAGAAAGCCAAATACATTCTCATACCTGTCAAAATATAAGAACAACAACAAAACAAAATTCATTTTTGGAGAGCACTCACCCACCTCAAACACTCTCTTGACTGGCGTGAAAATTAATGACCTAACCGGAACCAGTCCTCAACATGACACCAGCCAATGAACAGAGAGTGCGGGTCGAATATAATTAAAGGCCCATACACTTATAATAGACAAGGCAAGTGGAAACACTTTTTTAACCCTATTACACTGGCATAACAGTGGAAACTTATTCCAAGATTCCTGATAATGTCTCCCAGGGGAAGAATATGCAAGGAGAAAAGCAGAGGCCCTAAAACTGATCCCTGTGGCACTCCATACTTTACTTTTGTTTGTTTGACAATTCCTCATTTACATAGACAAAGTGGTAGCAGTCTGCTAAATAGGACCTAAACCATGCTAATGCAACTCCACAAATGCAAACTTCTCTAGCCTATTCAAGAGAATGTTGTGATCTATTGTGTCGAATGCAGCACAAAGATCTAAATGTACTAGAAGTTAAATGCAGCCATGATCAGAAGATAAGAGCAAGTCATTTGAAACACTGATAAGTGCAGTCTCTGTACTGTGATGAGGCCTATATCCTGACTGAAATTGTTCATATATACTATTTCTCTGTAGAAAATAACATATTTGGGAGGATATTACCTTTTCTAGTTTTTTCGACATAAATAGGAGATTTGAAATCGGTCTATAATTAGCCAGTTCTCCAGGATCAAGTTGTGGTGTCTTAATAAGTGGTTTGATAACTGCCATTTTTTAATTTCTTGAGATAGCGAGGAGTTAACAATATTAAGAAGAGGTTCTGAAATGACAGGAAATACCTCTTTTAAGAGCTTTGTTAGTATTGTATCTAACAAACATGTTTTGGCTTTTGATGTTTCGATAAGTTATGTTGGCTCTTCATGACCTATGACAGCGAAGGATTGAAGATGCACATGAGGAAAATTATGAGACTGTTTTCTGAGGTGCTGTGACAGATGATTGCATAATTCCAATTTTTTTCTGATTATTTCAATTTTATCAGTAAAGAAATTAATGAAGTCTTTACTCTTGTGTTGCGATATAATATCTGGTTTTGTTGAGGCTTTTTTCCTAACCAATTTAGCCACTGAATAAACACCTAGGATTGTTGTGGTTATTTTCTATGAGTTTGCTAAATCAAGCAATTTGATAGAATACCGAAGACCTTCATTTGGAATGGTAAGCATCCTAAATTACATTTCAATAAGTTACATAGGCCGATTGACAAAGGTGGGCTAGGCCTACCCAAGATTTTGTTTTATTATTATGCTTTCAGTCTCAGACATTGGTTGCTTCCACCTGAGAGAGCCTCTCTCTCGTTTTGAATTGAACAGGAAGTTCTTGCCCCTATTTCGCCTTTGCAAAGCCTTTCAATCAAACTAATCAGAGAATTTAAGTTATACCCTGTTATCTCACATTTGCATTCGGTATGGACAAAAGTATCCAGAGTTTTTAATTCGGACATTTATTTAAATGTTGCCTCGAGCATATGGCTGAATCCCAAATGATGTATTAATAGGTCCCCTTTCTGCTGGTCAGAGTGGATTGTGAGGGGGGTTACTACACTCAGTGACCTATATGACAGTGGAATGTTGGGATCTTTTGAAAATTTGGCTCAACATTTTGGGATTCGCAGATGTCAGTTCTTTAGTTATTTACAGCTGTGCCACCTGCTCTGTACTATTTTTGGGAGTAGCATACACCCCCCTGAAGTGGCAGATACTCTGGGAGTGGTGATTACTGCATCAGTGTATTACTCCCTGCTAATTCAGAGTCTCGGCTTCGGCTTCTCTCAAGAGATTATGGGAGAAAGATCTAAACATGGTATTGGAGGAGGAAGTGTGGGCTAGGATTCTAAAAAATGTCAAGTCTGCATCTAGGGATGCAAGGGTTCGCCTTATACAATTGAAGAATTTACATAGATTCTAATGGACCTGTTCTAGATGGTATAGGCTTGGTCTTAAAGACACACCCACCTGCTGGTGATTCCAGTCAGAAGATGGAGACACACCCCATGTTTTTTGGTGGTGTGTTAAGATCCAATAATTTTGGTTGAAGGTTCAGAGTTTTATGTGTGATGAATTGGGTACTCAAATTTCATTTTGCCTTTTAGGTGATGGGGCGGTCATCAATATAGGAGATAAACACATTAAAAAGTGCATCCTAACCAGTGTTATGATTGGCAGACAAATTGTTTTAAGGGGATGGAAGTCAGCTGGAGCACCCTCGTTCCAAGGGTGGAGCACAGCTAGGGAGGGTGGCGGCTTTCAAGGCACTGTTATGTAGAAGGCTGGGGAATTGGGTTTTGCTTGATGGAAAATGGGCCAGCTATTTGGCATTTTTGGAGGGCTCTTGGGGAGGGGCAGTGGAGAGAGAAGTTTAGTTTTAAATGTGTGTGATTATTATATCTAAATTATTTTGTGTGTCTATAAACATGGCCACAGGGATGTTGTTGTGGGTCAGGATGGGGTTGGGGATTGGGAGGGGTAATTGTGGGGTTAAATGTTGATTCTGTGTGTATATATATATATATATATATATATATATATATGTTCTGTATATAAAAGTGTCTGCCAAATGCATAAATGTAAATGGTTTGCTGTTCTTTGTTATCAATTTGAATCAATAAAAACTGTTAATCAGAATAAAAAAATTAAGTATCACAGTTTTTAGAGGGTGTAAATGAGGAGTCCATGAGCGGTTTGTTGCAGTATATGTATCAAAAGAGAGGAAGGAAGTGTCAGGGCTGAGGTGTGACTTCTGTTGCATGCTGGTATAGTTGATTTAAAGTGTTTAACTACTGTTCGTTCTCTTGTCATTACACATTATACCTAAAAATTACAAATATTATCAAAACAGGACAATATTGAGTCAGTCAAGTCTCTTGAGCTGTGAAACTAGGAATACAGACAGCATCTGATTCTGCAACTTTTTAAAGGACTGACTTTCAGTGTAAAAGTTTTTTTTGAGGTTATGCTCATTGCCTATTTAAACACACACACACTACTATGGGTTTGCAAAAAAGGTGATCTGGCAAGCAAAAGTGCTTTCTTCCTTTCTTAAGATCATGCTATTTTAACTGTTCATAAATTCAGCTTAAATCAATCTTTAAAATGAAAACTGCACTAATCAAAATTGTTAATGCATTTTGTTCGTTATGGCAATATGTTTTAGAATAATGATGACGTGGAGAAATGAGACTGATTACCATTTCCTTCCTGGCTAACATGTGAAGTCTAGCACCACTTGGAGGATTTCTGCTATGACATTTTTCTTCTTTTAATAAAAAGTGTCACGACAGCAGAGCCATTTTTGTTTTTAGTTTTTTGAAAATGGAAGTAGGTTACCAACTTATGACCCTCATTATATATACTGTCTGCAACACAGATAATAATCAATATCATTGTACTTTTGAATCGATATTAATGTTAATCTTCACTGTGGTGACTGTACAGGGCAGTGTTCAGATATCACTTAGCTTTTACCCTCTATCGGGGGCCTCATGTGGCCTATAGCATGATCTAAACATAAAGCTGCACTATGTAAGATTTTTTTGGTTACAATTAACAACAGTTCATTATTGAGTGAGTACATAAAAAAATCCATGTTCAAAACCATGTCTTACCCTGTAACGGTTGAAGGAAGAAAGTCAAGAGAGCTGGATCTAGGTGCGGCTAGTGTTTTTAATGAAACTATAAATAAATACAAATAACAGGCAGACACAGGAACAAATAAAACATCCACGATGGGAAACTGAAACATTAAAAAGAGCAAACATCTACAAGTCTCAAAGGGCCAGGATGGAGCCGGAGGTAGGGAGGACCAAGGCGGTGCCGGAGGTTTGGAGGAGCAAGGCAGAGCTGGGGGATAGGAAGACAGAGACAGAGCCAGTGGGGCTGAGGACTAAGACAGAGCTGTAGGGATGGAGTTCCCTGGTGGAGCTGAAGGATAAGGGGAAAGTGACTCAGTAAAGGGGAAGTGGTAGATAATAAATAATTAAATAAATTATAGATAAAAAATTACAGATAAAAATAATTTGAGGAATATTATACAGTGTTTTACTGTAAAAATGTAATTGCTCAACTCACCCCCAGATGGCACGTATGCAAAAATTGGCTCCTCTTACCATAGTCCAAGCATCTTTCATTGAATGCTTATCAAATTTTCCACATGATTCAGATGGTTAAAACTGCTTCCCTAAATCCCAGGAATGTACTTTCTTCATGTGCTCTCTTCTTGATTTATAATTACTTAAATACAATGCTACCCAGTGTCCAACAAAACATTGCACAATACTATACATACACATAAATAATTGGCTCCAATAAATGTGTGAAATTAAATGGTGACTGGGGCTAACATGACATCTCATGTTGTGTTCCATGGAATAAAGAATGTCATTCAGGTTTTAACAACATGAAGCTGAGTAAATTATGATAGAATTTTCATTTTTGGATGAACTATCTCTGTCACTGTCCTGTTCTGCATATTGTGGCCCCCTTCGACCTACGGTGTTAGGAGGGTTAATTTTGAAATGTATTCCACTACAGATTTCAGAATACATGCTGTAAAATGTAATTTGTAATGTATTACGTTAGATTACTCATTGTCAGTAACATATTCAAAATACTTGGATTGCTTCTTCAGCACTGGTAGATTTTTTTTTTGTTGTTTTGACTATAAAAACTCAAAATACACATGTTAAAAATACATTCCCTGAAAAACCTAAATATCTTACACAGTGTTGTTTCTAAAACAAGATCAATCAAATTGATCTTGTTTTAAGGATTTGTAGATATTTTACAGGAAAACAATACAAAAATAATAAAGAATATGATTTTTGCCCTAATATCAAAGGTCTTACAAGATTTTCTTGATAAAAAAATATGATATTTCCTGGTAACATGTGCGTGTAAAATGGCTAGAAATAGCAGATTAGCTTATCGTAAAGCTGACAATTTACATAAGTTATATTTCTATTTCTTCAAACTTACTTCTCTGTCTGCTCGTATGACTGTAACACATCGTAAGAAAGTTTTTCACCACTGTTCAAATGCACACTGGATTGCATGATTTATATGGATCAATGTTTTTCATCTGAAAGTCCTAAATATTAAATTAAACAAATTACAATAAAATGCAAAGTAATCTCTTCAGTAATCAAAATACTTTTCGAATGTAACTGTAAACTGTAAATTGCCAATGATTTAAATTTGTACTGTAGTGGAATACAGTCACTTATATTTTGTATTTTAAATACGTATTCCCGCTACATGTATTCCGCTACTCCCCAACCCTGTCGGTATATCGCGGTGCTGTTTTGTGGCCCTTTTCAGCCAGTTGCGGCCTGTTCGGCATAACGCAGTGGTCCGTTTCAACTTATCACCCCCCTGTTCAGCCCCATTTCTTTGCCGGCCCACTGGGAAAAGTCACAGTTCTCCCTATTGCCAGTCTGCCCCTGGGTCATGCTATATCTGTGGGATTTCATAGCAAAAGCCTGTGACTGTTTGGTTTCTTTGCATTCCAGTGGATTTTTTTTTTGTTGATATATATATTGAAATAAGGTCATGAGGACATTCCCATTTCTTATCATCCATTCATTGTGTTGAACTTCTTTTATTAGTCAAATATTAGATTCACACAGATAGGAGGGAAGTTTGTCTATGGTTGATGTCCCAACACATTTGGTTCTTTCATGTGATTGTGTCACTGTTTCCAGGTAACATAGCAGAGGTTCCTCTTTCTTCAGCTTTTGTTGTTGTATTAGTGTTTCTATTTGCATGCTGGTGGCAGTGTTCGAATGTGCAGTTATGTTTAAGCAGGAGCATCGACACATTAAAAATTAGCTTTGCTACCACACTTTCTACCCCAACTCGTTAAAATGTCACAGCTTGCATACTGATATATATAAGCACGTAGAATATGCAGAATGTGTTCCAATAAAACTTAAATTTGTCCCCCACACTTTTTCATTGGGCAAATGGGTTCACATTGTGATTTCCAATCAGCAAATGAGTAGGCTATGTATAAATCCTGGTCTGATATGTACATGAGCATAATTTCCATGATAACCTCCTAGTCATTCATGTGTCGCACCCGCCAGAGACACCCGCTGCATCTCTATCTTCAGTGGTCACGATTAGCTCAAGTGGTAAAACCTTCATTTCTTTCTTATGACTGTATCATGCAATTTTAATGTGGTATCAGAATTATGCTGTAAAAAGATGAATAATTACCTACATATTACAAGTGTCTATACCTCTTGGTGAATATTAGCAATGGTGGTAAATTAAAAGCGATCCGCACAAACATGCATGTCAACTCCATCTTTTGATCTCACAAATGTGTTATCAAAGCCCTTCAAATCAGAATAAAGATGACAATATTTCAAAATTAAAACGACTAACTCACAGCAGGCTTATAATTTTAAATGTGTTACATGTGACAATGCGATACAGTTAGCTCAGTGGACTCACTTACTGCGAAGAAAGCTTTTTTTTAACCCATATTTTTTAACATTATGCAATAAGTCAATAGAAGAGACAGAAAGATGAAACAATGATATTACCATGGATATGTAGAATTAAGTTTTCAGTTAAGAAGTGTTATTTCTAAACTGTTCTATTTCAGTGCATTCTGAGATGCTATTCTGCTCACTACAAGTGTACAGAGGGGTTATCTGAGTTACTGTCACCTTCCTGTCAGCTTGGACCTGTCTGGCCATTCTCCTCTGACATTAACAAGCAATTTTTACCCACTGAACTGACACTCTCTGGATGTTTTATTTTTTTCGCACCATTCTGAGTTTACTCTAGAGACAGTTATTTGTGATAATCCTAGGAGATCAGCAGTTATAGAAATACTCAAACCAGCCCGTCTGGCACCAACAATCATGCCACGGTCCAAATCACAGAGATCACATTTTTCCCCATTCTGATCGTTGATGTGAACATTAACTGAAGCTCCTGACCCATATCTGTATGATATTATACAACATACAAACGTTAGTTCCGGTCCTCAAATCTGATTGGACGAGAGACATTCCATGAGCACTGATGGTCTGACACAAATTACATATATTAGCCAGCAGGTGGTGGCAAAAGATAATCTTTGTGTGTAATATGAGCCAGTTGGTGACGTGAAGTGAATCTGCATCAGTCATTGTTTACATAGAACAGCGCTCCGTGATCACTTGTATTACTAATACATTATCAAAGATAGGACATTGTTTTAAACGGCTTTTAATTAACAACTTCAGCATTAAGGCTCATCACAGCTGAGAGACACAACAGACTGTTTGATTACAGAACTCGAGGCTTACCGCTTATCGAGTTTACACATTGAAAACATATCGTTTAAAATGGCGGAGAACATCACTGTTTCTATAGTGAATGACTTTTGCGGGGCTACCACGAAATAGGGAGAAATACCCCCGCTTGGATGCTATTTTACCACTGAGAAAGCTGACCTTCAGAAAGCTGACAGCATCTCTGCTTGGGAGTGGCAACAGTTGATTGCACATGCTCCATCTCTCTCTCTCTCTCTCTCTCACACACACACACACACACACACACACACTCTCTCTCTCTCTCATCCATCCTTCTTTATCCAATAACTTGTTAGAAACAGCACAATCCGTGATACTATTTCTGAAGTGAAATATTTGAATTACTAACCAAGGCTTGGACCCATCATTTGTTTTGAACTAGCAATGACAGATTCTGATCCATTGTGTAAGAAATCAGAAATCTAGGGGTAACCATTGATGATGAGCTAAATTTCACAGACCACATCTCAAAGACTGCAAGATCATGTAGATTTACACTCTACAATATCAGCAAGATAAGACCTTTCCTCTCTGTACATGCCACACAATTGCTCGTTCAGTCACTTGTCATAACTAGACTGGACTACTGTAACGCTCTCATTGCAGGCCTTCCTGCATGTGCTATTAGACCTCTGCAAATGATCCAGAATGCAGCAGCACGTCTGGTCTTTAATGAACCTAAGAGAGCACATGTTACACCACTCTTTGTCTCTCTCCACTGGCTGCCGGTTCATGCACTTACTAAATTCAATGCCCTGATGCTGGCATACAAAACAGTCACTGCATCTGCTCCAGCATACCTAAAAACATTTATGCTGAGCTACCTTCCCACCAGAAGCCTGCCTTGTCGTACCAAAACAAAGAGGCACCAAAACACTTTCCCAGACTTTCAGTTTCATCATACCATGTTGGTGGAATGACCTTCCCAACTCAATCCGTGAAGCAGACTCACTCTCTATCTTCAAAAATCGGCTAAAAACACATCTTTTCCAAGAGCACTTAACCAGTCACTAAAAAAAAATTAAGAAATACAATTATTTACAATTCTTGTTGCATTTAAATCTGTTTTGTATACTATTCTAATGATAGTGAAACTTTGTAGTATGGCACTTTTCATACCACTGTCTCCTTAAGATGATTCAATTATGTTTAACTTTTTTGTAAGTCGCTTTGGATAAAAGCATCTGCCAAATGAATAAATGTAAATGTAAATGTATAGTTCCATGCACAAATGCGTTTTTATGACCTTACTCAGTTTTTCCTTATTTTTTTAAATGTACTTGTTCATTGAACTGTTGTACAGCATATAAGCATTATTACACTCGCAATTGTGCTATATGACCCTACTTCAGCACTGCTGTGATTACCTACGGCACTCGGCCTGTGGCCTCATGCTTGCGGCCGAATCACAGCAGTGCTGATGTAGGGCCATATCGCACTCTTGGTCATGTGATATTACTTAATTATGCTGCTGCCACACGATTGGCTGATTAGATATTAGCATGAAAATTTAGATGTACATGCAGTTTTTGGCAAGCTACTCAAAAACAATTAGCATGGGAAGCAACAAACTACTCAACAGAAAAATGTGTTAAGCTAAGCTAAAAGTTACACATCAGATAAAGTACAAAGTTACACTACAAACTACACGCCAAAAGTAGCTTTCTACATTTAAACTACTTCATATTTTTTTCAACCGCAGATGAACAGAGCATACTGTCAAAGACAAAGTATCTAAAATACTTATTCACATGATGTTTATCAAAGCCTTGATACAGTATAATACAGTTTAGTGCAATACAGCATAAGAATACAGTATGATGCAATATGTTTAAAAAAACATAAAAAATAAATAAATTCACATTTAGAGATGCTACTTATACAAACCCAAGTATTCAACATTTAGTCACAATTTTTAAATTGTATTTTTCATATTTATACTACTACCTCTACAACCACATGTATGAAAAATCACTCATTTTAATTTTATTTTCCAGCTCTTGACTACTAACTCTACAAACCCATACCCATTTAAACATAATTGTATTTGCATATTCCTGTATAAAACTCTGCGTACATACAGTATACTATTCATCTATATATTCATCTATACAATACTGTAATACAGCAGCTAGACACAGAATTACAGAATATATCATCAGAGGCCATATTTCTTGTGCATGCGTCCATGTGTGTGTGTGTGTGTCCGTGTGTGTGTTGGTATTCCCTACGTTGTGGGAGGCCAAATGTCCCCACAAGGATAGAAAAATGGTAAATGTATATATGATTACCATATTCATATACTATTTATTTACATGGTGCTTCAAGGTAATTAAAAAAATTCCATGGCACTTCGCTATATGATTACCAAATTCATATAGCCTACCATTGTATTTACCATTATAAACATAAGTTGCCATCCCTTATTCTGCTCTCGCCGCCACTTTTCACCTCGTGTATATAATCCTTGATACCGCTGAGTGTAATAAAGTGTCATTTGTGAAATTTGTAAGTGGTTAATGTAGTCTAAAAACTGTAGCTGAGAAATAGAAAGGATGTGGTGAAGTGCTGACATGTGACACTTATGTATGCTGGTAGAGCTGATTTCATGTGACTAACTTTTAATTTTTCTTCTTTACTATTGCATTAAACCTATTCTTACAAATATCATTAAAATGCAGTGGACAATAATGATGGAACTGTTGTAAAGTCATTTTTATTTGTATTTGCTTTTCACAAAACACTTTGTTTTTAAAGCAGCTTTACAGAAGATTTTGCTGTAACAGAAATTTAAGCTGAAAATGTCTGTATGTCTTAAGGTCATCATTGTGTGGTTTGATGAAACACATGATTGTTGATTATGCCTCATAAAAACAAAAAAAGTACAGTTTTTCTTTTAAGAATCCTTTAAAAATCGTTACTATTTCAGCTATCATTGTATATCTGTCAGGATAACTGTCTTTCAGTGTAAAACAGACGTTTTGTTTGGTTATACATGATGTGCTTGCAAACACGCACTGTGTTAACTACTATGGTTCAGTGGTTGTGGTTAAAGTTAGAAAAGAAGAAGTTCATCTTGCTATTTTTTCATCAGTTCCGGCTTGAGATGGAGTGGCAAAAGACAAATATGTTTCTACCCATAACCCTTTAATGTAGCACTTTGAGTACAAGAAAGGTGCATCACAAATACAATTTATTATTATTATTATTATTAACCGGGTTTTCATCATCCTGTCTTTTTTTATTTAATTTGTATCTTAAAAAATCTTGAATGATCATGATCGGAGATCATTAAAACGCTTGGTTAAATCACATCGTAAAAAATCGAGTAGAACTCGTGGCTATGTTTAATAGTAAAAGTAAAATAATTTCCACACAGGCAACGTGACGAGAATTTACAGGATTGGGACTAAACAGCTGTGTGGCCACAAGAAAGTCACTTGTTAGTGAGGCTAATCTGAAAAACGAATTCGCTTTGCTAGGGAGCATAAAGATTGGACTGTTGAGGGATGGGAAAAGGTCATGTGGTCTGATGAGTCCAGATTTATCCTATTCTAAAGTGATGGGTGCATCAGGGTAAGAAGGGAAGCGCATGAAGCGATGCACATGTCATGCATAGTGCCCACTGTACAAGCCTCTGGAGGCAGTGTTATGATCTGGGGTTGCTTCAATTGGTTAGGACCAGACTCATCAACATTATGTGGCAATTATGTGTTTTGTTTTGTTTAAACAGCAATGTATTACTACCAGTTAATTTACTACTACTTTTTGATGTAACTTTATAACTGGTGTTATCGTTTTCATTCAGGCTCAACAAATGCAAACCAGGAAGAGTGAAAGTCATCCATATGATGACGTTCCAGAACGGGTGAGAATAATCTAGAATGTCCCTTGAAATATTTTTCTGAAATGGTTGCTGAATAAGTTTGTTAAAATTAAAATTATAGCCTTACTTAAGATTAATAAATATTTCAGGAAAGCATTTTCTAAATCCCAAACTCTTTTATATAACTTATATAATTGTATATATTTTATTTATTTAACATATTTAACCCAGACACAAGAAGAAAATGGAGATAATCGTCCCAGCACAACCTACAGCACTGTTGGGCAACACCAAAAACATTGAAATAGACCATACTGTTGCAATGGTGTGCGAACTACCAACCAGGAAACCACCACACATTTCTTCCAATGACACCTCACGTCAAAATGGAGACTGAGGCAATTTGTCACAAGGTCATCTGTTAAATTGCAGAAATATTTGTTTTATCTAACAGTGGGTTTTGTATGTTGGTTTAAAAAAACAATGAATTCACATGTGAATGTGGCTCTTAACTCAACTCCTTTTGTGTTTTTCAGAAGAAATAAAGTCAAACAAGTTTAGAGCAACATAAAGATGAGTAAATGTTGACCGAATTAAAAATGTTGGGAAACCATCCCTTTAAATCAGATTAAACAGCCACTGAGAGCACATCCACAGATAATTCACAGACCATCTGATATATTTTGTACATAAAAATGGCAAGAGCTTTCAAAAAACACAAACTTCAATCTGATTGGCTGTTCAAGTCATTTCCGTGAGTCAAAATCCACAGATTTCTATCAGTATGTTAAGAAACAAAAGTCAGATCAGATCAGATATAATATAATAAAATTGTTATTAAGATGATAAGAACTTTTAACAAAGTGATGTGCAAAGAACATATTGTATATTATATTTTGTATAGTCTGTACTGTACTTTTATTGCATTCTATTTTTTCTATAATGGATATCAAATATATTTTTTTCTATATTACATTAAAGGAAAAACTTTTTAGTACGGTTGAATGTGTCAACATTAGTTAATGCATTAGGTGTCGTGATCTAACAATAGACAATTGTTTTACATCATTTATTAATCTTGGTTCATGTTAGTCAATGAAAATACAATTGTTCAATGTTAGATCGCGTTAGTTCATAATGCATTAATTAATGTTAACAGAAACAATTATTTGCATAAAACGATTTATTAGTATATTAGTTGAAATTAACATTAACCAATACTAATAAATCTTGTTAAACTATTGTTTATTGATAGTTCCTGTTAACTAATGTAGTAAACTAATGTTAACAAATGGAAAATTATTGTGAAGTGTTACCCATGTAAAATATAGGTCTAAAAATATAGTCCATAAGACTGAAAATTGAAACATGTTGTCTTTTAACTAAGTATTGAGTAAATAGTTTTAGCCTCATTTCCATTTTTAAGATTTTTCACTCATAATTTTTAATGTGTGTTTATTTTGTGTCTTTCTTTATTAATAAACATATTAAATTCATATCTTTTCTGAAGTAAATTTGAATGTGGTGTTGGAAATCATGACTTGCGTACATACCAAAAAAGATTTGCGGAACACATTTGTAGTCATGAGTCAAACAAGTCAGTATGTTGGGTTTACCCTTCAGTGTGACATGACATGAAATGTGACATAGCTTGAGCTTAGATAGAGGGGCATTCCAATGCCAAAAATAGCACCATACCATTGCATTTACGTTTTACATTTATGCATTTGGCAGACGCTTTTATCCAAAGGGAATTACAGTGCACTTATTACAGGGACAATCCCTCTGCAGCAACCTGGAGTTAAGTGCCTTGCTCAAGGACACAATGGTGGTGGCTATGGGGATCAAACCAGCAACCTTCTGATTAACAGTTATGTGCTTTAGCCCACTACACCACCACAACAGAATTGTCAAATAATGATATATCTATTATGCATATCTACAAAATTAAATTGTTCAAAATTAATGTACAAATTATTTTGTTATGACAATAGCACATTGTAAATTTACATTTAACAACTCTTTATAACAATTTCTTATTTTATCTGTATATACATAAACTCTGTAATTTATGATTTTGGAGTTGTGTTGTTTCATTTATGGACGTTTATCATTGGGGGATGTTTTGAAAAGTGTACAAAGAGGATGTTTAAAATTAGTGTGCAAAAAAAAGGGAGAAGTGGGGGTGGAAATAACAGGAACGAGAGAGAGAGAGAGAGAGAGAGAGAGCGAGAGAGAGAGTGAGAGAGAGTGAGAGAGAGAGAGAGTGAGAGAGAGTGTGAGAGAAAGAGAGAGAGAGAGAGAGTGAGAGAGAGAGAGAGAGAGAGAGAGAGAGAGAGAGAGAGAGAGAGAGAGATCTTTGAAAGTGTTTTATCAGACCCAACTGAATAATACAAACCCTTCAATCAAGCTAAATTTGAACTTAAAGGCTTTAGAAAATGCTAAAGCATAGTCTGTGAAACCATTTTATTTATTTATTATTATGTGAAATATTAAAAGATTTCACTTTGTAACTCTTTTGTAAACTTTTTTTCCCAGTGAACTCAAGTGAATAGCTGTTTGCAAGAAGTCATATTGCAGGTCATATTTTGACCTGATGTGCTGCTATTAGTATTTCTACTTCGGATAGACACTGGATTGTTAACATGGAACCAAGTGAAACTCGTGTCATTGTGCTGTTACATTTCTTAACATTACATCTCACTTCCTTATTGAAAGACGGTGAAGTGCATGCTGCCATTTGCTGCCATTTTTATTCTACAATGGCTTTAAGATGGATGCTCGTATTCGTTCTTCTTTTAGACAGCACAGGTAATTTCCATTATTTTTAGGTGACAATCACTGTATTAATAATTTCTCTTAACTGAAAAAAATATGAATAAGATCATTGAGGAACTTATAGGGGTTCTTCAATTGACACACTGGCATTTTGGAGATCCTCTAGTTACCCTTTGAAGGAACCTGGTAACTTTTAAGATATATTTCAAGTGCTTTAAAGCCTTTATCTGATGGGGTTTCTGAAGGAACAGTTGACAGTCTTTTGTCTATTGCTCAATGGTCATCTCGATCATTTCTCTTTTTGTCTATTACAGACATCCTCAGAGTTCATTTTCTGTATGCTTGTGGTACCTAAACTGTATTATAGCTGTCTATGATCATTAAGAATCAGTGAATGCTGTGTATGAGAGTGTTGGTGAGAGGTGTGTGTATTATTTGGCAGTGATTATAAGCTTATTTTAATGGTTTGTGAGTGTATGCATCTGTACTTAGCTTTAGTTTGTGGGCAAATGTGTACCCAAAAGAGAGCAAAATTGGACAATACCTCCCTTTGGGGACATTTTGGGATGACGTCATTTGCAAAAACAACACATACATACAATAAATGAAATAATGATTTTTAAAATTATATTAATACAAAAAGTTTTCTGTTTGGTTTGGTTTAGGGTATGATTTCGAGTTTAAAGTAACTATATATAATACATATTTAGATAGCTGAGCAAACTTGTGTGTGTCTGATACTAAGAAAAACGACTTCAACATTCTGATTGTCTAGTCAAATGTGAAAATAGTTATACTGTTATCTCTGAATATGAGCAGCCTAACCCATCTGACACAGGAACGATCAGTCTAGAAAACATGATTCTGTTCATACAAAAATGTATTTTGGCTTTGTAGGGCAGTATTATTTATTCTTATCTTCGTGTCTATTTTACAAACAATGTCACAGTTATTTTCAGATTAAATGAAATATTCTGTCATTTTAATGTCTCTCCAAATGATGCCTCTGATGATTGCTCTAGAGTATAAGGTGCTGTTGTTATTATTGTTATTACTGTATAAACACTGATGAGCCAAAACATCATGACCTCCTGCATAATATGCTGTTGGTCCTCCATGTGCTGCCAAAACATATCAACGGATACACAGCCCCATTCGCAGCAGTGTGTGATGCACTGTGTGTTGTGACACATTCCTCCAGTAACCATCATTAAAATTCTCTGTGACTTGTGCCACAGTAGACCTTCTGTCTGTTTGGACCAGACAGGATAGCCTTCATTGCCCTCGTCCATAGATGAGCCTTGGGCACCAAACACCCTGTTGGCAGTTTGTGGTTTGTCCGTCCTCGGACTACTATTGGTATGCACTCACCACTGCTGACCAGGAGAACCCCACAAGCCTTGCTGTTTCAGAGATGCTCTGACCCAGTCATCTGGCCGTAACAATTTGACCCGTGTAAAAGTTGTTCAGGTCTTTACTCCTGCCCATTTCTCCTGCATTCAACACATTGATTCGAGAACTGATTGTTCACTTACCATCTAATCTACCCAGAACTTGTCATGTGGCCTTGTTAGAGGATGATCAGTGTTATTCGCATCACCTGTGAATGGTCAAAGTTTTTGCTCATCAGTGTATGAATAAAATAGTATATTTACAGTAGTATATTGTAACTGACATAATGACAAGGATTGATCAACTGAGTAAACAGGTAAGAGAAAATAGTTAGAGTAAGCAAGCAGTTACTCCTTACACAAAGACTTTCTTTCTCTTTTCTCAGTGTCCTGCTCTGAAAACACACTGTTTGTGCAGACAGGAGGATCTGTTACACTGTATATACAGACACATGAACTACCAGAGTTTGATGAATTAGTCTGGAAGAATGAGAAATCAGAGAATATATTCAAATATATAAGTGCAACTAAAACAGCAAGACTTCACCCTTTCTACACGAACAGAACGGATTTCAATAATGAAACGTTTTCTCTGACATTGAAGAACATGCAGAAGACAGACAGTGGAGTTTACACAGCCAGTACAAGTGGAGATTTAACCAAAGATGTGGCGAAACACAGAGTATCTGTTATGGGTAAGTGTGATTTGTACTGTTTAGAGTATGATAAAAGTGCATATAAGACAATGTCAACTATGATCAGTTTATTTTATATGAAAACAGTGTAAATAATGTAGTGGAGCACCAGTTAAACTGATGAAATGCTGTCTTAATAAGTTGCATTACATTTTTTGGTTGATGCTATTTGCACCTTGCAGCAAATAAATGTGGATGCTGTTTACACCCCAGTGCAAATAGTGGCAAATATTATTTGCACCCTAACCCTAGAACAAATAATGATAGATTTATTCATAAGTGAACAAATGAGATTGTCTTTGACTTAAAAATAATAATAATAATTTTGTTTTTACGATTTTCAGTTATTTATGTGAATTTCAGGGAAAATTACATAAAACAAATTAAGACTGTTAGACATAGTTTGTATAAATAGTTTTGCACTGGTTTTATCCACGTTTATTGAATAATAAATACTTTAGCGCCACTGAATATATGTAGCAAAATCTACTGAATACAAGTCTTAAATGTTTTAATATTTGTTTCAGATCCAGTGGAAGCTCCTGTCCTATCTGAAAACATCTGTAGCTTTACATGTAAAGGACATAATTTTACAATCAGCTCCACTTACAATAACAGCTGTTTTCAAGAGGAAGTGAGATCATCTGGAAACTACACTCTAAGCTTGTATTGCAGTGGTGACTTTATCATCTGTAACCATAGCAACCCAGTTAGTTGGAGGAATGATACAAAGGAAGTTAATGAATCCTGCATTGTTAATAAAGGTACACATCCACTCCAATACACACAGATGAGAAACAGCAAGTGAAAAATGAATGAGAGAATGACAGTTCTGATTATAAATAATTTTTCAATACATATTGCCATTCTTATGTCATATCAAATGATTCTGAACAGCACACCAGACTGAAATACATGTTAGTTTGATCTTCACCTTGGTTAAATGAATGATTTCTGCTCTTATATTCATGTCTAGACACAAGCACTGGACCGCAATCTGAGTATATCTCTTGGTTAATTCCCCTTATTGTCGTATTGGCTTTGATTGTGGCAGTGGTCGTCTTCTATTCCTATAGGAATAAAAAAGGTATCTAATCCTACATTCATGTTATTACACACCATAAACCATTCCAATATCACTCTTAAAGATAGGTCTGTTTCATGAGTATAGGCACACAAAACAAGAGTAAGTCTCTTGACTTTATAAAATGTAAGACTGTACCGTACACATACATTTCAGAAGCCTCTCAACAATTTTGTGGAACTAATATTAGTGTCAGATATTTGTGATGTGCCTAACTGAATTCATTTTTCACTGAACATCAATGTTTCTCTTAGCTGTATTTTGCATTTGGTTAAAGAATGGGATGCTTATAAAGCAATCTTCACATTCAATCATTTTTTTCTTTTAGCATTTTGCATTTTTCTTTCAAAACTCTTCAACAATTATGACTAAAACTTTGTTGGACAAAGTAATAGTAATAGTTCATTTTGTTCTGAACCAAATGAAGATTTGTAAGT